>NC_083108.1:68192172-68534298 GCF_949774975.1 Lagenorhynchus albirostris
TCAAGGCAGAGGAAACATCCAGTACATCCCTGAGAAGGGACTGAAAATGGAATATTTGCTGGACAGAAAGTCTAGCCAGGTGACTGGAGCATAATAGGAAGGGGCTTTTTCTTATAAATCTAACCAACATTGAGATTCACCATTTAGGCATTTCTTTTTTCAGTTTTCAAAGAAAGCATTTGTTGTTGTTACTTGGGAGCCATTGGATGTGAGAGCGAGGGCTTTAGAGGTAGGTGATTCATTTAAGCAGTGAAACTGACCACATAGAGATTTCACTGGACCATCAAAAGCATAGAGCTATAAAGGCACTGGAATTGACAGTATCCAACAGCACAGAGATCTACGGTTTATGAATCACTTCCATACCTATGATGTCAGTAAACCCTCATCCAGTCCCCATGACGGAGACCTCTTTGCTTCCATTTTACCTATAAGAAAACCAAGTCTCAGTGAGATACAGAGGCACAGCCAAGTTCATGTGGCTAGAAAGAGGTGATGCTGGAATTAGGATCTGAGAATCCTACCTCTATGTTCCCTTCTATTTCAGGATGCCTAAATCTCTAAGCCTTGTCCTATAATGGGAAGTTTCATGTTGGAAATAAGAACAGTAGGATTTTGGTCCCAGCTATGTCCCTCTTGGGCTGTGTGACCTTGGCCAGGTCCTTTCCCTCTCTGAAGCTCTTTCAACACCTATATTGATAATAATGACTGCCTTATTACATCAAAGAGTCTAGTTGAGACCATGGCCAGAAAAAAGCATTAGAATTTCATGGATGAGAGCAAAGTTATACAGACTTGTGTTCAAGTCACAACTCTGCCCCTTACCTGCTGGATGACTTAGGCGATACTTTAAATCTCATTCCTTCATATGCAAAATGGAAATAATAATGTAGAGTTATATATATGGATATAATAAATGTAGAGTTATTGCAAGAATCATGTGAAATAATGCATGTAATCTATACTTGGAATGTAATAAAAGTTCAAGAAATGGTATCATCACCATTATCATCATCATCGCTGTCATCAACCATCACCATTATCTCCATCCCAATCATCATATTCATCATCAACATCATCATCCTCTTCATCATCATCACCATCATCTCATCCTCATCCTTTTCACCATGAGCACTCATCAGTATTAAGTACTGCCTAAGTTGTGAAGCACAGTCCAGATGCAAAGAATCATTATGACTGAGTTTCCTTGCTAACTACCAACCCCTCTCTCACACTTAGTTTAACACCTGAGAGAAACTTGGCCATGAACCCCTGTATCCACTCATTCCTTTATTCAACCAATGTTTATTGAAAATCGTCTATGTGTCAACTGCCGGGGCAGGCAACAGAGACCCAGCAGTGAATAAAAATGGACATAGTCCTTGCCCTCATGAAGCTCACAGGCTGGAAAGAGAACCCACGAGTAAACAATTAAACCAACAAATCAATACCCTAATTACAGGTTGCTGTGTTATTTAATTACAGAGGGTGATTAATGGCTGGACTGGGAGGAACTTTTCAGAACGTGTAGTACCTTGGAGGTGACAGGCACACCAAGTTCTTAAATCAACAAAACATTGGCATGTAGTCAAATGACCTCTCTTGGGGGTAAGGAAAAGGCCTGTATTAAAAGCTAGTGAATGTGGCTTTGGCTTTGGAGCCAAATATCCCACACTTACAAGACACAAGTTAAAAGAACCCCATTTGCCTCACTCCAGCGCTGCAGGGGAAAGAAAGAAGGGATAGAATTAAGTGTATCCTTGATACTGTTTGTGCTGCCTCATTTAATGTTCATTAAGAAGTATTAACCCCATTTAACATAGAAGAGAACTGAAGTGCCAGGTGGGGAAGACCCCACACCAGGCTCACATAGCCAGGACAGCCAGAGGAGGGATCACACCCATGTCTGTTAACTCAGGGGTCCCAGATTGTAACCACCAAGCAATACAGCCTCCCTTTCCTGGAGGTCTTGGGTATTTAGGTCCTGGATGGATTAGTAAGGGAAACGTGCATGAAATACTCAAGTGTTCCCTTCTCCTGAGCTAGAGAGTGGCTTGCAGATCTGGAGTGGATGATTCCCCACAGAAATCTTAGAGCCAGTGGAAGTCAAGTCAGTCCTCTCTAAAGGCACATCCTAAATTATTGTCTGACCAGAATGGGCATGGAGAAAGCAAATACCAGTGTTCCTGGGGCACTGAGGGCTGTGGGTCTGTTGATCGGATGTTATCACCACCCCTCCCCCGCCACACACACACACCATCTGGGGCCATCACCAGCCACCTCCTGCTGCAAGAAAGGGAAGCCCTTGGCCCTCCATACTGGGTGACAGTGAGCATAGTGGACCAGAGGGCCTTGCATGATCAGCTGAGGCTTCAGTAGCAATTGCACAGTGGATCAATGTCTCATCTCCACCAGTCTTTCCTTCCTTCCTTCCTTCATTCATATCTTCATTCCTTCTTTCCTCCCTTCCACGTGTATCTCCTGAGAGCATTCTTCAATAAACCTTCCACATGCAACTTTCCATCTCAGAATCTGTTTCCTGGGAGACCAATCCAAGATAACCCCCGACCTTCATTTCACTCATATAAAAATGGGGGCGATGGGGGCGTGGCCTAACCATGATTGGTGTTCAGGCGATGTATCTTGAATGACAACATTTTTAAATGTCCCTCCTGCAACGTGGTTCATTCTCTTGGGTTGAATGAGGTTGATATGGACATTTCCATTTAGCCCACAAATATCAAGTTCCAACTCTATGCCATGCTCCAGGCTAGGGCCTGGGATACACAATAGTCCCAGTTCTCAGTCTAAAACCCGAGTCCCTCCTGCTGCAGAAATATGGCCTTGGCTCACTGAGATCTTGCCCAATGAGCATTTACTGAGCCCCTACTGTAGATCCTGCCCTGTGCTAGAGATTGGAGATATGAAGATGAAGAAACAACTCCTTAAGCAGCATATGGTGCAGTAGAGGAGATGGACACTGACAGCACCCTGTGATACACGCGGGACAAGGAAGATTGTATCAGATCGGAAGCCCAGATGTTCTGCTCTAAGGCGCCTGGGTTCAAATCCCACATGTAATACATTCTAGCCTCCTGGCTTTAGGGCAATTTACACACATTTATTGAGCACCCACAGTGGGTGAAGACCTGTGCCAGCACTGAAGAGATAATAACAGTGAGCAAAAAAGTGTGGAAAAATGGCTCTTCCCCACCTGGAGCACGTAGTCTAATGCTTAATGCTACCTTTTATAACTTGCCCAAGGTGCAGCTCTTGACTGCATGGCACCCAGGAGGTGTGGGTTTCCTCTTTGCCCACAGATAACAATGGGTCAGTAGACTCTTCCTCCAAGGCCCAGCTGTGGGTCTCCATCCCTAGGCCAGATCCCTAAACTCAGAGAGTGAGAACGGTGGATTCCCCTGAATGCCTAGTAGATTCCCCTTCTCACCACCGCTATGCACCGCACAGCTCATGATCGGTCCTCATGTCAGTAGCGGGGCTCCCATTCTGGAACGTTCATTAATGTCTAATTAGACCCTGTTCACCAACTGCTCTATTTTAACAGAAGCAAATGTGGACAGTCTTAGTTTGTCAAAATATGTCTTGATGAGGAGCTACCAAAGAGAAACTCCGAATCCTAGGTGCTCATGGAAACCACGATGGGATCCAATGTAACCGTTTACCTGGAGAGCCCAGACTGCTGACAGAGGGGGCCAGTTCATGAGCATTGGTTTTTGGGTTTTCTTTTTTAACATCTTTATTGGAGTGTAATTGCTTTACAATGTTGTGTTAGTTTCTGCTGTATAACAAAGTGAATCAGCTCTATGTATACATATATCCCCATATCCCCTCCCTCTTGCGCCTCCCTCCCACCCTCCCTATCCCACCCCTCTAGGTGGTCACAAAGCACCAAGCTGATCTCCCTGATGAGCATTGGTATTTTAAATCAAATGTGACTAATCCCAGCCCCATCAGCACACTGGCCAGGAAGAGCTGCAGAAATGCTAGCTCCATTACATTTAGTGTATAACTCATAGGAGCATAAAACTAAGCCTAATTCAACACGTCCCTCCTGGTTTTACAGAGACAAACGCTGAAGCCCTTCTGCCTCTATCACCCCTAGGCCTGACACATGAATGAAAATTTAACAAAAAAGGCTTCTGATATTCCTAAGAAGAGTTTCCTTTGGATATGGTGACCTCATAGAAAAATACAGAGACATCTAGAACTGTGCGATGTTGGGGCAGGAAGTAACCAGGAAATCATCTTGATCAACCCCCATTTTACAGATGAGAAGATTGAGGCCCAGAGAGGGGAAGGGAGAATCCCAAGGTCACACAGAGTCCAGGACTCCTGACTTCAGTCCAGAGTTCTACCCAGCAAACACCATCATCTCACAGTAACTTTTCATTCTAACTCTAGCATGCTTCCTACAAATGAACTGGAATTAAGCTTCACCACTTTCTCAAAGGAGAGAAGGGAGTGCCTTCGATAATTCTAATAGAGAATGTACTGGATGATGAATGGATAAACAAAATATGGCATAGCCATACAACGGAATATGATTCAGCCACAAAAAGGAGCAAAGCACTGAACATGCTACCATATGCATGAACCTCAAAATGATGAACATGATGCTGAGTGAGAGAAGCCAGACACAAAAGGTCACATGTTGTATGATTCCATTCATATGACATATTCAAAGTAGTTAATCCATAGAGACAGAAAGTAGAGTAGTGGCTGCCGGGGGCTGGGGGGAAGGGGAATGGGAGTGGCTGCTTAATGGGTATGAGATTTCCCTTTGGGGTGATGAAAATGTTCTGGAACTGGATAAAATGCCAGATGCATGTGGTTGCACAACAGTGTGAATGTATTAAATGCCATTGAACTGTACACTTTAAAATGGTTAATTTTATGTTGTGTGAAATTTACCTCAATTCACACACACACACACACACACACACACACACACACACACACACACACACACACACACACACACACCCCAGAAAGTACTGAGCCCCCATCAGAAGTCCCACATTTCATTGATGTTATCTTGTTATCTCAGTGAATTCTTGTATGATCTGGTGGGACCTGTAAGGTAGGTGTCATGATTCTATTTCACAGGTGAGCAAACTGAGTCACGACAGTTTTAGCAATGGGCCCGGGAAGGCTCAGCCTCCAAGTGGCGGAGCTGGGATTCGAACGTCTGTGTCTGACTGCCAAGCAGCCTACTTCCTCTTAGTGCCTGCCCTTGAGGACTATGAAACCAGAGGCAGACTGTGAGGGGTTGACTGTGATAATTCTCAACAGCGTCTCAAATTTATCTCTTCTGGGTACAGATGAGGGGTAATTAGTTCCTCCTTGGGATCTTGGTGCATCTGAGAAGATGGAATATAGAAAGGATCTTTAAAAATAGAGAAAAAAAAAAAAAGCACGTAGTGTTTTCATTGTCAAAGAAGAAGGAGTGGGAAGAGAGCCCTGTTAGATGAGGCTAATACTTCCCAAAGGAGTTAGTTCCTTGCAGCACTTGGCTAAGTGGATATCTTCAGAAATCTTTGGATGAAACAAAATTCAACAGGTTTTATTACTGCAGGCCTTCTCAGAGCCTTTACTTTCCCAGTGTGTTCTGTGATTCTCCAAGAGCCCCCTACATCATGTGCACCATTTCCCAACTTATTAGACCCCAGGTCCCTCTCTTCCCATTCCCTGACCAAGAATCCCTGGGGCTTGCATTGTCACACGTCTGGGGCAACTGTGGGTTAATGGCTGCTACGGTTCCAATGGAAGAAAATAAGGACTTGCAGGCAGGCAATGGTGGGAACAGTCAGAGTGCACGCAGATCCCAGCGGCTCCTCTGAGTTGTAATGGCACATTCCCCTTTCCTGCCAGAATCTCATGTTTAAGCTAGTCTGAACTCTCTTTCTAGGGAAAGAGGAGAGGCTGAGTGACAGAGATAAAAGGAGGCAGGACGGGAGAGAGAGACAGAGGCAGAGAGAAAGGGAGGGAGAGGGGAGGGGAGCAGAGGGGAAGGGAAGGGCCAAGGAAAGCTGGAGACTTACAGATAAACAGGAGGGTGAGAGAGAGAAGAGCCCCCCAGAGAGCCCCAAGTCGACTGGGTCTCCTCCAGGCCCAGCAGCATCAATCAGCTGCAGAAAAAGACCCCAACGGCTATGGCTGCTCTAGAAGAGGCAGGCAGCCACTAAATTAATGAGGTATTACCCAAGATGAAGGAAACAATTAGGACATTTAGCACCAGAGATAAAGCAAACACTTTTTCCACCAAAAAAAAAAAATATTAAAGCTAATTCAATTGGAAAAGAGGCAATGGAGAGAGGGCCTGGAAAGCCCAGGGAAGGGGGATACAGGGCTTGCTGATGAGCGTGAAGAAGAGAGAGATTTATCCAAACTCAGATATGTGTGCAAGGAGGATGGGGAAGGGGGTTCAGGGGCCGCCCCAGCTGGGCTTGAATAAACAAGTCGATGTCTGCTTTTCCTTTCGATAAGTGAGAGGGTGATGGGCAAACCGTACTTCCCCCAGTTGGCAGACTTGAAATGAATGATCGATAGGGCAAGATCACCGAGCTAATTAAATCAGAGCTTCACGGGACTGATTTCTTTATAGCCCAGGACCAGTGAGAGACTGATGTTCAGGGCAGGATGGTGCTTGAAGGTCTGGTCCAATCTCCTGCCCCCAGTTCTGTAGTTGAAGCTCTTCTGCCTCTTACCAAGCTCACCCCTTCCCATGCCTCCCTGTAGCACCCAAGGCAGCTCATTCTGCAATTTGGAAACATGGAGAATAATATTCATAAATAGCCTTACACTGGGTAGCCCTGAGCATCAGACTTTGAGGTTAGTGCTTCTTTTTCTCATTTCATCCCTAAGACAACACTCTGCACTGGATACAATGATTACCACCATTTTACAGATGAAGACACTGAGAACCAGAGAGGTAAAGGAATTTGCTCAAGGTCACATAGCTGGTGAATATTAGACTATGAATCCACATCTCCCAAAATCCCAACCAGGAGGTCTTGACCACTAATTCTGAGAAAGTCCAGTCAAATCAGCCTTCTAGCACCTTTAATCCACCAGGGCAATACTTTTGTTTATTTCTTCATTCTACACTATTTATAATTACAGCAAGTACCAGGCTTGGCAATGGGAACAACATGGGGAAAAGGCAGACAGGATCCTTGCTCTCAAACTAGAGGGGGAAGACAGAGGGGGAAAAAAATGTAGCCAATTATTAAACAGATGCTTACAAAGTATGGTAGATGCTGCATGGAGCAAAGAGGGCTGTGACAGAGTACAGAGGGCTCCTGCAGAGGCAGAGTAACTAGGGAAGACTTCTCAGAAGAGGGTGGTGCTCACAGTGAGGCCCAAAGGATGAGAAGAAGCCAGTCAGGTGGGAGGTGGAGGAGGCTTTAGGGTGCGAGCGGAAGGAAGCCTGTAGCAGAGTGATTGGGGCAAGCAGTGGTGGGAGATTATTAGGAAGGAGTTGCAGGCAGGGCACTATTTTGTAGGAATGCCAGGGTGAGCCTTTGAATGTACTCCTAAGTGTGATGGGAAGAACTTGCAGGGCTCTAAGCTAGCTAGTGACATGACTCTATTTGTGGCTTTTCAAGTTTACTCACCACTTTATGGAGGAGGAAACAGACCCAGACATGGCCAGTGATTTTCTCAGAACAACAATGCACATTCGCGGCTGTACCAGCCCAGAGCCCAGGTCTCCTGATGCCCAGCCCAGAGCTCTTTCATCTGGCTGTGCAGCCTCTCCTGCCAAATAGTAAGTGCTATGGGAACAGTCACCATGTCTTTTTGATTTGTCAGCATATCCCCAGCACTGAGTCCTGGATCTCGTACATGCAAAGCACCCACTGAATGTTTGTTGAGTGAATTAATGACATTAAAAGGGGGACTGGAGATCGACTTAACACCTATCAAGCACCTATTGTGTACAGGGCACCATGATCAATACAATGGGCTCAGAAGTGATGAAAGATCCTCTTTCTTCAAGGGATTCTTAGTTTTATCTTCTGCCGCTTCCTAACTAACAACCTCCACTCTGGCCATGCCAGCCTCCTCTCTCTCATGTACATGTCTCACGCACGAATCTCCTTCCCACGGTTTGCCTTTGCCCTTGCTGTACCCCCACCTGACCTACCCTCCACCAATATTTGCAGCTGCCCGAATTAGTCGTCCTCCATGACCCTCCTCCTCTGTGATGCTCTCGCTTCACCATTCCTCTGGACTCTCTCTGCACACACTATCTATGTCTTAGTAATGTGTAAGCTCACCAAGAGCCCAAGCCATGGTTCCTATTTTCCTTGCAGTACTGGACCTAGGGATGTGGGTGAATAAATCCTTACTCAACTGACCCCTAAGGGCCTTGGGCAAGTCACTCCATTCTTTGAGACTCTGGTTCCATACCTGAAAGATAAGATCAAATTTTAACAAGGATGACAAATCTGTGGTATCTGTACCACTGCACCTCCTCCATGAGGCAAAGCAGATATTATTAATTGATCACTGATTTTTTTTTTCCCACTGTGACCAGATACACATTTAGAATGCTTTCCCAATGCAACAGTCCAAGCAGCCACTACTAAGAAATGCAAAATTTGTGAGCAAGGTGAAACCTATCTGCCACTCTTTAATACAATAAACTCTAAAGTATTTTCATATCTGACCTTTGGGAATCTACTATGAGCCTAATGCAGAGAATATGAGATTAGGAGATGGAAACACAATTTACAGATTGTGCAAACTTGAGTAAGCCTCAACTTCCATGAGCCTCGATTTCCTTTTCTGTCAGATGGGGCATATCTTATAAGATGTGCTCTATATACATAGCACTGTTGTGTACCTGTGGTAATAAGGAAAATTAGATTACTATGTTTGTTATAATTGTATGTAAATATAAAGAAATTATACTACAATAAAGATGTTAAAAAAATGCACATACTAAAAAAAAGTGAATCCATCAGAAAAAATATATCAGTTCTGCAAAAAATCTTGTAAAATAATTATACTCCAATAAAGATGTTAAAAACAAATGCATATACTAGAAAAAATAAAACAAGAGAATCCATCAGAAAAATATATCAGTTCTGCAAAAAATCCCTGGAAAGTTTCATCTATAAAACCTATAAAATAATGTGACCATCCACAACAGAAGATTCAGAGAATGTTTGGTACACATTCTATAATGTAAGTCTCTATGGTTTCTAGTAAAGACTCGCTTAAATAAAAACATATTCAAGATTTAATATTTTTCAAGTTAGTCTTTATAAAAACACAATCATTTTAAATTATTAATAAAAATTATGCTGGCTATTGATATAAAAAGAAGAAAAGTTACTAGGCTCTAAGTGGGAAGGCCTGAGGATTTCTCTTAGCAAGCTCCTAGAAGTTCTCTAATAAGTGTGGTTGGTTCTGTTGCCTGGGCAGAAGTAGACTGGATATGGAAACTCCACACCTCAGAGCCCCCAAGCCCACGAGACAGTAAGCCCCTTGAGGGCAGGGGCTCTGTCTCATGCACAGCTGTGTCCCCAGCACCCAGCCCTGGGCCAGGAGCTTCATGGATTCTCAGTCAATATTTCTTGAATGAATGGATGAAGGGAGGAAAGGCAGTGACACCATTTAATGCCCCTACATCATGCATTCTGCATGCGGAGCCGGTGCACACACACTGCTCTCACTTGGACACAGTTATGTTAAAAGAGCAATTAGCAACCTTTTAAGCCTGATTGCCAACTCCTCCATTAATCACTTGCAATTATAAACCCCAAATCTTCAAAACAATTGGTCCCAGATGCCCACTAGAGAGAATCGCTAATAACCTTCCTTCTTCATCTGGAAAGCTCTACACAGCTGGAGTCTCTGGGTCACAGAAGGATGGAGAGGCCAGGAGCAGCTGAATAACCTGACATGGGAGTGGCCACCCTGGAGAAGGGAGTAGAAAAGTCACCCTACAGGGGCCAGAGGACATTCTGGGAGGTCGCCCCATCGTCCCCCTTCCTGCTTCTCCCCTGTTACCACTGCCAGCCTGGGCCATATATCTCCCTGTGCTTTCACAAAGCCACTCTAATTCCATATTAGGAAGACACTCTCTCTAATTACTGCAGCTAATTAGCCCCTCACAGCCACCCTAGTTGAGGTGCACGAGAGACAGAGCAGCCCACAAGGCCTCGGACGTGGCTGGCTGCTTCCAGCCACCGGCCGCCACTTTGCTACCACAATGACACCCCATGAGTTGACCCCCATCTTTCAGGGGAAAAGGAGGAGGAGGGTGAGAGATGGCAGGAGGCTGCTCGGTCAATCTGAACCCTCTCTCTCCACCAGTCCCCTGCTGCGGGCAGCAGGCAATTCAGACCTGAGTGCAGCAGCTAATTAAATCAATATGAGATAATGAACAGCAATTAGAGGTCCGGCTAGGCACATCTTCTCTTGTAAATACTGTTTCTCTCCCAACGGGGAGCTCTTTTTTAATAATCTGTTTGTGTTTCATTTCCAGGAGCCCTAATTCCCCCAAGAAGCACTTCGGGAAAGTGATTTGTTTGTCTGTATAATCGCCAAAGCATTCCAGTACACTTGTTTGTTTTGCTGAGCGACTGCTACTACTGGAAAGAAACAATTTGCTTCTCTCCTCTTATTTTCTTTTTTTTATTTCTATTTCCTGACTAAACAACCTGATATTGGACCAGGTCAATGGAATGCATTTTAGAAGTCTGATGAACTGCTTCCTCTCCCCTCCCTGGCTCCCTCGCCACCATTTTGAGGGATGAATAAAACCTGAAACCTTAAATGATCATAGGATTGGAGGAAGCCTGGTGATTCCCATTCTACAGATGGAAAGACTGAGGTCAGGTGTGGTCATCAATGACTGACAAGCTAACCATTCTTCTCTCTGCCATTCAAATATCTCATAAATTTCACGTGGTGCCCAGGGAGAGGCTTGGGAGGGCATTGTACGGAGCCCTCTGCCCTCAAGGAGCTTGCAAATGTGTCTGGTGAGACAGGCTGAGGCACATATCAATTAGAAAGCAATTAAGTGCCTAATTGTGTGGCACCAACAAGCTCAAAGAGTTCAGGGAAGGAAAACATCCCTTGGGGAATAGAATGGAATGAGAGGACACCATAACCATTTGCATCTTAACTCTTTCCTCCATCAAGACCTGTTTTCTGAGCTCTGGCCTTTTGTATCTTCATTTGGATTCCCCAAGGCCCCACAAAGTCAAAATGCCCCAAACGGAAAGCATGACACTTACCCCCAACCCCACTTGTTTCCATGCCTGTGCTCTCTGCTCAATAAATGGCCCTCCAGACATCCAGTTTCCTAGTCTAGAGAACTCAATTCCTTTTCCCTTGGCGTCTACACCCAGTCAGTAGATAGGACCATGTAAACGTCTCTCAATTTTATTTGCTTCATTCCTTCCCACTGTCACTACCCCAGCCCAGCCACCAACCCCTGGCAGCTGGATTCTTACAACATTCATCCTACTGGTCCCCAAATCTAGCCTCCTTCCTTTCCAACCAATACCCACACTGCAACCAGGGGCACCTTCTACAATGCAATCTGACCAAGACATTTCTCCTGATTAAAAAAACCCTTTTGTGCTTCCCTCAAGATAAAGGCCTAACACTTTTATGTTGACATCTGGCCATTGCTTACACTTTTAGACTGTCCTTTTGTCATCTATATTCTCCACTTATACACACTCACGCACACACACACACAAACACAAACACACAATACTTCAACTTGTGGCCTCACAAGTGTGCACTGCACTTTATATACTCAGGCTTCGAAGTGCTTCTTTTTCCACTCACAACTCCTCCTCAAACTTCCCTCTAAGTATCTGTAGTTGTCAACACTCATTCCTTTCTTAGGCATCATCTTAGTGCCTCCTCCAAGAAGGCGTCCTATCCTTCACCTCCCCAGGCTGGGTAGTACCTCTCCTCTGGGCTGCCACAGCCACTTGTGCTGACACCAGTTATAGTCAGGGAACTTACCACATTCGTGACATTGTACTTGTCTGATCATTTTCCTCTCTGCCCCCTTTTGAGGTCAGGAACATGTTAAGTTCTTCATCAGACCTCCCACTACTTATAATAGTAACAATAGGTGCTTAGTATATACTCATTGAAAGTGTGTTGAATCTGAAAAGTTGGAAGTCCCCTTCAAATTCATCTAATCCAACCCCATTATTTTCAGATATCAAAACTGAGCCGTCAGAGAGCGGAAGAGGATTTTCCAGAGCCATGTGGCAAAATGCCAATAGAATCAGAGTAGATCCATGTCATCCTGACTGTTCATTCAGTGTTTAATCCACTTTATTTATGTGATTTTAATCAAATCCATATTTATTTGACTATATATATATAAATATTATTTGACTAAATAAATGTGGAGTGAACACATTCATGGTGAAATCTAAAGATGGCTACGATATAAATCCCATCCTCAAGAATTACACAATACAGTTTGTAGGGGGATAGTCAATGACAAGACAAATTATTACTATACAGAGAACTAAGTGTAAAAGTAGATGTATAGCAAGCACAGAGAAAGGGTTTATCGGGGGTGGAAGACAGCACTAAAGGCTTGCCAGAAGGTGATGGGCAATATTCATGAAGAAAACAAACCTTCATCCCATGAAGGATGAACCACGACAAATTTCAAGTGAAACTCAGTTTACATATCACTCCCACTCTTTTCAACAAATTTTCTCCTCCACACAATCCACAGATTATGAAGGGAAGGGACTTTCACCACCACAACTACTATCATCACGTCCAGTTTTCAGAACAGGGAATACGGGCACAGAGAGGATGAGTGATTTACCCAAAGCTACAAGTGAATAAGTAGGAAACACTGGTGAGCATTTTTGAGGAAGAGTGAAAGGGAAACTTTTGGCTTGAAAGATTCCTTTTATTAACATTTATAAACATGCTGTTTGTGGAGCCCTGGTAGGATCCATTTCCCTTAAATAGCCTATACATAGCTATCTTGCTTATCTCTTCAACTGCCATCCCCCATTGTACAGATGAGGAGACTGAGGCTCAGACAGATTAAACAATTTGTGCAAGACACATATCTGTTCAAAATTGAAGCCATGAGTCAATCCAGGTCTTTCTGCTACCCTATGCCTCTCTTTTGTGCAGAACACAGCTTTCTTTAAAGAAGGTTTGAAGAAATCTGCCAGACGTGTGCTGGTACAGCATAGCTGGATCTCATGTGGGGTTTGGAATACAAACCCGGGATCCAAGTCAGGGATTCGAGCTACCCATTCATCTTCCAGTGAGAGCTAATGACAAGAGTCATTGGTAGATGATTCCAGACAAGGCTCAGGGCTATGATATGGTTGAAGGTTATTCCTGAACATATAGGACATGTGTCATAACCTTCAGATTGTATCATGGAGAGGAAATCAAGAAGATTTCTCAAAGGTAGAGGCCATGGACCAGAGCCACAGATGGGCTCCCTTCCACGATGTGAGTGCTAAGGCAAATGTTTCGGCACCACGGACAGCTCCAAAGTGGTAGGCTCACTAACGCTGACCCTTGCATAGCTTACTAGCTTGTGGTAAATATGCAGTGAATGAATGGTTGTTCAATTAGTTTTAAAAGAAAAAGGAAATAAGTAAGATCATAGTGGACTTTTATCCCCAGAGGGTCATAATTTCTCCTTTTGGTGGAATGACATTTACAGAGGACTCAACCACCCACAAAGCCACATCAACAACCTCACAGCCCCAGCTCTTCCAGGGAGCCCCATCTGAGGTAGGAATTTCCCACAAAGTGCTTGTCTTGGGCTTCCTCTGAAGCATCCCTGTCCTCCAGAGAGTCTGGAACACCAAACCACCCTTTGAAGAAAGGTGGACCATTGACAATCTGTCTTCTTGGGATCCAGTCCATAGAAAGGCAAGTGTGGAGAAAACAGTACCAGCTCTGTTAGTCTCCCCATGAGGGAAAGCAAGGTCCACCGGGAGACATCAATTTAGCTTATATTAGGAATTGGGGAAATCTTAAATTATAACTATGACATTGTTAATATCTACTACTGGCATTTTCTACATTTCAAGCACACTTATAAACATAATCTCATTTAGTTTGCTCAATCACCCTGCGATTAAGACACTACTAACCTCATTTTGTAGATGAGTAATCTAAGGCTCAGAGAAGGGAAGTTATGGGGCACAGGTCGCATAACCAGGAATTGACGGAGTCTGACTTCAAACCCAGATTGTCTGACTCAAGTCAGTGATGTTTCTACCATACTACATTGTCTTTGGTGGGCTTCCCTGATCTTTGATCCAGTAAGACTTGTGACTCTTGACCTAGGAGCAGGACACAGTTAACCTATTCCAAATGCAGGTTGAGACACCCCTTCTGGTCCTTGTGGGATACTGCATGATTTTTTTCTCTCTTCATTATTACCCATGATGCTGTAATGACCAAACCAAATTTCATTGCTGTTTAACCATTCCCTCTTCCTTCCTGCTGTGCTCATAGCTCAAAAACATGAAACCTAATTTTCTCAGGACAGCAAAAAGCCCCAGACAGGAAGATTTTCATCCACAATGCACTGCTGCCACAATGCCAAATTCACCTTCCCTTCTTACTGTCTTTCCTATCTGTGTGATAAGGTCCAGGGTAAATCTGTAAATCCAGACTTTTGATCACATTCTTTTACCTACAACAGTAGACACACCTGTTATCCTCTTATCTTCTGTACTCAATTTCTTCCTTCTCCTCTCCCTTCAAACTGTAAGTCACTTTTGACTTGGAAAAACTCTGTCTAAGCCTGATGCAATGGAATAAAATGGGCTTTGGAACCAGGCAGAGAAGGATTCAAAAACATGCTCATTCCTTATAGCTCTGTTACCTTGGGCAAGTTTCTGAGGTTTAATTATCTCATTTGTAAACTGGAGATGATGCCTATCTTTATCTGCCATAGAAATTAGCAATCATGTACATATATGTCACAGTAACTCTAGTAATAATAATTTTAACATTAATAATAAAAACAATAACTAACTTTTTAAATGCTCACCATTTACTAAGCACTATTTTAAATGTTTTATAAATAATAATTAAGTCTTCATAGAAACTCCATGAGGTTATACTAGAAATACCTCCATGTTTTCATATAAGGAAACTGAGGCACACAAGTGGCAAGCACAAAATTATACAACTAGTAATTTTCAGAGCTTGTAAAGAGTAGGTGTTCAATAAACAGCAACTCTACACCCCACTTCTCTTTCAATTTCCATCACGTGTTTCCTTTCTTCCACTGATGACGATCTAGCTTGTCACCCTAACTACTGTGGGCTCCATTTTCCTCATCAATAAAATGGGTATCATTACTTAATTTTAGGAATGCACTGAAGACCAATGGTATAAATGTGAAAGTGCACCACACATAAAATGTGCTTAATAAATATTTGTCTAAAACGAATCATAGTCACATTTTGCTCCACCTCCTTCTACTTCTGGAAATACAGTTCTGTTCTCAACATACCACAGTTGCTCTGAAAATAATAATGAGTGACAAAATTGCTACATCTAAGAGCCTATTCCAGTTCTCTCAGAAGTAGAGACCATGGACCAGAGCCACAGATGGGCTCCCCTCCCCAGCGTGAGCACTAACGCAAATGTTTCAGCACCACGGACAGCTATTGGGAGGCCCTGCCGCTACTGACCACACACCTAAACCTCTCTCCACCCTGGCTCCCACAATCCTGTCCTTCCCTGTTTTCTCCTTCCCTCTGACCTCCCTTCCCCATTGCATGTGTTTTTACCCAAGGTCGGGTTCTGACTTCCTGACTTGCTTCTCTCTTGCCTCCAGCCCCGATCTTCACGATCCGGTTCTGTGCATTTTAGTTCGAGTTCCCCCATAAGCAGAGACTCTGAGCCAAAAGCAAAGTTTTCAGTGTAAGCAAGAAACAGTGGGAAGGAGCATGCAGAAGCGAAACAGGGAAGGGAAGACAGCCGACCAAAGGTACAAAGTGAAGCCAGGTACCACTACGGGCAACCAGAGCTGAATCCCGCTGGAGAAGTAGTGTAGAAATGTTCCTCAGGGTTATCCCACTTGAGGAACCAGGGGGATGAGGCCATTTGCTCATCAACTCCCTCCAATCACTGGTTGAAAGTTACTCCTGCAGTGTTAATTCTCAGGCACTTGCTTGTGTGAGAGCAGAGCAGGCTCCAGCCAAAAGCAACAGCCTTAGGCTGCTGGAACTCATCCCAGCCAGCTCTTCAAAGGTAAGGCTCCAAGGATGTGAGTAGGACACCAAGAGTGTCTGCTATAACTCCCAGATTTTCATCTCCATCCACAGATCCTCTCCCAAGTTCCAGACCTGAATTACCAACTTGCATGGGCATCTCTGCTAGACTTTTCCAGGGCTCCTCAAACCCAGTAAGACCACACCAAACATCCCACTGAACTCTACCCCAAAACAGAAGCCCCACACCGGCTGCCATCATTTCAGGCTAAGCATATACCTTCTATATGCCCATAGTGGAATAATGTTGCCTATTTTGTATCCTCACTCTATCACCCTCACTATATCACCACATATCCCAGAGACACAATGCTAGAGAGGCAAATTCCAGGGACAAGAGTTCAAACACTGCCTCTGCTACTTCCTAGCTGCACCACACTGGTGACTCACCTCACTTCTCAGAGCTTCTGTTGCATCATCCACAAAATGGGCATTTTTTAACAGGATTTTGTGAGTGTTGATGAGATTATGTATGGAAAGGTACCTAGTCCAGTTTATAATACACAGTAGGTGTTCAGTCTTTTATAACTATGAATATTCTGATCCATGATCAAGTTATATCTTTTTTTTTCTGATACAATTGCATGCCTCATACTAGCCCCCCCACCCAGTTTTAATTTTCTTGGCTATTCCAAGAGTTTGCAGGCTTGGCAGAATGCTGGATTGCTCCAGCGGCCCCTTATCCTTTCTATCCAGACACTGACCTGTCTCCCCTCCAGTCCTCCTTGCAAAATAATGCCAGACTCATCTCCTTGGAATACCACATTCATATTAGACATCACCAGAAGCTCACAGTTGACTTCATGGTGACTTTTAACCTCCTTATTCTGGCATTTAAGACTCTACACTATCTGACCCCTGATTAAATTCACCACTTTATCTATCACTGCTTTCCTCTGACAAAATGCCTCATCTTTCTTCTTTAGGTTGATTCATTCACTAAATGTTTATTAAGCACCAGGCACTGCACTAAGCATTGAGAAGGTGTTTATAATAAAGGGAAAAAAATGGACTTTTCTCTACTGGAGTCCTTTATCTAGCCTTTACCCACAGTGTTCTCCAGTTGCCTATCCCACTATGCCATCAAACTCTCTCCAGAGAGGCATCTAGGTGTATTGGAAGCAGGAGCAGTCCCAAGTGCAAACCCCAGTTGGGTCATTTATGATGATTGATCTTATGGCAATCACTTCCCTCTCTCTGGTCTCTGTTTCCAAATGATGAGAAGAAATCCCACCAGCAAGGGTTGGTGCGGTTGTTGAATAATGGCTCCCTGAAGATGCCCAGGTCCTAATCCCCAGAACCTGTGAACTTTTCCTTGAATGGCAAAGGGACTTTGCAGATGTGATTAACTTGTGGATCTCGGGATGAGAAAATCATCCTGCAGTCACAAGGAAATCACAAGAGCCAAGAAAATTTACAAGAGGGAGGCAAGAGAATCCAAGTATGTAGTAGAAGATATAACAACAGAAACAAAGATTGGACGGATGGATATAAGGGAGGAGCTGTGAGCCAAGGAATACAGGTAGCCTCTATAAGCTGTAAAAGGCCAGGAGAGGCACATATATACAATGGAATATTACTCAGCCATAAAAAGAAACGAAATTGAGCTACTTGTAGTGAGGTGGATGGACCTAGAGTCTGTCATACAGAGTGAAGTAAGTCAGAAAGAGAAAAACAAATACCGTATGCTAACACATATATATGGAATCTAAGGGGAAAAAAAGGTCATGAAGAACCTAGGGGTAAGACGGGAATAAAGATGCAGACCTACTAGAGCACGGACTTGAGGACACGGGGAGGGGGAAGGGTAAGCTGGGACAAAGTGAGAGAGTGGCATGGACATATATACACTACCAAATGTAAAATAGATAGCTAGTGGGAAGCAGCTGCATCGCTCAGGAAGATCAGCTCGGTGCTTTGTGACCACCTGGAGGGGTGGGATAGGGATGATGGGAGGGAGGGAGACGCAAGAGGGAGGAGATATGGGGATATATGTATATGTATAACTGATTCACTTTGTTATAAAGCAGAAACTAACACACCATTGTAAAGCAATTATACTCCAATAAACATGTTAAAAAAAAAAAAAGGCCAGGAGAATAGATCTCCTCCGCAGCCTCCAGAAGGAATACAGCCCTGCCGACACCTCAATTTTAGATTTCTGATCTCCAAAGCTATAAGATAGTAGATGTGTGCTGTTTCAAACAACTAAGTTTGTAGTAATTTGTTACAACAGCAATAAGATACTGATACAGTTGGTGTGAGAATGCAGACAGGTGTAGGGACCCTGACCACCAGAAGGTCACCCCTTCACAAATGACCAGACCAGGGTTTTATTTGGGAGTGTCCCTGGTCCCAGGACACTGAGATGCCTCTCCGGAGAAGATGTGATGGAGGGTAGAATGGCCAGCACACAGTGCCAGGCACATTGCAGACCCTCCAATGGCATTTGAGGAGGGGAGCAGCTCAGGTTCCCTCTCCTCCTGGAGACGTCCCCAGTCCTTGCAGCCCACCGTGCTTGCTTTCTTACCTGAGCTTCTGTAGCATGTACTATCTGTAAAGCACGTATCTATGCAAGATGCTTACATATCTTAGCACAGGGAAGTGTTGTAAATGGGGATCTAGGAGTCATCTTGTATGCAATGCACTTAGTAGGTGAACATCACTTCAAAGGTGAAGACACAGAAGCCCAAGGAGATTATAGGACTTGCTCAAGCTCATGAAGATGATCACAGAAGAGCAGGAATGCAAACCCAGCGTTCTCCCCTCTTGGCCCAGTGCTGTGTGAATTTCTGGCCAGCTTCGTCTCTGTCTTAATCTTGCCTGCACCCCCATTCCCAAGACCTTACACATCGGCAGCTACTAGCCCCGGAGAAATCAGATCCTCGGTCCAATCACTGGGGTCTCCATGGAGGGCCCACCCGTAGTCCCTCTCCCGAGTAACATGACAAGGGGAGAAGGCTGGCTGGGGAGAAATGTTAATTTCCTGTAAGTCCATGACAGGATGAGAAATAGTGCCAGGATAAAATATGCCCCATCTCCTACTCAGCTTGGACGCAAGCCCAGGAGATGTGGTGTGCGGGGACCGGGCCGAGGTATATGGATGAGTAAGGGGAGAGGAGGGAGGGCTGGTGGGGGCAGGGCAGGCAGCAGAGAAGGTGGGAAGGTGAAAAAGTTCTCCAAGCCACCAAGACGTTTGGAAGTGAGATCCAACACCCTTGAAGTGTGTAAGAAAGCCCTGGTCTCCACTCTCAGCTCTGGCAGACAGAATGGGCCTGTCTTAGCCACTGCAGCATCCCCGCTGCCTAGAATGAGGCCTGATG
This sequence comes from Lagenorhynchus albirostris, assembly GCF_949774975.1. Classification (NCBI taxonomy): domain Eukaryota; kingdom Metazoa; phylum Chordata; class Mammalia; order Artiodactyla; family Delphinidae; genus Lagenorhynchus; species Lagenorhynchus albirostris. The sequence continues at coordinate 68,211,788 of NC_083108.1, forward strand.
CAACCTATATGCTTGATAAATCCTCACTGAATGTAAAACTCAGAGTTAAGAGACCTAGAGCCCTACAACCCATGAGCTGGGAATCCTAGATGCCACTTCCTCTCTCTGGGCCTTGGTTTCACCATCTGCAAATCTATCTGATAGACAACTGGTTAAAAAATTAACTAGAGCAAGCATCAGTTGAGCTTAAGCACCTGGACTCTGGAGTCAGACAGCGATGTGCTTAAATTCCCTCTCCACTCCTTTCCAAAAATGGAAAATTTTCATGCACAATGAGCCAGTGTAAGAATCATTAACATGCTGACTATCAGTTGACTATATCAGTCACTTACACTTTAGTATGAATGAAGAGTCCATACACAGGCTTTCTGTAGGGGCTGAAGGGAATTGCTATTTGTTGAGGGTTTACCATGTGTCATGCACTCTTCCAAGCACTTTGTATGTAAAAGTTTATTTGATTTTCACAACAACCCTGTGGGGATCAAAGCAGGGAAGGAAATCACACCAAGCCACACAGCTGGTCAGTGGCCAAGTCATGATTTAACCCAATGTCTGCGTAAGTCCAGACCCTGGATTCTTAATACTGCATTACCTTCAGATCAAAATTGCCTATATGCCATGAAAATCAGCTTAGAATTTGTCCTGTAGTTCAGTGCTTCTCAGACTTTTTTTTTTTAATTAATTAATTTATTTATTTTTGGCTATGTTGGGTCTTCGTTGGTACGCGGGCTTTCTCTAGTTGTAGCAAGCAGGGGTTACTCTTTGTTGCAGTGTGCGGGCTTTTCTTGTTGCGGAGCACGGGCTCTAGATGCACGGACTTCAGTAGTTGTGGCTCACAGGCCCTAGAGTGCAGGCTCAGTAGCTGTGGCGCACAGGCTTAGTTGCTCCGTGGCATGTGAGATCTTCCCAGACCAGGGCTCGAACCCGAGTCCTCTGCATTGGCAGACGGATTCTTAACCACTGTGCCACCAGGGAAGCCCCTTCTCAGACTCTACTGCACACAGGAATCAGATTCCTGAATCAGTAAGTCCTGGGGTGAAGCCCAAGAAGCTACATTTCTAACCAGCTCCCGGGGCAGTTGAAGCTGCTGATCCAATCTGAGTGACAGAGTTCTAGGCAATGGGACCACACTGCTGGTTTTTAAGCAGGGATGTGATAATAGTCAGATCAGGCCTGTAGGAGTTTGTCTGGCTACTGTGCAGAGGGTGGATTAAAGCAGGTAAGGCTAAAGGTGGGTGTTTACTCCCTGAGGTTCCTTCAAGTTCAAACACTTCATGATTTGATTCTAAGAGATGTTTTAAGCCTCTTAAGGAAACTGATGGAATGTAAGAATGCGTGAACCTTCCGGTTCCACCCCCTCCCCAGGCCCAGAAAGAACATCAGCTTTGAGGCAGCTTCTGCTTAAAAATGATGCTCTGAGCAGCAACTCAGTATTCCAGGGACCACTCTGGATTCAATACATCAAAGGTTGAAGGATCATATAGCCCCATTAGCTGCAAAGTTTAATTTCCCTTCGGGGCTGGTGGTTACAATGAAACTACAGCAGCAATTACAACTTCCCCTTCATGGACAACCTGCTTAGATCAATAACAGCAGCGTCACAGGGATCAGCCTCATTCATCAGGAGACTCTGGGCCACCCAAGGCCCATCACTGCCCACCACACACCCTCCTCATGGGGTGATGAGGGAGAGAGCATGGGGGCCCCTTCCAAGATGCCAAGACTCCCTCCCTGATTTTGCAGAGTGGGGGAGCCTGAGGCCAAAAGAGAGGAGAAACAGCATTAATTAATTAAACCACCATACAGTTAATCAAGTGTCAACTGTTCTAGGCCCTGAGGCCACTGTGAACAAGGCAGATGTGGTCCTTGTCTTCATGGGGAGACAGAGGTAAACAAGTAAACAAACAAGCCAGCGAACAGAGAATTGGGATACGTGCCTGTTTAGTTGAGCGGTCAAGAATGTTGTTGTGGTGACACTGGAGCAGGGCCCGAGGGAAGCAAAGGAGTGAGCTGTTTGTATATCTGGGGAAGGGAATTCCAGGAAGGGGAGAATGCAGGCGCAAAGGCCCTGCGGTGGGAACAAATTTGACTAGTGAGGGACAGAAGGGAAATCAGGATAGAGCTTCAGGAGTAAGGAGGAGAGAGGTCGAAGATTAGGCCAGAAGGGTGGCAGGGCCTAGCAAGGGCTTTGCATTTCACTCTGGGCACAGTGGGATCCAAGGAGGGCTTCTGCAAGGGACTGGCTTATATGAGGTCCCACGTGGAGTTCAGCCAACCTGAGATAGAACCAACATCTCCCAAAGCCCCAGGTCAGGGCTCTCTTCCCTCAGGCAATGCTGGGCTCTGTTTTACAGGAACATCAGCCAAACTCAAAGGTGTTCTGGTCAGTCACTGACTCATAGACAGATGTTTGGAGTCAGCAATTATTGCCCCCAGGGTCCGGGCGGCAAATAGAGCTCGTGAACCCCCACAATGTCTTCAGGGCATGAACTGAAGCCTGTGGAATCCACACTCCGTGTGGCTTAGTGTGGTCACTGTTTTCTAGGGCCATCCATTCCCTCATCAGAACTTCACAGCAAGCCTGCGATGCCAGGATCTGGTGCAAATGTTTCACTTTGACAAACGAAAAAGTAGCCAAAGGCCAGGGCAGCTGCAGAGGCATTGCTACCCACTGGGAGGCTGGCCTTGAACAGTCCTCTGTCTCCCAACCCTGCTTCTCCTTCTAGATCCACACCCAGCTCAAGCCCAATCCATCAGCACACCTCCAGGATTTCTATGAGACTGGAGCCAGCTTCTCTCTCTTCTCTTCCTCTGTGCCTTCCTTTTCTTTTCAATACTGCCATTTTCCCCTTGATTTATTCATACAACCATTATTAAACTCCTGCTCCAGGCTAGGCAGTGGGAAACTGATAAACAGAGACACAAAAAAGACTGGAGGAAAAAAAGGAAGGATCAGAGGCCGAAGAACACAGAGGAAAGGAAGCCAAGTGTCAAATCAAATGATGTTCTGTTTGTCCCAGGCATTACTCCCCCTGGGCTTGATTAGCCATGCCTCTCCTGCATTTATATTGTACCTTAACCTAGCTTCATGGTAGTCTCTTGAGGGCAAGCTACCAGTCTCAGTCTGTTCTGCAGTGCCTAGTAGAGTGTCTTGCACAGATTGATCATTCAAATGCAGCACAGTGTGAATGCTGAGAGCACACACTCTGGGGCCAGATTACCAGGGTATAACTCCCAGTTCCAACACGTACCAGCTGTGTGACACTGGGCAAGTGACTGAACCTCTCTGGCAATCAGTGTCTTCACCTCAAAAATGGGGATGAGCGTAGAGTCTCTCTCACTGGATATCTGTAAGGCTCAGCAGTATACTCTGGTGAAATTGCCTGCCTGGAGGACGATGTCAATTGCAAGGAAACTGTTATCTGGTTGATGTGTTGCCCTGGGCAATCCATGTCCTCTCTTTGAGCTTTGCCTTCCCCTTTTGTATATCCTCATGGTACAACGGTCTAGGTAGGGCACAGTGGCCAGAAACAAGGGCAGCTCCAGCCTCCCACAAGGCTTGGCAGGGAGATGGGAGACAGGGGACGTACAAGGCAGCCCCTCTGCTCAGCTGGTCCTGGACCAACAGAGCTCTTTTTTGGCAAGATGAAAGGCATCTGAGAGCCAGCTCAGCAGGGGGATTTAGGGAGGAGTACAGGGACTGGGGAGAGGGATTAGGCAGGGCACGCACCACACTGACAAGCCAGGTGGTTGCGATAAGACAGGAATGGAGCCATTCTCTGGCCGTGAAATGTGGCGTCCAGCCAATGTAAATGCCTTGGAAGAATTAATGCACAGAACGTTGATCTGTAGTTCATCTGCCAGGTGGAGGCATGTGTGGAAGAAAGGCAGGGTCTGTGCACGGATTCCCAACACCCTCCAAGTTCCCAGGAAACTAAGGGCATGTTTCTTACTCCACAGAGGAAAAAGCCACCAAAGTGGAAAGAAGCTTTCTGTCCTTATACAGCTCAGTGGGGAAGATGTGGGTGAGAATCATCAGCGCACTTCGTGCTGTGCAGGTGCCTTGACATGTCACCTCAAACGATCCTCTCCCCAACTCAGAGGGAGGGTGAACATGTCCATTGTGCAGATGGGAAAGCTGAGGATCAAGGAACAGAAATATCAATGTTACATAGCACAACAGAATTTGAACTGAGGGTTTTCTCTCCGAAAATACTCCTCCTCTAATGAGAAATTCAAGAAAGAAGGGACATTAGGGTCTATGTAACTTAACTTCCCACTCCAAGGTGGGAAGTCTGCAACCAGGCATCTTCCTGCAAAGCACTTATATACCTCTGCTGAACACATGAAGTGGTGGCTAGTTCACTCCCAGCAACACAACTGGAGACAGATCCCTTGGCAGTCGTGGTGGTCGTTACCTATTTATTTGTCAAATATTTACTGAGAGAGGAGGAAGAGGAAATGAAGCTTGTGGAAGTAGCATTTTCTTGATCAAAAACAGAAATATAGATCAATGGAACAGGATAGAAAGCCCAGAGATAAACCCATGCACATATGGTCACCTTATCTTTGATAAAGGAGGCAGAAATGTACAGTGGAGAAAGGACAGCCTCTTCAATAAGTGGTGCTGGGAAAACTGGACAGGTACATGTAAAAGTATGAAATTAGAACACTCCCTAACACCATACACAAAAATAAGCTCAAAATGGATTAAAGACCTAAATGTAAGGCCAGAAACTGTCAAACTCTTAGAGGAAAACATAGGCAGAACACTCTATGACATAAATCACAGCAAGACCCTTTTTGACCCACCTCCTAGAGAAATGGAAATAAAAACAAAAATAAACAAATGGGACCTAATGAAACTTAAAAGCTTTTGCACAGCAAAGGAAACCATAAACAAGACCAAAAGACAACCCTCAGAATGGGAGAAAATATTTGCAAATGAAGCAACTGACAAAGGATTAATCTCCAAAATTTACAAGCAGCTCATGCAGCTCAATAACAAAAAAACAAACAACCCAATCCAAAAATGGGCAGAAGACCCAAATAGACATTTCTCCAAAGAAGACATACAGACTGCCAACAAACACATGAAAGAATGCTCAACATCATTAATCATTAGAGAAATGCAAATCAAAACTACAATGAGATATCATCTCACACCAGTCGGAATGGCCATCATCAAAAAAACTAGAAACAATAAATGCTGGAGAGGTTGTGGAGAAAAGGGAACACTCTTGCACTGCTGGTGGGAATGTGAATTGGTACAGCCACTACAGAGAACAGTATGGAGGTTCCTTAAAAAACTACAAATAGAACTACCATATGACCCAGCAATCCCACTACTGGGCATATACCCTGAGAAAACCATAATTCAAAAAGAGTCATGTACCAAAATGTTCACTGCAGCTCTATTTACAATAGCCAGGAGATGGAAGCAACCTAAGTGTCCATCATCGGGTGAATGGATAAAGAAGATGTGGCACATATATACAATGGAATATTACTCAGCCCTAGAAAGAAACGAAATTGACTTATTTGTAGTGAGGTGGATGGACCCAGAGTCTGTCATACAGAGTGAAGTAAGTCAGAAAGAGAAAGACAAATACCGTATGCTAACACATATATATGGAATCTAAGAAAAAAAAATGTCATGAAGAACCTAGGGGTAAGATAGGAATAAAGACACAGACCTACTAGAGAATGGACTTGAGGATATGGGGAGGGGGAAGGGTAAGCTGTGACAAAGTGAGAGAGTGGCATGGACATATATACACCACCAAATGTAAAATAGATGGCTAGTGGGAAGCAGCCACATAGCACAGGGAGATCAGCTCGGTGCTTTGTGACCACTTAGAGGGGTGGGATAGGTAGGGTGGGAGGGAGGGAGACGCAAGAGGGAAGAGATATGGGAACATATGTATAACTGATTCACTTCGTTATACAGCAGAAACTAACACACCATTGTAAAGCAATTATACTCCAATAAAGACGTAATAAATAAATAAAGAGGAGGAAAGGAAATGTATGCATTACAACTGCCCCCAGATTTGAGATCAGGTCTGGGACAGATGTTTTTGAGCTGAGCGACACTGGGTTCACGTGACTTTACTTCACTTTTTTGAGCCTCAGTTTTCTTCTCCTTAAAGTGGGGGTAATGTATCACCTCAAAAGATAATTGCAGGGCTTCCCTGGTGGCGCAGTGGTTGAGAGTCTGCCTGCCAATGCAGGGGACACGGTTCGTGCCCCGGTCCGGGAGGATCCCGCATGCCGCGGAGCGGCTGGGCCCGTGAGCCATGGCTGCTGAGTCTGCGCGTCCGGAGCCTGTGCTCCGCAATGGGAGAGGCCACAACGGTGAGAGGCCCACGTACCGCAGAAAAATAAATAAATAAAAATTAAAAAAATAAAAAGAGTAAATTGTACTATAGGTAAATCATACCTCAATAAACATGACTTTTAAAGGAAAGAGTGATGATTTAGTAAGTATTTACTAAAGTAAGTGATGCATGCAAACACTCAATAAGCGTAGATTTCTTCTGCCCCAACAGAGAGTAAAACAGGTACAGCTAGGTTGCTATATCCTATTCCAGCAGTAGGTGTAGCTAGCACAGTGTATGCCATTTTCCAGTTTGACCGTCCCATTCATTCACACTCTCAGCACCGGATAAAATAAATCCACCTTCAAAGGGTAATTTTAAAATTTTGTGTTGAAAGTAAGAGCTATCTGCATGCCTCTGATAAACTGCCTGTAGATGGTCAGATTGGTCCTCTCCCCCATCCAGATGAATGATGTAATAGAATTGGTCCCATTCCATACCCCAAGCCGTGGAGGTGAGACCAAAGACAGCACTGGGCAGCATGACATTTGAAGTCCTTTTGTGGCTACCCACTGAGCATGGCTTGAACATTTCTTGAAATCTTCCAGCCCACAGTTGAACCTAGCTCCTTGGAATGCTGAGGTCTTGCCAGGCCTGTAGGCAGCAGCAATCTTTGAGGTTACGTGGACATGCTCCCCCCAGCCCCTCACGGCTGTGCCTCTTCCAATAACAATATTTTCTTTGCTTCCTCTGAAGAGAAAGTCATGTGTTAAATGGAAGATTTGCTTGAGTGGGTCACTGGGAACCTAAGCGAAATCATATTAAGGAAGTAAAATTTATTATATCCATAAAGCAACCCTTACGTCGGCTGTGCGGGAGCCAGATGGGAGGCCCAGATGTGCAGGGAGCCAAATCAAGCCTGTCAAAAGGGGAGCCCTGGCCTGTGAGTTAAAGCCCTTCAGCTAGGGAGGAAGTGGAGGTGGATTCGGTGAACAGGGGAGTACTCTGGCAGCCTCGGAAGTGGGGGCTCCCAGAGGAAGAAGAAGGGATCAAGGGTTCCCTGACATGGCAGTGACTGCTGAGATGGTCCCAGATAACACAGGGGAGAGGTGGCTGGATGGCCAAAAATGAAAGGCCAGATCTGAGTGACATGCATAATAAGAACCAGGAGGGATGGGGGAAGAAGGAAGGAAGGATGGGAAAGGCGGCAGAAAGAAGAAGACTCTTGGGGACACTTGTCTGAGTCATTGCTTGTTCAAGGATGCTCAGCCAATGGGGCAAATAGGGACTGAAATCCAATTTACACTGTAGCTCAAAGCTGTATATCTTGGGCAGGAGTAGGTTCTACCTGGAGGAGGAGCCCTTTACTAATGCGCACAGAGGTGCCAAGTGCCGTAATCCTAGATGGAAGGATGAAAGGAAGGTAGAGGAGAGCAGTCATCTTTCTGCTCTGCACCTTTCTAGATTGTCCACTTAATCTCATGGTTAACATTCTTCTTTCCAGCTGCATTCTTCTTGGTCCATGCCAATCCCACGTATAATTCAAAGCCCAGATCAGTCATCACCAACTCCCGGAAGCCTTCCCAGTTGTTCACATCTCCCAAAGGCAGCTGCTGATTCCTGCTGAGCAACCTGAAACTTCATCTACAAGCTAAGTCAGCTTGAGCATAGCTGAGGTGCCTTCATTGCTGTTGATGTCAGTGGTCCTTTTGATGGCATCTCTTTCCCCATCCACACCTCTCTGGGCTCAGGACTGTCCAACTACCCTAGATTCATCCTTATAGTCATGAGTACAAGGAATTAAATGTTCTCCTTTTATTATTCTTTAAATTTTCATTTTTGATGAACACCATATGGTGGCAATTCCAATACCAGACAAGTGGACAGGGCAATTGTAAACACTGACCTGGACAATGTACAGTAAACATCTGTTATTCTTGCCTATCTAACGTCCATTCCCTATCTTCTAGGAACAGGGTGCTTATATTCCTTTAGGGACCCACCCTTCCTCCATTCTCAGCCCATGGAACTCCAGTTGCACAAATCCCTTTCCCTGATTGGTTTAGGAATGGGCACATGACCCAAGCCATCCAATAAGAGCCATGGCACAGTGATTGGCTTAGGAGTGGGCACATGACCTAAGCCACCCAAATGAGAGACAGTCCTGTGACTTTTGCTGCAACTCACAGGAAGGACTCCCTGGGAGTGGAGGGCAAATAATTTAAATGGAGTTGCAGTCACTGGTGACCATCTTACCACCACAGAGAGAAATTCATTCCCCAAGAATGGAGCCAACTCAGAGAAAAGTCAAGACAAGAGATGAAAACACAGATACTCTTGACGTCACTTGAGCATCTGGAGCCAGCCATACCTGAAGCTGATGACTTTTTTTTTCATATAAACCAATACATTCCCTTTCTAGATGAGGACAGTTTCATTTGGATTGCTGGCATTTGTTACTGAAAGGGCCCTGATCAATAAGCAAAGTTTCCCAAATCTAGCTCTTTATCAATCATCACTGAAATACAGAAAAATGGGGCTCTGAGCTGGGAGATATTAGATCTGAGATTTTACTCTAGTTCTTAGATTAAGCAGGTAGGTGAACCTAGGACACTCATTTCCCCTTACTAGGCCTAGTTTTCTCATATATAAAATAAAAGTTGTCTTTTGTTTGGTTAAAATTCTCTCTTTTTTAAATAAAATGTTTTCTTTAAATGTTTATGCACAACAGTAACTTCTTTGGGTATAGGAGGACAACATTGACACGAACACATCTCATCTGTCAGCCACTCCCTGTAGTCTCTGGACTACCTCCAACTGTTGGGCACTGCAATCTTCCCCATCCTGTAAGAAGCAATGCTTCTAGAGATGGGTGTCCACCGTAATAGAAAGTTCCTACACTTTGGCACCAGGCAGACACTGGCTCAAATCCCAGGGGACCCGCTCAAGTCATGAGAACCTTGACGAGTCCCATCACTCCTCTGAATGCCAGTTTCCTCCTTGTAGAATGGGGACCACTGTCAAAGCTTCACAGCCAGAGGCTGTACTAAATGCTTTCTGTGTATCCACACACTTTACCTTCACGATGGCCTTCTGAGTTGTCCCAATATTACCTCTATTTTGCAGAAGAGAAAACTCAGGTTCTGAGAGGTTAAGAGTCATACATAAAGTCAAGTCCTGAACTAGGATTTGAACCAAGATCTGCATGAAACAGGAGCTCAAATACTAGTATGTACAGCAGTATGTATACATAGACCTAAGACACAGCCCAACACGTAGTTGACACTCAAAAAGAGTAGATATAAATCCACTACTATCCAACAGAATTTCCTGCAATGATGAAAATGCTTTAGTGCCGACCTGCCCAATTCAGTAGCCCACATGTGGCACTTAAGACTGAGGAATTTTACATTTTATTTAATTTTAATTAATTTAAATTTAAAGAGCCACGTGTGGCTGGTGGCTAGCAGACTGGACAGCATGAGACTAGACACCGTGCTCCCTGAGGGGAAGATGGAATATGTTTGTAAGATAAATATATCCGGGGTCCAGCTGATCTGTGTTCAAATCCCAGTTGGCCATTGACTGGCTTTTTGACCTTACATAAGTAACATCAATTCTGGTGACAAAAACCCCGACCTCATAGGATCGTCATGACAGGCACTCACATATTCATTCAACAATAGTGAGCAATGGGACTTCCCTGGTGGTCCAGTGGTTAAGACTCCATGCTTCCACTGCTGGTTCCATCCCTGGTCGGGGAACTAAGATCCCACATGCCACGCGGTGCAGACAAAAAAAGTAGAAAAACAATAGTGAGCATCTCCTGCAGCTGGAGCCTTTTGCTGGATGTTGGGAATACAGTGAAGAACAGAATAGAAAAGAACCCAGCTCTCAAAAAAATATCCAACTTCGGGATGCTGTAAATGCAAATGTGAATCATGCTCTCAAGGCAGGGAGCAGAGCACCTGGCACACAACACACGCACACTTGAGAGAGGGGAGTTTATTTCAAGAAGCAGACGTCTTTAACTTAACACAATGTTATATGTCAATTATAGCTCAATAAACCTGGGGGTGGGGAATGGGAAACTAAAAAAAAAAAAAAAGCAGCAGCAGCAGACATCTTCTGGAAGAGACTTGGCAACGTCTCCAGAGCATTTTGTGTTAACTCGAGAAAGTTGGGAGGGTTATGCAAATGGGCCTGTTGAATAAAGAATATTCCTAGGTAAAATCATTATGCAGAACGGTTTCCCCTTTGCATAAGGTGGCAAAAATTATCTCCCTGGTGCCAATTATGTGCTTGTTAGCACTGACATTCTCAGAGTCATTACACCGAATGGGTGCCGTTTATGTAAGCTCTACACTGGGTTCTATTGTAATTTTCCCTCTGTTTACAACTCGGTATAATAAATGTCATTTTTTCAAATGTTAAGGTATTTGGTATTTAATCTAACATTAAGACTTGGAATATGTTTGCCCCTAAAAGGCACTCACATCTGAACACTCTCAGGTGTCACAGAACAGAACAAATATGCAGGAATGCTTGATGAGGGTGAGGGTCAGGACACAAGAATTCCATTTCTGACTATGTCCTTGAATGTGGAGCTGCCATCCTCTGAGCCTAATTGCCCCATGTGTGATATGACGTGATCAGACAAAGTAATTTCTAAAGTCCTTTTGCAAGTTCAACTTCCTATAACCCTACCGAGATGCTTAGCTTTTGCTGTTGTTGATTACAACCAGATTAATAGTGTATTTTTAAAAAGACAAATGGAGAAAAATGGAGAGCAGAGATAAATTAGATAGATAGATAGACAGATATATAGATAGACAGACAGAATCACGAACGGGGGGAAATGATGAATTACTGAGTATGATACTGAGACAACTGAATTATTCTATATGGAAAACTCAGGGTGAATTCCTACCTCACACCATATACAAAAATAAAATCCAAATAGATTAAATACCTAAACATGAAGAGCAAAAAGTAGAAAGCAAATAGAAGAAAATATAGGAGAATAGTTTTGTGACCTTCAATGGGAGGGGGTAGAATTTCTTGAAAACATCCCAACATTCGAGATTATGATACAGGTAAAGGATGGAATTCATTACATCAAAATTAAAAATATCCGGGGACTTCCCTGGCAGTCCGGGGTTAGGACTGAGCTTCCACTGCAGGCAGCACGGGTTCAATCCCTGGTCAGGGAACTAAGATCCCACATGCTGCACGGTGTGGCTAAAAAAATTTTTTTAATAAAAATTGTAAAAAAGTAAAGATATCCGTCCCATGAACACCACAGATAAAGTTAGCACAAGGTTAATGTAGTGAAACAAGATACTTGCAAAGAATAACTATCGAGGAAACACAGAGGTGTACAAATCAGAAAAAAAAATCAGAAAATCCAATAGTGAAATAGACAAAATACACTAATAAATAATTTACCGAAAGGGAAAGAAAATTTCTAATATGTATATAACAATGTGTTCAAAATTACCAGTGATGAGTGACATGAAAATTAAATTAACCATGAAGTGTCACATTATTCCCATTTGGCTAGCAAAAGTCAAGGAGAAAGATAGTATCATGTCTCGGCAAAAATGTGGTGACAGAGGAATTCTCACACACAGCTGGAGAGAGTGTGAACAATGCGTCCGTCTGAGAACAGTCTGGTCAGACTTGGTAGAATTTAGTGTGCAGACACCCAAGAGCTCAGCAAACCCAACAATGTGATACAGGCCCGAAGAAATTCTCATTTGGGCCACAAGAAGATACTCACAGGGTGTTCACTGCATTCTTGTTATGCTGACACAAAGTGGTGGTGTTCCCTCCCTTGAGTAGCAGGTGAGTCATACATGGTGGGAGGCAAACTGGGAAATGGGAAATACTCTGCGCTGTCAGAAAAAAAAGGAGTCAGATCTATATGCAGCAGCATAAGCAGATCTCAAAAACGATGCTGAGAAAGAACAAGAGCCAGAAAGAGAAAACCCAAAACCATTTCTGCAATTTACACAAAATTACATGCACCGTACGTTTTCGAAAGATGCAAATATGTGTGAATGGCCTGACGGTGGGTTTGAGGGCATACAACTAGGATGTGTGCCAATGTGGGCAAGAGGAGGGGCATTAGGGTGGGAAATGGAGGCAGTAAAGAGTCCTTGCAAAGAGGGTCCTTGCACACTCAATTCTGTGTACCTGGGCCCCCACTGTCCAAAAAATCATGGTATCCACATGTTAAGTTCCCAGGCACTATGCTAAGAGATGACAGAGATCAGATATAGATTGGGTATATCTATATCTAATGTCTGTGTCCTTTAATATAGATAGTTTAATCCTCACTTTCAGCATCATTAAGAACTGGGCAGATTTATGTATCCCAAACCCACTTCTCCAGAGTGGGAAACACATGTGATGCAAAGCTATACAGCCAGTCCCAAGCAGACATCAGACAGGAGTGTGTGGTCAAGCAAAAGATAATCAGCTGTTGTTCTGAAGCACAAAGCACGCTGTCACCCCATCTACTGATAAAAGGGAGGTGTTGGTCCTGACTCCTGACATCAATACTGTGATGGTCCTCTTCCTTTCCTCCCTCTCTCAATAAATGTTCCTTAGGACAGAGTCTTACAGCTCTGTGTAACCTTGGGCTCACTGAATGTGCTTCTTCGTGCTCATTGCCACGTGCTGAGAGCTGGGAACTCTGCTAAGTAAGATTAAACCCCTTGCCTAAGGACCCAGAATTCAAATACACAGACCCAGTACTTGAACCTAGTCCATGAATCCAACTTAAAGCCCATGATCTTGGCCATTACTCACAGCTTCCAAGCACGTGGCATGGCTCACACTTTGCAAACCCCGCTCCTCAGAGTCCCTGCCTTCTCCCTGGACCCCAGCGAGCCTCGGGCCTCTTGGAGCCCTTGATTGCCTTTGCCCCAGAGAAGTCTGCGAGGGCCACTTTGCGGACCTTGCTCCATGCCGGCAATGCTTTACCACAAAAAACCCCACGGGGTCTGGATCTGCAAGTAGCCATCTGTCCCCAGCCTGGCTCATGATGGCTGTCCTCAGGTCAGAACAAAGGGCCCCCAATAACTGGGTTATTAACCTTGAATCACTTTCTCTCCCTAGTCTCTGCCACGTGTCACTTCCCTGGCCAAGAACAGCTTGACCCCATGATTCCTGTTGCAATCCTGGTGGATCCCACAACTCCAGTGTGAAGAGCTGTGATCATTAGTGAAGGGAGAGCTTGCTCATTTGGGGTTCCCCCTCAATCCAGAAGAATGCTCATGCTGTAAGGGGGTTCAGAAAACAGCCACCTGGCAACACTGGTGTGGGGATCCTCACAATTTCAGACAAGTGAACTGACGCTCAGATAGGGGAATTGTGGATGAACTGAGCTAGGGACATGGGATTTATTTTAGCTATTCAGGAAGAGAAAGACCAGTGTGGTCAAAAAGGCTCAACTTCACTTTCTAGGCAAGAGAAAGAGTAGCGGCATCATGTGTCGGAAGGGTGTCACATGATATACCTCATGTCTTTTCTGTATCTTGAACTCTAGGAAGCAGTGACAATGACACCAACACTACTTAATTCTTCTATACAATGCTTGCTCATCTCATGCCAAATTTGGGCCAAGCTAAGTGCTTGGGTACAGAGTATAGCTGGCACAGAACCTCCCCCAAAAGGACAATACTTAGACATGTCTGACCTCATGAAGCCATATCTGAGAGCTACAGAGATACAGGGAGAGAAATTTTCCATCTCAGGAAGGTTGATGACCTGTAACATCTTCATGCAAGGGGCCACACCTCAGGTTTGGCCTTCAAAGATGGGATGCAGGCAGAGAAGATTCCCAGCAAAGAATTCTTCATCCTTAGTAACTCTTGAATCCAACGCCTCCTCCCCATCCCCACAGCCATCACCCCTCTGCCCTATCTGGCCAAGCCACCGTTATCTCTCACCTGGGATGGCTACTGCACGTTCCTCACTGGCCATTTCCACACTACCCCTTCAAATCCCTCTGTTGTATTTGAATTGTATAGTTCAGAATCATGTCACACACACACCTGCTTCACAGGCCTCCCACTGCCCTCAGAACAAAAGCCACTCAACTTATCATAGCCTGCAAGGTTCCAGTATGATCTGGTCCCTGCCATCCCCCCCAACGCTCTCTGCCATGCAGTCACACTCAGTACATATTGAGATGCCCAGAGTTCCCTGCATACACCATGCTGTTTCTCATCCACATGCCTCTATGTACAGCATCACCTCCTCCCAGAAGGTCCTCCATCTCATCCCCAACAGAATCCCTCATTAATTCCTACTCAACTATCAAGATCCTGTCTTGGGAGCACCTCCCGAAGAAAGCTTTCCATGTCCACGACCAGCCCTCACCCCAGGCAAGGGTATGTGCACTGACCTTCAGTCTTTACAATACCCACAAAGGTGGGCACCACTTGTAAATGAGAAAACTGAGGCACAGATAGGCAAAGGCAACTGCCCCAGGCTGCGATTCAAACTGAGGTCTGTGTGACACCAGAGGCCCAGCTGTTAAAGAGAATGTTCATCTGTTGCGGTGAACTGGGATTGGGACACAGGAGGGGAAAGGATGCTGCCACTAGACCCCATCCTGGTGTGTGAGAGGAGAAAGTGGAGAGAATAGAAGGAGAAGCATCACCACACAGATTTGGATGCAGGAGCAGTTGGCCATGGAGTTGACTCCATGTGGTCAGGACCGAGAGCAGTGATTCCCATCCTTCAGACAGTCTCCGCATTAGCTGTGCAGATCACAGCCCCAGGCCAAACCCCAGCCCTTGAGTGTTTCCCCAGCTCACTTTTCAGTGGTTCTACGGTGAAGCCATTAGAAGGGCTCCTTGCCCAGAGAAGAACAAGCATCAAGCCATGATGTGGGTGCCAGAAACGAGACTCAGTGAAGCAAGACGAAGACCCAGATAGCAACAAACCTTGCGCCTCCCTGAGGGAATAGCCTCACCTTTATTCTCAATCCATACTTTTGTTTTTCATTGTACCTTTTCTGATGAAAAGGGGAGATCCCAAGGGCTGAGATGGAGGGAAAAGCCAAAACACAAAAATGGGGAACATGTAAGTTACGGAAACGCCACTAGTCAAAAGTCCAACAGGTTTAATTCCTGTGTCTGATTCAGCCATCCATGGGCTGTGTGACCTTGAGTAGGTCAGATGCCCTCTCTGAGCTTCAGCTTCTGCCTCCATAAAATGGACAGAGGGTGAGTAGACGATCCTTTTGTTCATCCTTTCAACAGGTTGAGTTCTCCACAAGGATCTGGAGATCAAGTGATGGCCAAGACAAGGCTGTTGCTCTCAAGGAGCTTACAACCTGGAGCAAGAAGAAAATATCAACTAGAAGAATTAATAACCAAGTGGAGTAAGCAAGGGGGAGAGAATTAGGGGCTGAAGCTGGAGGGCGACACAGAGACAGAACTTGGAGGATTTTGTTCCTAAGAACTGTGAAGCCCTGTATATGTCACCCCTACACTTCCTTTGTTCCTGCATTAATAAAGGAAGCATCACTCAGTGGTCAGACCCCTCATCTCCAGTGCAAGATGCTGCTCTCCCCCAGACTCTGCATCCAAGATGGTGCCTCCTATTCCATTGAGTCCAGCAACCCAATCAGCCCCTTCCACTGCCACCTCCACCCCACTGCATCCTGAGTCCTGCAGCTTCCATTTTGCCCATTTTTCTCTCTGCACTTCTTGCCTTTCATTTCTGACCAAACTTCAGATGATGGGAACACTGATAAATTAATGATTGTAATTAATAAAAATTGACTCTGTGCTAATAAATTATTATGAAATGGCCTGTCAGGTTTTTTAATGAAATGCAAAAAGCTGCAGTAATGAGATGAGTGTGTGCACCTTTTTCAGTCAAGACGTGAAGAAATACATCCATGGGGGTATTCGGTTTTATAAGGAAAGAATCCAGGAGAAGAAAAGCCCGACTGTAGCAATGCTTAGAGGGAAGAGGAGGAATTACCACTCTATGTGTACCTAGTATGTTAGACACATAGCCTATGTCGTTTTATTTTATCCTATTAGTCCCATGAGGTAGATACTATTATTGCTCTCACTCTTACTGATGAGGAAACAGGCCCAGAGAGGGTAAGCAGTTATCCTAGGTCACCCAGTAATTATGTTATAGATCTTGGATCAAGCCTAGATATTCTGGATTCCAGACCCATCCCAAGCTCAATTATACCACTCAATTATACCACCTTTCAAAAACTCAGGTTTTAGAAGCAAAGGGCATGAGTGCAAGAGTCTGATTCATTCATTTGACTTTGTGACCTGCAATAGGTTCTTAACCTCTCTGAGCCTCAGTTGAGTCATCTATTTAATGGAGACAATAATACTTTTTTTTAAATAAATGTATTTATTTTATTTATTTATTTTTGGCTGTGTTGGGTCTTCATTGCTGCGCGCAGGCTTTCTCTAGTTGCAGTAAGTGGGGGCTACTCTTCGTTGCGGTGCGCGGGCTTCTCATTGTGGTGGCTTCTCTTGTTGCGGAGCATGGGCTCTAGGCGCATGGGCTTCAGTAGTTGTAGCCCGTGGGCTCCGTAGTTGTGGCACACAGGCTTAGTTGCTCTGAGGCATGTGGGATCTTCCCGGACCAGGGCTCGAACCCGTGTCCCCTGCATTGGCAGGCGGATTCTCAACCACTGCGCCACCAGGGAAGCCCAACAATACTTCTTTGATATGCTTTCATGTGTGTACAGATAAGATTGAAGCAAGATGATGTATGTGAACACACGTAGCTCTAAGCATCCTTCTTCTCTTCTTCCAAGAGTTTGGCATAAGAACTTCTGTCCCTGAGCAGTTGAAGCGTTACAAGAAATGGGGTCCAATGTCAAGGAGAGGAGGCATGGTAGCATTCTCATTCACGTCCCATCCCAGCTCTATGGAATGTTTAATATTACAAGGTTGTCCCAGTTCTTTGTAAACTATAGCCATGAATGTAAAACAACCAATTTTTACAACAGAATTGTTTAACCCTGCACCAATTAAAAGTATCTGTTATTAAAAAAGGTAATTATGCTGTAATTAGTTTGACACAAGACATTAAGCAGATTATTATCAAAGCCAGGGAAATAGTAACTTCAAAGCAATTTCCCCTCTTGAAAGAGACATTTACATGCCGCCATTGGAACATGATCCTCACTCGAGGCACTTTTTAATGCAGGGAAATGTGGTTCCAAACTCTTCCAAGCAGCTTGGAGCTTTATGGCAGGGAAAGCCCGCATTACAAATGAACTTGAGTGGCTGGGCTGCAGAAATCCTTCCCAGGAAACCCATATTCTGGGTCGGGGACTGGCTGGCCAGGATGGAGCCTGGGCCAGAGCAAATAATAGGCAGACGATACTTACTGATACCACCAGGAGAAGGGCTAAAGAGAATGCAGTCGGCACCCAGATGTGCCAGGCACCATGTTTGGATTTTTCACTATTCTGTGAGGTAAGGATAATGAGACCCCATTTGTGAGGGAGAGAAAATAGGTTACTGAGCACTAATGTGGCAAGGAGGGGGAGGGTCAAATGTCTCAAAAGGCACTTCCCCCAGCGATTTTGTTATTCAAAATATATATCAAATCAAGTCACTTTTATTTCTCCTTAGCAACCTTTCAGGAGATTTCTCATTCCAGAAGGCCCTGATCCTTTCTCTCATTGGCTCCTTGTGTTCTCCTTTCCATGTTCTTTTCCCATTGCCTCTTCTCTCACCTTCAGATTCCTAGGGGAGGCACCGATGAACAAGCATTCTAAGGAGTAGCTCAGTCCCGTCAGCCACTAATGTTTCAGGACCAAGGTCAGCGACACCGGTCCTTATCTGCTCTCGCTAATCCTCAACAATTAGCTCCACCTGTGACTGAGGTCCCATCTCTGTCACTTACCAGCTCTGTGCCCTTGGATGAGGTATGTTAACCTCTCTGAGCCTCAGTTTCCTCTCTTCTAAAATTGAATAATAAGAGCGCCTAACAAAGAATTATTGTGAAGAATTCATGTCAAATGTTTAGCAAGGAGCCTGGCACACAGTAAGTTCCCAATAAATGAGAACTATTATTATTATTAGCCTATATCTCCTGAATACTGTCCTGTGTGCTTCCATTAGTCAGTAGAGCTCTGCTCTCTAAGAGACAGAAAATATAGCTATAAATGTAAGGCAGGCAAAGGGGCTAAACCAGATGGTTCAAGAAGTAAACTAGATCTCACCCCTCCTGAAGCTACACAAATACAGTGTTTTGTTTTTGTTTTTTTTTCCTAGCCAGCAAAATGTGAAGCTTCTTTTCTCTGGATAGCCTTGTAATAGTATTATCACAGGGACATTTACTGAGCATTTATGCTTTACCAAGCACTACATGAAGCATTTCATATCAGTTATGTCACTCAAGAATCTCAACCACTCTATGAGGCAGACAATATTATATAGCATAAACTTTATCCATTTTGCTGATGAGGAGACTGGGGCTCAGAGAGGGGAGATAACATGCCCTGCCACCCACTTGGTAAGTGGCAGAGCAAGGATTTGAACCCAGGTCTCTCTGACACCTAGCCCATACCCAAGATGCTTCCCTGTCCTCCCAAATAACATAGGTGGAAAAGAGAGACAAGTAATTAGAAGCAAGCTGAAAGTACCAGGCACCTAATAGGTGCTTAGAAAATATTCGTCCTCCTTAATACTCAGTTTCCCCATTTTTCAATTCAGGGATTTGGATGGGTCTTCTCTAAGAGTCCATTGATTCGGCAGATCCCAGAGCCTCCTTTCTCACTGGCTGTCACCCTGAGGCCCCACCTGTGTTCTCAGAGCCCCTACCTGAGCCTCCTGCCTCCCCTCAAAGGCTCTGGAATCCAGGAGGAGCTGGAGGAGCTGCTCCTGGCAGTGGGGCCTCAAGCCCATCCTGTCGTTGCCATGACAACAATGCCGGCATCAATCTTCTTCAAGCCCCTCTTTTCAGCTCTGCCTCTCTCCCTCTCCTGTCATGTCTGTGCCTGCTGGGTGCCCCTGCAGTAGGATTCAGGGTGTGGGGGGAGGACCAAGCGTGCGTGCAGCGATGGGGCAAGAGGGAGAAGCAGGAAAAGGAGGAGGCTCAGGACTGAGGTGGACCAGACGCAGTAGGGAGCCGGGAGGGAACCCTGGATCCCCCACCAACCTCATTTCTTATTCTCTTCCTTTTCCTTTATGAGCATATAATTCACATCAGGTATTGTACTAAGCTTTTCACGTACATTATCCCCATTTAAAGTTCAGCTTAGGTATAAACTTCTAAGACTATCATCCCCCACTACAAGGGTTAATACTTCCCACACTTCCTCATGCCTCCTGCAAGTCATAGCAATTATCATACCATTTCACTTGAATTAATATATTGGTTATCATAATGGCTTTATGAGGCTGAATCTACTTTACTCTAATGTTGCCTATTATTATCCCCATTTGCCAGCTGGTAAACTAAGGCTCATGGAGGTTAAGCAATTTGCTCACAAACAAGTGGCCCAACCACCACTGAAACCCATCTCAGCTCGACAGCAAAACTAAAGTCTTTCCACTGCACCACGAGGCCTCAGGAATTGACTTGACTAAGGGGACCAAGAGATACTTATGTGTTTAGCTGTTGATTTGCTTTGTGAGTTTGCCCAAGGTCATGGACTGGACACCAGCAGAGACTAGTCAGCTTGGCCTGTGGCCTCAGGATGCTCCCTAGACCCTAGCCCTCTACTCAAGATGCAGGCTTCTCTTCTCTGAAGGGAGAAGCAAGTGAATTGGGGTGACCACCATTAGGTCTGAGGTCTCAAGAACATAATGTGAGGTGCACATTCACAGAAAACCACTCCAAGAGCTTCAAGTGAGCTACAAAAGTGTCCCCTCCCCGCCCCTTCCCCACACACACAGTCTGTATCCTCACAAGAAGGTCACAGCTGGAAGGATGCTTATGTGTCATCTCTCCCCACACCCATCACATAGACTGGAAAAATGAGACCCAGATCACATTAAGAACAAGTCCAAGATCATTTTTCCATTAGTGAGAGGCAGAGCCATGACTTTAACCCAGTATTCGTGATCCCTAGTCCAGAATTCTTTCTTCCAGTCCCTCGTTAGAGCAGCCAAACACAGCTAGGCTAGTAGGCCTGGGATGCAATCCACCTGTGGCTTTAACAGAAAAGAACACGTTGCTGGCCAGGAGCTGTGCTACATGTTTGATGTCCATTAACTCAATTTTCAACACACCACAAAAGAGGCATGATGATTAAACTCATTTGTCAGATGATGAAATGGGACCTGAATGAGTTTCCTATTGCTGCTGTGATGAATAACCACATACATAGCGACTTCAAACAACACAGACTTATTATATTACAGTTCTGGAGGTCAGAAGTCTGAAACGGGTCTCGCTAGGCTAAAATGAAGGTGTCAATGGGGCTGCATTCCATCTGGAGACTCTAAGGGAGAACCAGTTTCCTTGCCTTTTAAAGCTTCCAGAGGCTGCCTCATTCCTTGACTCATGGCCCCTTCCTCCATCTGCAAAGCCAGCAATGTCAGGCTGATTCCTTCTCATGCTGCCATCTCTCTAGTTCTCTCTCTTCTGCTTTTAGGAGCTCCTGTGATCATACTGGGCCCACTGATATAATCCATGATGATCTCTCCATCTTAAGGGCAGTGGAATTGCATGCTTAATTCCATATGCAACCTTAATTCTCCTTTGCCATGCAACCTAAGTCACAAGTCCACAGGGTGGTGAAGATGAGTTTCCAATCCTCAAAGGAGGCCAGTGATGATGAAGGTCAGGAAGCCAGGCATCCAAGCCAACACTCAGAGGTGGGGTGGGGATCGGGGTAAAAGCCTGCTTCTGCTGAGTGTTAGAGGGAAAGCCTACTGCAGGGTAAGAATTCTCAGACCTTCCCCAACCAGCTGCATCTCTTGACCTCCCCATTCCATATACTCCCTGCTCCTGCCACTGAAATTTGCCCTGACCCACAATACAACTGGTTTCCTCATGGCCCCATGGCTTTGCATGTGCTGTTCCTGCCTTCATGACTTTCCCACTTTCTCTGATTAATGGACTCCATCTTATCTTCCAAGTTTCTTCTGTAATGCAAATGAGATGTGGTTTCTTTTAACCACATCTTTCCCTTCTCTCTCACTTCCAAGTTTAACAGTTATCAACACAGATAGTTCAACCAATACATACTTCCACTTGGGTTAGGAATCACTGTCGTTACATTAGAAATTTCTGGTGTGATTCTAAAGACACAGAACTTTCTTTGAACATAAATTTTCAGCCAGTATCCATCCTAGACTCAGAAAACGTAAGTTACTGTCTGACAAAGACATGGCACAACATATTCCTGTCTCAGAATGTTTCTAAAATTAGACTGAATGTTGTGTTCACCGCCACAGCTAAAATCAAAAGGATGGATTCCTCTTATGAAACCAATCCTAAAATGTTTCCTCTCCTGGCAGTCAGAAAACTCACTCTCGATTTGTACTACTGTGGTCCTTGTAATTGCTTTTCACAATTACACTGTGACTACCCTTCACCTTGGAGGAAATATGAGAAATGCTGACCTCACTCCGAGTCACTTCCCGTCTCAGCTCCAAGACCTGTAAATACTTCCAGCGAGAAGAGAGCCAACCCAGCAAAACTGTGCTGAACCCTTACGGGTTGAAGAAGGGCACTGTTAGCAGAGGGAGGGCGAGGCTCTGATGAGTCAACGTAGAAGACCTTGTGTCCCCCCATCCCTCATTTTCTGTTTTCCCGCTGGTCCATCCAGATTGCATCTAAAAGAAGAAAGAAGTCTTTGCTTACAGGAGTGTATGGAGTAATCTGAATGCCAAGGATTTAACTGGTGGCCACTTCCACTCAGACCTAAGTAATTTTGGAATGACTGAAATCCTGCAAAAACTGGAGTGCCTCTCATGTTGACAGCTGGAAAACTTAAATATTGAAATTTCCATTAATTTTCTCCATAGAATGCTGTACCCCCCTACCCTGATTTTAAGTCCTGACACCTCCACTTGCAAATTGCTTCCCCTCTTCAGGCCTCAGCTTTCTTCTCCCCAAAAGGGAGAATCACAATTCCTGCATAGGGATGTCAGGGTGAGTCAAGGAAGTAATATAAGACTTAGCATAAAGGAATGCTTCTTCCCCAGCCAAGGTGGAACACAGGAATTTTACTGTCCTACCTCTGCCCCCCACAGAGTTCAGCCAGCACCCGGTCCTCTGAGGGACAGGAGGAAATGAAAGGCAGAACAGGCCAGTCACTAAAAGTCAGTGACTCGTCCTGAGGTTTGCTTTCTGCCATGTTGCCAACCAGCTGTTTGACCTTGAGAAAATTGCTTACCCTCTCTGAAAGCCATTTTCCTGTAATGTGTACAAGTAAATCTACACGACCCCAGAGAATTTTAAGGATCAAATGATTTAGCATGTCAAAATGTTTTGAGAACCAGCACAGCCTCCCACCCTGAAGAAGTCATGAGTGACCAATAACAGTGTCAATGTACTGCCTTCCAAAAGTATCCTAAAAGAGGGCTCAAATGGGGCACTTGAAACTTCCTAAAGGAACTTCTATGTAATAATAGTGAGATTTGGGCTGTGAAGAAGGTGGGAGAGAGGGGCATATATGGGGACAGGAATTTAGCACCTCTTATCACATGAGGTTTGTGCATACCTTCTCTTCCCGGTGGTCACCATGGGCCAAACACCAAGTCCGCTCCAGCCCCTTCCAAAGAGCCCCTTGAACGTCAGCATCCACCCACATTCGCAAGGAGTTTGGCCCCAGGTGAACGCTAGAGTCAGCTGGGGGCAGGGAACTTAATACAAAATACCAAGGCTCAGTTCCTACCCTGCCCCCAGATTCTTGAATTGGTCTGGAGCATTAGTTCTCAACTTGGGGTGATTTTATCCAGGAGTTCTTTTTGGTCATCATGAGATTAGGGCATTGCTGCCAGCATCTTCAGGATGGAGCCCAGGGATGCTGCTCAACGTCCCTCAATGCGCACAGCAACCCCCAACCACAAATAATTATTCAGCCCAACACGTCAATAATGGTGAGCTGGAGAAACCCTGGTCTGGGGTGAGGTCCAGGCATTGGTATGTTTGGAAAGCTCTTCAGGTGATTCTAATGAGAACCACCGGGTAAATCAAACGCTCAGCAATCAGCCTTAGGGAATCAGAGTCTTTTAGATGAAGCCTCTATAATCAGCCAGCTGTTATTAAATCATCAATAGCTGTGGCCAAATTAAACCCAGAGTTGAGAGTGCTTCAAGCACTGACTTATCCATTCTTTCTAGGGCAACCAACCATCCAATTTTTCCAGGACAAAGGGAGTTCCCAGGATATGAGACCCTTCAGATTCCAATAAAAATTCCTCAGTCCGGGGAACACCTGAGACATGTTGGTCACCCTCATTTCTGCCTCTCTCGTTTCCTCCACTATCCATCTGTCCATTATTTATTGAGTTTGTACAACACGCCAGGCCTATGCAAACACTTTACCCACATCAGCTCATGTCATGCTCAGAACCCTAAGAGGTAGACGTTATGATCATTCCACGGGGGGACTTCCCTGGCAGTCCAATGGTTAAGACTCCGAGCTGCCAGTACAGGGGGCACAGGTTCGATCCCTGGTTGGGGAACTAAGATGCCACATGCCGCGTGGCATGGCCCCAGGAATCCAGAGGTTAAACTGCTTGACCACAGAGGCCCCTCAGAGAGTTAAGTGTTAGAGTCAGGACTCGAACCCTGGTCCATGGACTTCGTGGTCCTCACCACGAGACCACACTGTCTGTCTCCTTTGTTGAGTGACTGGATTCCCATTATGGGCTCAGGGATGCAAATCCTCACATGGCAGGAATGCCACCTCCAGGTTTTGCAGAACTTCTGCCATTTCTATTGACCCCATCTCACTGTCTTTTATTTCCAGGTTTGGGCCCAGCCAATTAAAAAGAAAAGAATGAAGGCCCTGAAGATGACCTGCAGCCAAAACTGATTAACAAAGGCCTTTCAGGGTTACTGCAATGCCTCAGACTTGCAGGTGAATGAAACAGCAAAGAAAGCCATCTTGGTTCCCCTTTCCAGTCCTCCTGCATCTCACATCACAGACGATGATCTCCATGGTACAGAGAAGGAAACTGAGGCCAGAGAGGTGAATACCAAAGGCCATCTTCCCGGTAAGGGGCGAATCTGGTGTTAGAACCCACGTCTGTTTCCTCCAATGCCCGTGCTTTGGGCATTTTATTCCACGACGTGTGGGGAAGCCTGACTTCTTGTTGATTTAACAGCCCAGCTTGGGCAAAGCGCCCCTAACAAATCCCAGAAGATTGGCTCTGGGAGGTGTTCGTGTTGTGCAAACAGCATTACACATGTCCTGGGCTTTGCAGCATCGTTTCAAATATTGACGAGGCCCATTAAAGAATTCCAAGACAACAGGCTGCCTTAAGTGGAGCAGGTTCTGAGTTCAGAATGGCTAGTGTGATAATAGACCACAGGGCTGTCCGGGCGCCAGGCGGCCACGTGCTCAGCCCATGTGCACGGAGTACTCTGCACACCCGTGTGCACGCACCTGCCATCCTCTTCAGACCTCACCTCACCCCCTCCCCACAAGCGCCCGCCGAGGTGCGAACCCCACAGTGCCCTGTGCATTTCTATGAGGTGATATTTTATTAAATAAACAAACTGGAGCCGTTCCGGTAGATTTATGAACAGTTCCTCAAGTCTCACTTGTTCGACCCACTGTGGATTTACGGCCCTGCATTAACCTCGTGAGCGCTCATAACGTTTACTAAGATAATGCTGGCAGGAGGGAGAAGGGATTTTTATAGCCAGGTAATAATTACGAAATGCAGGGAGTGCTCTGCTCAGGAACCTGTTTATTAGTTATGCCGGGTGCGTGGTCAACGGTGGGATCGCACATTCCACGCAGGTGGAGATCAACTCCTTCCGGCAAGCTGGCTTTACCTCCATGGCTCCTCTAGAGTCTAGTTTACACTTTTAAAGAATGTGTCACCAGTGTGATTGGGCAGCAATCTTAGAATGCACCAAAGGGACGGCTACTCAGGTGACCCTCGACTCACACCTTCCCCGCCTCTCCAGAGAGTGGACCCCAAGTGCACCCTTAGAATCCGGGGAGGCGGGGTGCTGCCCCTGGAGAGAGGTTGGTCCCCTCGGATGCAGCATCTCTTTCCCCTCAGAGAACAAGTGAGTGGGTCTTCAGGCTCTTCCTTGCAAACGATTTTGCTCAGTGAGAAGGAAGAAATGCATCCCCTTACACATCCAATGCATGGTGGCATTGGATGCTGAAGGGGAATTGGGAAAGACAGGGTCCTGCAAAATGGTCAGGAAATATGAAGGGGATAAACAATAGAGAAGTATTAGTAATAAGAACTGCAACAATGTGGCTGCATTTAAGAACCAAGAGGGGTGGGGGTTTAAAACTGCAGATGCCTGGACCCAACCAATTAAACTTGACCTTCAAGGGATGCCATGGACATAGTGTCTTTCCAAACTGCCCAGGGATGCGGATGCACAGAAAGGCTTTAGGACCAGCGGATCCACCCTACAAAGTGCTTCCCTATTATTATGGCCTCGCTTGATGCTCAGAGGGTGGGGTTCACAAACCAGCAGCACCCGTCTCACCTGGGAGCTAGCTGATAATGCAGAATCTCAGGCCCCATCCCTGCTTGCTAAATCAGAATCTGCATCCAACAAGACTCCCGCGTGATTCCTAAGGATTCAAGCGTGAGAAGCGCTACAATGGAGCATTTGAACCTCAGCAATTCCACTCCCCCTCCACAAAGTAGGGAGAAGAGGTGCTGGTTGGCTTCCCCATTTTGCAGGGGAAGAAACTGAGGCTCAGAGAGGTTTAGCCACCAGCCGGAGCTCACACAGAGCCAGGACCGGAGGCCAGCTGCGCATGCGCGCTTTCGTCCTTTGGCATCTCAAGCTCACACACACCACCACCACCGACGGGAGAAATCTAGCACCGTGGCAGGTGTTTGTGGGCAGGAGCTGAAAATGAGAGCAGGAAGAGAGGGGCGCCCTGGGGAAAGGGCTCTGTGAGTACTTGTCAATTAGTCACCCGACCTACTGCAGCTGGCAGAGTGGGGCCGTCTCCCCGCCGCCGCCTCTGCCCTCTCTCCCTTCCCCTTCCAGAGCCTCCTTGAGATTTGAAACTCAAACAAGAGGGTATGAATAATGTAGCGCGACTGCTCCTCTCGTCTCCCCCAATCCTCAGAGGGTGAGCAGGGCTCCTTGTCTGCCTCATTAGTGGCCGTTCAACCATTTGATTTCGGTAAGAAAGAGTGTGCCTTCCTCGGAATTTTCATACCTATTTGCGTCACCGGAGTCAACACTGAATTTTTGAATCCACATGAAATTTTAATGGGGCGATCTGCATACTGCACGCTCTCTCCGTCTTGCCTGCCGCCCCAGCCGGGGTCCTGACGGGCTAGGAGAGGGGCTGAAGACAGACGAGTTACAGAAAAATGGGTGAGAACCTAGTGGATGCAGAACTTGGAGCCTGGGTGGGGCAGGGGGCCATGGGGGGGCCACCAAGAATAGAGAGGGTTCGTCCAACTAAGTTCCCTGCACCCAAGGTGAGCAGCTTCCAATTTCAGGTTAAGGGTTAAATGGACTCTGGAGCCCATAAGCTTCACTATTTCCTGGCTGTGTGACCCAGGGTGAGTTGCTTTACCACTCTGAGCCTCAGTTTGCTCATTTGTAAAACAGGGATTGTAACAGAGAGTTGTTACAGGAATTAAATGAAGTAATCCAGGTAGACCCCTTAGCCCAGTGCCTGGAACATAGTAGGCACCCAATGCTAAGTAGACTTTTTTTTTTTTTCCCCCGGTACGCGGGCCTCTCACTGTTGTGGCCTCTCCCGTTGTGGAGCACAGGCTCCGGATGCACAGGCCCAGCGGCCATGGCCCACAGGCCCAGCCGCCCCGCGGCATGTGGGATCCTCCCAGACCGGGGCACGAACCCACGTCCCCCGCATCAGCAGGCGGACTCCCAACCACTGCGCCACCAGGGAAGCCCCCAACATTATTATTATTAATAATAATATTATTAGTGTTCCTCCTCTCCCCCAACACATATGGCTGGAATTTTGTACTTTGCAGAACATGATCAAGTCTGCTTTTTTTCATCTGTACTTTGGATTTGGTAGCAGAGAGACCTGGGTTGATCCTAACTTCACCTCTTACAAACAATACAAGCAGAGGAAGTGACTTCACCTCCCTAAGGCTCAGCCTTCTCACCATTGTAATGGGGAGAATAAACCACACCTTTTAGGATTATTGCCAGGACTCAGTAGGAAATGTATGTAAGATGCCTTTCCTTATGCCTCACATGGGGCAAGCACCACACACAGTAGGGAGTTCTTGATTCTAAGCACATTTTTTTCATATGTTAGCACCTCTGAATTCAGGGTACATCTTGTCATTGTGACAGCATCTTAGATTTGATGAAATGTGATGATATTATTTCAATTGAGGGCATTTATTGAGCTCTTGCTCATGTGCTGGGCATGTGCTAAAAGCTGCAAAGGAGCTAGCTCATGTAATCCTTGCAATAATCCAGAGTGACACGTGTTATTTCTAAACATGCTTTGAGGATGGGGGATGGAGCCCCAGAGAGGTGATGCAGCCTCCACCGGGTGGCACAGCTGGTGAAGGGGGAAGCCCAGGTTTGCATCACAGCGTTCCTAGTCTGGGGAGCTGTGCTCTGGCAGCTCTGTCCCATCCTGATTGGACAGCTACGGAGAGGAAGGGCCAGGGAGTTGGAGCATCTGCCCAGAGCAGTATGCCCAGTAAGTGCAGAGCTGGGATTGGAACCCAAGCCCATGAGACCACAAATGCCAAGCTCTCTCTGCTAGGACCACACCACGGCAATAAGACAGATGGAGCAGTCCCTTCACTGACCAGCTTCGGTGCAGTTCAGGACACCTTGCCAGAGCCTGGACATCTGCTTCTAATTCCCAAGTGTCTCACAAGTGGCTCCATGTCTCCAAGCCTCACTTTTCCACCTGTACAATGGAGGTGACAACTCCAACCTCAAAGTATTGTGAAGATTAAAAGGAGCGATGCATAGAAAGGGGCTCTGTAAGCTATAGGAAGCCCTCAAAATGCAAGTGGTGATTGAGGACAGAAAAAGGCAGGGGTGCCTGAGAGCTGGAGCAAGCTGGGGGCAGGACCCTGGGGCTGGAGAGAACAACAAAGTGGTCTCTACTCCTTTTCACACCACTGCCCTCCTTCCTATGGGGTGCCCAGTATGGAAGCTCCCCCCGCCCCACCTGACACAGAGATGGGAGTGAAATGAAACACAGCCCCCAGCCCACCCCCTGCTGCCCAGTATTTCTCACCCGGTATAATGAAATGGAAGGAATTTCTGCTGAGAAGCGTGATTACTAACCTGCCAAGATGAGTAAGAAAAATCAATTCAGAGAGTGCGGGAGGATAGGGACTCAGCTGAATGGGGGAAGCACTGTGGGGAGGAGAGGGCAGGAGGGAGAGACAGAAGGAGAGTGACCAGGAGGGGAGAGAGAAGGACAGACAGACAGACAGACCACAAGTCCTGTTCAGTGACGACAGACTTCAGGGGGATTTATCCTCAATCCTCTCCTGCCATTTCTCTCTTCAGTGGTTAGAAAAGAAGATTAAGGAAGTAGGTTCAAGAGGCAAACAAACGTGTGCTTCACACAGAGATTCAGTGGGTGGGGATTGGGACCAAGGTCCTGCATTTCTAACCAGCTCTGGGGATGCTGATGCCACTGCTCTGGGGACTAGACTTGGCTGGATATAGAAACAGTCAACGGGACAATTCATGAATTGACACCACAAATCTTTCCCAAGTGCCTACTATATGTTTGCAAACAGAGAGCCTAACCTTACCAAACACACAGTAGGCCTGAGTGAATGTTACTTGAGCGAAGTGTTCAAACAGTAATTCATTGTTTTATGGAAGTGAAATCCACATCACATAAAATTAACCATTTTAAAGTGTCCAATTTGGCGGCGTTTTGTGTATTCCCAATGTTGTGCAACCATCATTTCTCTCTAGTTCCAAAACATTTTGATCACCCCACAAGGAAACCACTTCCCATTCCCTCCTCCCCAGATCCTGGCAACCACCAATCTTCTTTCTGTTTGCATGGATTCGCTTATTCTGGATATTTCATATAATACGTGACCTTTTGTGTCTGGCTTCTTTCACTTAGCATTAGATAAGTACTTATACACAAACGTTCACAGTAGCGTTATTCACAATATCCAAAAAGTGGAAACAACCCAAATGTCCATCAACTGATGAATGAACAAAATGTGGTCCATGTTTACACAATGGAATATTATTCAGCTACAAAAAGGAACAAAGTACTAATACATTCTATGATGCGGATGAACCTTGAAAACATCATGCTGTATAATTAAGTTTTAAACAATGTTTCTTGCCTTTATGGCTCCTCAATGACCTAATCCAAGTGTCATCACTTCCCACTCCAAATAAATATAGCTGAGCATCCATGACAGGTGGGATGCTGGACACATCAGAGTCGAAGTTCAATCAGACCAAGATTAGCACTTGGCTCCTTACTGATTTGCCCTATGACCTCAGGCAAGTCCCTTCCTTTCTCCAAGGCTTGGATTTCTCACCTGTAAAATGGGATTCAAGATTTCTCACTGGGTTGGCCCAAGAGCTCCATTAGGTGAGGGTGAGAGCTCTGGGCAAACTGCAGAACTGGATGAGAGTCAGTTACTGTCACCATGGGTTGAATAAGGGGGAACTTCAAAACTGTCCACCAACTGCAGAGTTTGGGAGGCAGGACACCAGTGACAGAAAGAGAATTTCCAACACAAGTAGAGTGATGGTCGTAACAGAGGATCACAGGGAGTGGCTGCAGTCATATAAAATCCAAACTCCTGCCCACGACCCGTCAAGCACATCTGACCCAGCACTGTCCCCCTCTCGGACTTTGGCTGGACCCTAGGATGCATCCAGCGTAACTCCCTCATTTCATACGTGAAGAATCAGAGACCCAAAAAAGAGCAATTTGCCCAAAGTCTAACAGAGACTTTCATTTGTTATTGACTTCCAGTTCAAATGGCGGATTGAACACACCCCTTTAATATATTTCCCTCTACAAAACCCAATAAAATTGCAATAAAGGAAATTTTCAAGGCATAAACATCTAAGGACAGGGTGCATTGAGGAAAAGACAACAGCCATAAGGTTTAGAAATTGGAAAGAAGGTGGACGAGGGTCATTGACTTAGCAGATCCAACATAGCTGAATCTGAAGCCAGCAGTGGGGATGCTGGGGACCAACCCAATTGGAACCCATTCTTTATGGCATCCAATTAGCTTTCCTTTGTCAGCTTCTCCATACAGACCCAGAATAAGATGAATGCGGCTCCCCAGACCATGCCCTCAAGTAGCACATGATCTTTTGGGGGCAACAGAGAGCAAAGCAAACAAGGCAATGTGAAAAGTCCTTCAATAAAGATATATAGATACAGATATATAGATATGGCAGAAGATTCCCCAAAGAAGGAGCAATCAACTCTTTTTGCGAAGATAGAGGGGTGAAGGTTGCAAAGGACAGAGGAGTTAGAGCCAGTTACTGAAGAATGACCAAGAGGAGAAAGAGGAGGAGGACACTTCCAGCTGCAGGAACAGCAAAAGCAGATGGAGTAAGAATATGAGAGTTTCAGAGATTGAAAGTGACTCAGAGAAGGTGAGACAGAGACACCCTCAGGTGCCAGATCTTGATGGACCTGATAAGCTAGAACTCGAGGGTCCTAGGGAGCCATTGAAAGATTTAGAGCAGTGGAGTGACAAGTTTCCAAAAGATCACTCTTATGAGGGCGGAATAGAGGAGTCACTAGAATTCCCATTTATGTCTCAAATTCCCCTTCTTCATTGTTTCTTCCACACGCTTTAATTGAGCACCTACTGTGTGCACAGCCCCATGCTGGGTACCTGAGACCAGGGGTCAGTATCCTCACTCACTCACTCACACACACACACACACACACACACACACACACACACACACACACACACACACGAGAGCACAGCATGATCAGTACAGAGCAGCAGTAACTGGGACCCATCTCCATCTGCCATCTCCTGTTGCTTGGAAAAGACGTCCCACCAAGTGTCAAATGTGTACCTGCCGGCCGGCAGGCACACTCACATAAAAGTCTCGGGAAAAAAATGGATTATATTCATTCTCTTAACCTCA
Source organism: Lagenorhynchus albirostris (assembly GCF_949774975.1). Classification (NCBI taxonomy): domain Eukaryota; kingdom Metazoa; phylum Chordata; class Mammalia; order Artiodactyla; family Delphinidae; genus Lagenorhynchus; species Lagenorhynchus albirostris. Next base: position 68,243,367 of record NC_083108.1, read on the forward strand.
CCCCAACCCGAACATAAATTGTCTCTGTTTATAACACTTCTGGCATTTTGTGCATTTTGCTGAGTGACATAAAATGACAATAAATTTCGGCCCCACCAGCAGAAAAGCACCTAAAATGCCACATGTCACTAATATTGACAGGTTCTAAAAGTAAAACTTGGAAATGGTTCAGGCGACATAAATTAAAATAAAAATATATACTTTGTCCTTGAGAGAGAATCAGCTAAAATTAAACCTCCGTGTGGGAGGGATGTCCAGGAATGTGAGGGAGAGAAACACCAGGAATGCCTGTTTCAGAACAGAGTCCCAGATTGGGAGGCTGAGGAGGACCCAAAGGAAACCCAAGCCAGACCCCCTGATAGAAAAAAGAAGGACTATTCTTTTCTTTCTTTTTTTTCTTTTTTTATTTTTTTAACATCTTTATTGGAGTATAATTGCTTTACAGTGGTGTGTTAGTTTCTGCTGTATAACAAAGTGAATCAGCTATATGTATACATATATCCCCATATCCCCTCCCTCTTGCGTCTCCCTCCCACCCTCCCTGTCCCACCCCTCTAGGTGGTCACAAAGCACTGAGCTGATCTCTCTTTGCAATGCAGTTGCTTCCCACTAGCTATCTATTTTACATTTGGTAGTGTATATATGTCAATGCTACTCTCTCACTTCGAAGGGCTGTTCTTTGAGCAGCACCTCTGATACCATAGCCACCACCTTCAGATGGCTGTTCAAATTTAAATATAAATTAATACATTTAAATACAAGGCTATTCGCATTTAAATTTAAATGCAATTAAAATTCAGTTTCTCAGCTGTGCAGCCACATTTCAAGGGCTCAGTAGCCACATAAGGCTAGTGGCTTTTGTATTGGACAGTGGATGGAGAACATAATCACGGAAAGTTCTATTAGATGGTTCTGTCTTATAGCAAAAGCATCCCCGCTGCTCTCCCCAGGGCTGGAGTGGGGCGCGGGGGGGGGGGGGAGGGGGACAACTGACACCTGTGAATTTCCTCCTTTCTTCTGATTTTCTCAGCCACCTCCCCTTGATGTCCTCCTTTCCTTCTCTCTCTGGCAATCTGTCTGCCTGTCTCTCTATGGCCTCTGTCTCTCTCTACCAGTTCCCTTTTTTTTCACATTTCTCTAATACACAAATAAATCAGATCCAGAAGGCTAACTAGGATTTGAAACCAGAGTTCAAAGCCCTGCTTGACCACTTCTGAGCTGTGAGATTCAGGCGAGTGAGGACTGCATGCCCGTCCTCTGAACTGGTAATTATGGGGGGAGTAATACCTACTGTGCGTGGCTGTGAAATGAAATCACATGTTTAGTGGCACATGGTAGGTACTCAGGTGCCACGGTTTTCCTTCTTCTCCTTGAACACAAACCTTCAGACGCTTACAAAAATCTACCAGATCTATTTCAGCCTCTTCCGAACTGAAGACTCACCAAATTTTTCCTGTTTCACCTCTGGCTCCAGACCACTCATCCCTCTTCCCATGTTCTAAACGGTCCATGCACTTTTCGACCTCCCTGTTTGCCCAGCCTGGGCTGTCCTTTTCCCTTCTGTCTGCCTTTCATTAGCCTACTCCCAGCGAGGGGTCCAGCTCAGACACCACCTACCCTCCTGGGGGCCTTCACCTCGTCCCTTGCAGCTCAGACACAGGACTGGGTGATGATTGCAAGAAAGGAGGTGGGGAGAGAACCCCAGAGAAATTAAAGAGCTGGTCTGGCTCATTTCAGGCAGATGGGAACCTGGTCTCCAGCTGTGGCGGAGATGACATATCTCATTCATCCAATCAACATTTATTGGGTGCCCACTGTTTGCATGGCCCTGCCCAGCTGGATACAGAGGTGAGTCGAGCACAACCCTTTCCTGGAGGAGTCACAGCCTGATGGGGAAAGGGACCCTCCCTGGAGCAAGTACTGCACAGCATGACAAGTTCTGGCCACACCAAAGGGGCTTTCAGTCCACTGGAGAGGCTGCAGGGACGTGCGGAAATGCCCCAAGAGCGGGACGGGAGTTTGAAACCAGGAGGCAGGGGTTTGCCACAAAGAGGCTGGCCTTTGTAGGATGGACATTCCAAGGCAGGTGACAGCAGGGGCAAAGGCCAGTGAGAGCAAAACATGTTTAGAGGCCCAAGAGTCATTCAGGGGGACTGAGCTTAGGTAGAAAGAGGGAACGAAAGGGAAGATGGGGTCAGGGGAGCAGAAGGGGTCAGTAAGCTGGTTCCGGTGACGGGACTTAATCCTGAGGGAGCCACCAAAAGGCTTTAAGCAAGGGAGAGCTGTGATCTCAGCGGGACTTGAGAAATCTCTGACTGCACTGGGGCGGCTGGATGGTGTGGGGCAGTTCGGGGCTGGGACATGAATGGCGTGGGGAGGCCTGGGGGGTAGGCTGCTGCAGGGTGGGCCGTGGTAGGGACAGACAGGGCAGCCAGGAGGCAAGGGGGAGGCCCCGCCTTGGGCCGCGCCCTTCCCCCTTGACTGCTGCCGCCTCAGGCATCTAACCACCACCGCCCCCCCTCCCACCTTCCTGCCAGCCCAGAAGCCTTCTGGCTGCACAATTTGTGAAGAACATTATGTAAATGAGCTTTATGCAAATCCAGCCTCTTTCCCTGCTCGCTGGACTCCTGAACCCTAATTAACTTGCCAACGCCTCATGTTGCTGTCCCCTCTACACCAGCCCAGCCCCCAGCCCACTCCCCCAACCAAGAAATCCATCTTCAGAGGCAAGCGTGGTCTAATCGCTCCCTCATCTGGATGTGCAGGCTGTCACCCACACCGTTAACCAGCGCGAGAAGTCGGCATTTCAGCCAGTTGACGCTTCTGCTTCCGATACAGCTCCAAAATAAACGCCACATTTTCCCCCTCCTGCTTTATTTTTGCTTGCTTTGAGAACCAGAAGCGGCTCTGTTTCTGCCTCTCTCCTGCCTCTCTCAAAAGATGCACTCAGGGAAGGAGCAGGGATCTGTTGTTTTTGAAATCAGACCATCAAGGATTTATTCCGCAAGGCACTGATCGTGAACTTATTCCTCAACGTATGTTTTTGACCTAGAAAAGACCTCAGGAGCATCTCACCCAGCCTCCTGGATTCAAACACAGTGGAACCTAGGTGCAGTGAGCACCAATGACATATCCAGGGTCACATAGCAGGGATGGACTCAAATCTAACCTTGCCCCCAAGGCTGGCTTCCTTCCCCCTCCCCCACCCAGCCCAGCATCCCTTGGGTCCCAAACAGCTCAGTCTAAAGGAGCTGTTCTTGACAGTCTCGTGCCTGCTCACTTTCAAGTGCAGAACAAAGCAAAATAAAGGCTTTCCCAGGAAACATGAAGAATTGTGTTGTCAGCCAGTTCCTGCTGCTGCAGCAAATTCCCTGATGCGGCTCCAAAGGCAGAAAGGTAGGGAGGGTTGTTAGTGCCTCTGGAGCTCTGGAGGGCAGAGCAGGCACGATGTTTAAGGCTCAACACTGTAAAGCGGTTTTTAAAAGATGCGGCACAGAGGATATTCACTAGAGTCTGGTCTGACAATGCAGAGGGGGAATAAGCAGAGTGACCAATCATTCATTCATTCAATCATCATTCATTCAGGAAGTGTTGACTGCCAATAGTGCCTGGACTGGAGTGGATCCCCAAAATTCATTTCTGCCTGCAGAACCTGGTAACCCACTTGTCACCCACAAGGAGATCAAGATCACCATATGGAAGCAGCCGTCTGACACCATGTCTGTCCCAGTGGCTAAGTCTCTCTCCCTCTACCCCCAGCATCTGTGCGTATGAATTTTTAAAGGGTCCACATTTGGAAATCCCCAAAATCATCTTGTCCCTTCATTTTTGTTTCTGAACAGGAGTGATGTCTGCTTGTACTTAATCCTGAGAGGAAGTTTATCACAGAAGGAATCTGGAGTGACACAAACATAAGGTTCAAACGTTATGACCTTAGGCAAGGCATCGCTTCCAAAGCCTTGCCTACCTCACAGTTTGAAGAGATGATTAAATGAGGAAATAGATAAATGTAAAAATATCACCTTCTCTCTGAGATAAAAGTCTGTTCACATACCCTCTATTAAAGCCATCATCAATTGCTCATTGGTGTTCCAAAAACTAAAGTAGGAAATCAGAATTCCTATAAGAATTTTATGATTAGAACTTTATTACATCAGAGATGCCATTGAAGGTGTCTTTATAAAACATGTTCGTCTAATTAGTTCAGCTCTTTGAGCCTCAAGTTTCTAGCTATAAAATGGGAATAATAAAATTAGCTACCTCATAAGGTTATAGGAAGGAAGAGTCTTAGTACTACTTAGTCTTAGTCTGAATCACAGTTAGGGCTCAATGAATCCTGGACAAAGAACACAGACATAAATATACTCAGTTATATGCAGTGACAGGGAATTCTTTAATCAATTAATTAATTTAAAAGTAATTACCTAGGTTGTCTATTAAGAAAAGTTTTCCCCCCAACACTTACGATTTGAATAGAAATACTGTGTTATATTGCTATTTCTATTTGGAAAGAAAACATATAAAAATGTTTTAAAGATTGTAGAAATTAAATGAGTTTGCTTCTTCCAACAGAAGACAAACCTATCTCTGATAATAAGCATTCAGACGGGTAGGTAGCAATTCTTTATATCTCATGTTCCCAAACTCTCACCTTAAGTACATAGAAGGTATGTGTCCAAATGTCATTCTTCATATATTCAATGACAAATGCTAGGATATGCATGGTGCCCTTTACAACTATTACAGAGCTTTCCCACCCACTCTGCTTTGGAATGTTTTCTTGGGGGCAATGGAATGTCACTACAGATAGTACTACAGTTCTAGTTCATGGCCAGCAATCAATCTCACCCTGAGACATTATTTAGTCCTGTAATGCAAGAAGATCTCATTTAGCATGCCAGCTCCTATTAATTTGTAGTTGTAGCCTGAAGTACTGTGTTAAGAAAGATTCTGATGTCTTTTTTAAGATTAATGCCAAAGAGTACCTTATTGATTAGTGATGTCCGCTAAGGAGCTAGGTGATGGTCAGTGTATGTGTGCCTCATATTTGCTAACCCCGAGCTAGTGTAACCCCTGTGTGTGATAGTCAAAGAAGCTGAAGCTCAGAGAGGGGAACTTATTGCCAGGGTCACACAGCTGTTTAGTGGCAGAGGCAGAACTAGAATAAATATCTCCTGGCTGCATGCCCAGGTCTATTTCCTCTCCATCATGATGCATGCAAGTGCTTAATCAAGACCCAGTAGTATCTAAGAAACAATCATAATATTTGACATTTACCCCCATATGGTTCCAAAAAGATTTTCAGCGATTACACTCCAGAAATACACACATTCAAGAGAAATGCACACATTAAAAGAGGATTAAAATAAAACAGACAAGGTAAACAGGGGAAAGGAACCAGGAAAATGAGAATAAAAAATAAGAAGGAGCCAAGAGTAAGTTCAGCACACAAAAGTCCGTCCCTATGCAGGTGCCAGGCAACTGGTGGCTGATGCAAAGCAGGAAACAGGAATACAGGAGTTTGAAAATGGAAGATTCGTTGTTCAAAACAAGGAGGTTTCCTTGATGTTCCTCTGGTAGAAGTACCTGCATGGGTGCTCATGCCTAGGTAGCTGTGATGCAGTGCAGGACGTCCCTGAAAGACACTTCTCCAAGAAATAAAGCAATTTTGATACCACTGACTCTTGGAATGTCTCTTGGTGAAGGTCAATGATGAAATGTCAAAGTGTGGTCCAAGAACTCAGAACTTTTGGTGTCAAGGTCACCAGTGACTGCCATGTTTCCAAAGCCAGTGGTCAGGTCGCATTATTCATCTTACTTGACCTCCTGGCTGTCTTTGATATAGTTGATGGCTTCACCCTTGGTTATTTTTCTCAACTGCAGGACGCCACATTCTCTTGAATTTCCTACTATGTCAATGACAGTTCCTTCTTGATGTCCTATGTTGGGTTTTTCTCCTTTCGTCCAATGTCTGAATGTTGCAGGCTCCAAGGCTCAGCCTGCAGACCTTCTCTTATACTTATCTGTCCTCAGTTCCCAGTGATCTCATGGCTTTAAAACCATCCTTGGGCTGATGACTTCAAAATTTATATCTCCAGCCTGACCTCTCTCCTAGACTCCACACTCATACATCCACCTGCCCCCTTGACATCCCCAGCTGGACACTAATGGCATCTCAGACTTCACACGTCCATCACCATAGACTTGATGCCATCCCACCCTTTCTCCAATCTTTTACCACTCCCCAGTCCTCCCCATTTCAGAAAATGACAACATTGTTACCTGGTTGCTCAGGCCAGAAACCTGGGACTCGACCTTTACTCCTGTCTTCTTGTCACATCCAATATCCAATTCGTCAACAAGTCCTGTCAACTCAGTGACAAAAACTATTTCAAATGCTACCCTCTTTCCGCCTCTCTACCACAACCTCCCGGTTTAAGCCACCTTCCCTTCACAGCTGGTAGGCAGGAAATTCTCTGATCTCACCTTTCTGTTTCCACTCCTGCCCCCTACAGTCTGTTCTACAGACAACAGCGAGAACAATCACTTTTTTAAATGCTGATCTGATCAGACCTGGCTCAGAGCCCTCTGATGGCCTCCCCATCACCGTGAATGACGAGGTCCTTTCAGTGCACTGGGTAGGCCCTGACCCCTCTCCTCTCTCTCTCTCTCACTCTGCTCCAGTCCCACTGGGCTCCTGCTGGGGACACTCTCCTCTCAAGACCTCTGCATTTACTGGTCTCCCCTCCTGAGATGCTCTTTCCCCAGACAGCCCGTGGTTTACTCCCTCACCCATGACTCTGATGAAATAACACCTCCTCCAGGAGGGCTTCCCTGACCACTCTATTTTAAAGGGACCTTACCAGCCTGCCTCCCAACCCACTCCAGCATCCCTCCGCATTCCCCACCAGCATCCCTCCCACCTCTTACTATCATCCCTCATCCCCTACCAACTTCCTTCCCACCCTCCCATGCATCCCTCCCCTCTCCCACCTATATCCCCACCACCACTATCCAGGAAGAGATCTGTCTCTTCCCCACTCTACACTATGAGAGCAGGGACATTTGCCTCATTTTCAAACCACCGTGGCCCCATACCCTGCACATAACAGGTGCTCACTAAACACATTTGGCACGAATGACTCTCTTTTCTTTGGACTTATTCAAAATAAATTCTTGAACTGAAAATTCCAATGTGATCAGCCCGTGGGGAAAGCAGGGTGGACTTGGGTCCCTCATCGGTGGCTGACCTGCCAGGAGGAACCCACAGAACTGCAGAAAGAGTTTTGCCTTCGAAGGTGGCACATGGAGTCACATCTGTACCCCTGGCAGATGCCACCAGGGATGCTCTAATGATTTCCACAGCATCCTCTTAACTCATAAATATCTCCCCTTGGTGTCAGCTGACTCCTTGGATCTCACCAGAGGAAATACTGTCATCAAACCCCAATAAATTGCTAAAGGCCTAAACAGACTGGGCCAGTTTACAGCAGGTTTTGATTTTAATAATGTTTTGTCTTCGATTTGGCCCTAATTATAAATCATTTGCAACTGTGCTTTAAACCATAAGCAAATCTTACATGGCATTCTTATTATCTACTTAATATCACAGAGAGAAAGATTTATGGAATCGCATTCTGGGAATTAAGCAAACGAGGAAACTTTTAGTTGAGGGTGAAACACATGAAAATTATAGTTTTGTCATAAAACATTGATTGACCAATGATTATTGTAAAACTGTAGTAACTATGCTGGCGTCAACATAAATCTGTAATTGGCTGGATTTATTCTTTTTCAAAATGCTATATTTCCTACAATTTTGACCATCATGTTAATCTTGAGTCTGTGAGATTTACTGTGGTTTTAACTTAATTGACTCCATTTAGCTTATGCATATATGTGTATGCAAGTGTACGTAGTATGTGTGTATGTATGGTTTAGATAGATAGATAGATAGACAGATAGATAGATACAGATGGATGGATAGATAGATGGGGTAACTAGATAGATAGATAAAGATGGATGGATAGATAGATAGGGATAGGTAGATAGATAGATAAATAGATAGATATAGGTAGGTAGGTAGATAGATTAGATGAATCAATAGATCTATAGATAGCTAGATAGATGCATTGCCTGTAGTTGCTTGTACTTTTCCATGCTTTGTGTTTTTCTTCAAATCTAATTTTTAAAATATTTGAAGAAAACACACTAAGCTGTATGAAGCCAATCTTGCTGCAGAAATGGGTCTAAAGCACCACTTCCCAAGTCATTCTCCTGTGGGGTGACCACATAGGGTCATGATATTGCATCTTAGAGGCAGGAAGGACTGCAGAAAGATCATGAGTCAAGTTCACATCTTGGCTCTGCCATTGGCTGGCTGTATCACCCTAAAGAACCTACACCATCTCTCTTAGCCTCAGGCTCCTCATTTGTAAAATGGGAATAATTATACCCACTTCAGAGGCTACTGTGAGGCTTAAATGAAATGACAAAGTGAAGTGAAGGTCTTGGCACACAGTCGATGCTCAGTACCTGCTGTGGAAGCTCCCCTTTCCTATTCCCAGTCAGGGGATAGACTTGTGATGTAGGGGCCAGGGTAGCAGGGACTAAGGAGTGAGGTCAAGGAAGCAGTCTAACCAGAGGGACCCTCTGAGGGAACCTCAGAGGGACCCTCAGAGGGACCCTCACAGAGAGGGTAGTCCACACACCAGGGGGAACCAGACTGGACACCTGAATCATCCCAATAAGGACCAGGGAGATGGTAGGTCCAGAACAAAACCACACAGGGGCAGAAAACCATATGCTAATGCAAAATTAGGATACTTATAAAATAGTAGCCCCCACTCAATCTTTATAGACTTACTTTTGTGAAAGCTCGGCAGTGCCAACTACCTTTGAGGTGAGAAAATGAGGACGTCAGAGATGTGACTTGCCCAAGATCACACAGCAAACAAGTGGCAGAACCAGGACTTCAAACGCACCAACTTAAGCTCTGAGTTTTGCTGCCCTCTCTCCTGGAGGTGGGTGTGTCCTGAGCTGATGACTCTCCAAAGCTAACCCAAAGGGAACGGGAGGCCCAGCTGAGCCGTTTTGGTCTCTTCTTACCTAATTGCTGAGGACAGACCTGAGAAGTAGCTGGTTTGATGTGGAACCCACCTCCCTTCACTTCTTGCAGAGTATTGCCTTTGGGTTGAATAGTGCTTTCTTTTTCTTGATTCCCACTATGCAGCCAGTGAAAAATATTTTCCGAACCTATTCTGAGTCACTGATTCACACTGTCTGTTCTGAAGTTGTCCATGGTCAAGAGAGTCAAGCGTGGCTAAATGAACCCAGACATTGAATTTTGCCAAAAAGTAAACATTCTGAGCCGTGAAAAAAAATGTTGGTTTCAAACATAACTCTCATGTGCAATCTCCCTTCCTCTCTTCTTCCCCATCTCCCTCTCCCAATCTCTCCCTCCTTCCTTCCTTTTCACCTTGATTTTTCTTCCTCTTGTCTTTCTCCATCTCTCTTATTTTACTTCAATCGTCCCTCCCTCCTTCTTTTAACCTCTCCTTCTTTCTCCTGTTCCTTTCTCCCTCTTATTTCCCTCTCCTCCCTCCTCTATTCTTTTCTCTCTTCCTTTCTTGTCTTTTAAAATATGTCCAAGAGTTTATTAGCAATGGTGAGGCCAACAGATCAGGACACGACTGCCATTGAAAAGACGGTTTGTTGCTCACAGTTCCCAAGAGAAGGGGCCACAGCAGGCAGGGCCATGTGGGGAAGCACCAGGAGATGCATCTGGTCAGGAGGCAGAAGGAGCAAGAAGAAAGCATGCATGTGCCAGAGATTTGACTGTGGTTTTTGCAGGAAAGACAGGTGAGGCAAGAGTAAGCCGATTTAGGATTGGCTAGTTTGAATAATTTCGGCAGACTCTGGGCTATAGGGCTGGTGGTTCTCCAGTTGTCTGGTACCTGGCCCTGGGGTGACTCAGGCAGGGAGGTGGAATCCTGAGCTGCAGGAGCCTGATAAAAGGAGGTAAAAGAGCGTGGCCTTTGCATCGGTTGGTTTGCATATCAAAGGTGTGCTGGAAGGCAATGTTTGCGCCCTCTAGGAATTAGCTAACCTTGGGAGGGGTCTGCAAGGCGCTGAGATGTTCAAGCATCATAAAATACAGAAAACTTTTTAAAAACATAATTAATACAGCTTCTTTTCTCCCTTCTTCTCTCTCCTCCCTTCTGCCTCCCCCAAGCCTGCAAAGAACTCACCACAAATGTTCGGATGAGGGTTAATAAAGGGCTGGGTTGGTGGGCAACCAGGAACCAGGAGAGGAACAGACAGGCTCAAGAACTACCGGGGAGGCAGAGCCCTAGTTTTCGGAGACTGAACGCGCCTTCTACCAGAGGAGGAAAATGCTTCATTCAACTCCACCCGCTGGCCTGAGCTCTACCCCTCCACTTCTCAGAAGCTGTCCCCTATCCGGACAGCGGTGGCTGCCGTGTCCTCGCCCTGCCACTATCCCGTGGGTTGGTTGTTTTGCCCAGGCCTGGAATTACCCAAATCCCCTTAAATACACGGCTGCAATGAGGACACTGGAAAAAAGGCAATAATTGTGACAGTAACTCACGGGGCCAGGCCTGACACGTCTCTAATTGCCTGCTAAAATTGTCGCTGTCTCCTAAAGTGCAAATTATCACCCGAAATGACAAGAATAATGAATGAGTAACTCTGATGTAATGCAACAATTAGTCCTCAAAGACACTGTCTAATATGGTAATTCAGAACACCCACTCCTTGTTATTAAGTGCCTGATAATTATTTAATTATCTATCTGCCAGCATGATTTACTGGTTTATTTAGCTGCAGATGTGGGCAGAAGCATTTGGGTTTAAGGTCAGAACGAGCTGGCCCCTCCGTCGGCCATCACATTGGTTTGCTTGGGTGCTGGAGGCTGCTGTCCATCTGACGCCCCTAATTGGCTTTGGCAGTCCCAACCCAGCATCAGAAAATCCTCCCTTCTCCTCTCCCGGCACTGGCCTGGGGTCACTCGAGGGCTGAGGGCCATGAAGACCAGGGCTAAAAGTCTCTACTTGCCTCTTGCCCGTTGGACCCCTGACAACTGATCAGAATATTTGGGGTAAACGGCTGCCTCACCAAGATCAAGGTGAGTGTCCACTCTGTGCCAGCGTCAGTGCCAAGTGTTGCCTAAGCATTAGCTCATTTAATCTTCTCAGTAATGCCAGGAGGTAAAACAATTGGTATCAGCATGTGACAGAGGAGGTCACTTGTCCAAGGTCCCACGGTGATGGGGCCAGCACTGGCCTCACCGTCTCCAGAGCTGCTGTGCTCTCCTGGACCTCGATGCCTGCCTGGGTGAGGCTGGCCCCAAAACTACCAGACACAGCTTATTCCAGGGCCAGGGCACAAACAGGAGAATTTGTATCAGGACTCAGGAGGGTCAGGTCTTGGTCTCCAAATTACAAAATGACTTATAGGGGAAGAAGAAAGAGGCTTAGTCTGCGTTGGCTCAATGAAATCAGAGCCAAGGAGTAGAAGCTACTACAGAGAGACGGGCTTGGTATCTAAAACTGGACCACTTACTAGCTGAATGCAAATTTGGGCAAGTGGGCTTCCCTGGTGGCGCAGTGGTTGAGAGTCCGCCTGCCAATGCAGGGGATGCGGGTTCATGCCCCAGTCCGGGAAGATCCCACATGCCGCGGAGCGGCTGCGCCTGTGAGCCATGGCCGCTGAGCCTGCGCGTCCGGAGCCTGTGCTCCGCGACGGGAGAGGCCACAGCGGTGAGAGGCCCGCATACCGCTAAAAAAAAAAAAAAAAAAAAATTTGGGCAAGTTACTGAACCTCTCAAAGCCTCAGTTTCCTCATCTGTAAAATGGGTGTGATCAGTCTCTCTATGATCACCCTGTCAAAAGGAGCCCTCATCATCATCAGACACTCTCCACTTAGCATCCTGTTGGTTTCCTTTACTAAATGTATGCGTATCTGAAAGTATCTTGTTTATTTATCTAATTACCTTCTACACACACACACATACACACACACACACACAGAATATAACCTCCAAGGGGGCAGGGACCTTGTCTGTCTTATTTATCCATCATATTCCCTGCACCTAGCCCAATGTTATACATAATATGTATAATGGCACATTGCAGGCCCTCAATAAATATTTGCAGAATGAATGAATGAATGAATGAATGATCAGAAGCCAGGCATGTTCTCAGGCCAGCATGACCTTCCCTGAGCGACGTTCCAGCATCTGCACACACAGCGCTCTGCCCCACTCTCTCCCCAGCCATCCACTCTAACGATGCCTCGACTTCACACCCACACAGCTTCCGTGCTCAAAAGGCCATGATGGCCACCCAGCTGGGACTCCATGATTCTCTTGCTCTGGTGCTCCAGCCAACAGACCCCATGCTTCCAGCAGCTTCCCAAGTCCACATATCTGAGGGATAAGTGTGGTTGGCCCAGGCCATCTGCAGCAGATGATCTTGGTTCTCACACACCCGTATCTCCTCAACACTTCCCATTTCCAGGCACACATGCCCAACTCCCACCCTTCTGCACACAGGTCTCATTGCTGAGGGCTTCCTCTGTCTGGTGGATCTCTCCACGGCCCCACACCGGTCAGGCTGTGCTCGTTCAGGCTGGGAATTAAACTCCCCCTGGAGCAGCCTTCCGTAATGACTGGTGGGAGTCAGTGGGTAGATAGCCCAGCTCCCTCACACAGAGGTGCAAATTCCATACTATCTCTGCCATGGCATGAAGCTCCAGTTTCCCAGGTAGCAGATACTCTTGGTGCCCCACTCAGATCTCTTGGAAAGGCCAGTGCGCCCAACCCCAGCTACTGTGAATGCTGGCTGTTCACGCTCATAGCTGCAACCTACAGCTAAGAACTGCCCTCAGCTAAAAGAGCCATCTTTCTTGGAAACACCTGGAAGAATACACCCTCCCCCAGGGGTGTCCCACTGCCACTAACTAGTACAAGGGTAGAAAAGGCCAGTCTCCTTGCTCCAGGGCGGGACAACTCTATGGTGCTTGCTATTCAGGCTCCAGAGCTCCTTGGGGGTCAGCTGGAGGATGGACTTCATCTGAACCCACATCTTTTCCTAAGTCCTTAAAGGCAGGACCATCTCTGACTTGCTGACAAAGCACCATATTTGTTGAGTTAGTGAATGAATGAATGAATGAATACACACATAATACATTCATATATACATATACACATAAATGACTGAATCAGAGCTATATGATCCCCATATCAAGACCAGAACCCCTCTTTTCTAAATCATCAGCTTGTGCTGATGGTAGGAGGTTAACGAAGGGGAGGTCTGGGTTGAGAGTCAGGAGACCTCAGCTCTTGCCTTTGACTCACTGGGTAACTTGAGACCTCATGCTCTGGGTCTCTCTTTTTCCATCTGTCAAATCAGAAAATTAACATTTTTCTCCATATTCTCTTCCAGCTCACACACAGTGTGCGTTTTGTGATATATTTTTAATTTTCTGTTTTGAAATAATTTTAGACTAGAAAAGTAAAAAAAAGAAGAAGAAGAAGAAGGAGAAAGAAAACCAGAACCAGTAGCACAGACAGTTCCCATTACCCTTCACCCAGCTTCCCCAAATGTTAATGGTTTGTGATTTTTAAGCCTTCAGTCCGAATGTCTGGGGGATCATCCTGAGGGTGGAGATGTGGTGGGAGCCGCAGAAAGGAAGTTCGTTTGCACAAACGCAGAGTGAAAATGCACCTGGCTGGGCAGCCTTGGAAAACCAGGCAGCAGACAGACAAAACCCCTTCCCTTCTCATCTCTCTCTGCTGCTCATGGTACAGCCACAGCTTTCTTTTATTTGTGGTCTCTCACCCTCTATGCCACAGCAAACAAGGGACTTTATAAATATTTCAAACACTAATAATTTGTGCTGTCCCTGCTTAGACTTTTAAATGAATCTAAGAGCATGTCTCTCTGAGGAATCTGCCCAAATGCAGGCGGGTGAAAGAAATACCACCACTGGCCGCTGCCTGAGATGGGTACTCGATGTAGAGATGGGACCAGAGGCTGTGGCCTCTCTTTTCTCCCACCCACGGCCCCTACCCCAGTATCTGCTCCAGGACGCTCTGCCTGAAGGGGGAAATGGCCAGACTAAATCCCAGGTCCACGTGGTGGGGAGACCCCACCCCCACTGCTCCAGTGATGGAGAGAGAAGTAGAGGGCTGGTTAATTCCATGGTTGGTATTTGGTCTTGGAATCAGATATTCCTGGGTTCAAATCCCAGCTTGTCTACTCATTAGCTGTGTGGCCTTGGGCAAGTCACTTCACCTCTGAGTCTTTGTTCCTTTATCTATAAAGTGGATATTGTCAGCATTAAAGGAAATTGTGCATTTAAAGTATAGAGTCTGACTTATGCCATGTGCTCAATGCTCAGTAGCTGGTATTTTCCCTTTGAATATTTCCAAGATTTATTTCCAATATTTATAATGGCTCAGACATAATAAGTTAGTTTCTCATTCACATAAACTACTCAATGAGGTTCTAGGTTGGCATATGACAGAGAGTAGGGGGGAAATTCTACTTTGCCCAAATTGATGGAGGCTCTGCCATGGCTTCCAAGATTGCCCTGGGTACCCGCCATCCAGCAAGCAGAGAGGAAAAGAATTCGAAGGAGGCCCACAGAAAGTTCCTACTGCCCCTCCTGAAGCTCACAGTCCAGGAGTAGGAGAGCTATGCAAACCACAACCTATAATATACAGGGTGGATCTTCAAGTGAGGAGGGGCCAAAACATTCAGGAGAACAGAGAAGAGGGAGGTGTTTTCAGGAGGCAAACCCAATCCTGGCACACCTGCCTGAAACCCTTCAAAGGTTCACGTTGTTCTTGGGATAGAGACTGAACTACTTCTCCAGCTATCAAGGCCCACATGGTCCAGTCCCTGCCAACCTCTCCAGCCTTGGCCCCTCCTCTCCCTGCGGTCCTGACACTCTGGGCTTCTTTTTATTCCCCAAATAGGCCACAATCGTAGGACAACTGTATAATTTATCTTTCAAGCCAGGCCACTTTGGAGGGAGAAAGATGGTGCTTCTAATTAATGACCCAGGACAAGTTGGACTCTCTGGAACAGACACGAATATGCGGTCACTATACAGCGTTGATCCTGCCACAGGGCCTTTGCACAAGGAATAGTGCTGTTCTCCCTATTCTTTACTCACCCAGCTAACTTGCTTTGATGCTTCAGAATCACTTCCTCAGGGAAGCCCCTGACACAACAATCTAAGTCAGATCTCTTTGTTATACACTCTCCTAGAACCTGTTTCTTTCACTAGTGGCACTAATTTAAATTCCTAAATATATGTTCAATTGTTTATGTATCTGATAGTTGTCTCTCTCTTTCCAGCAGGACTATAAGTTCCATGAAGGTAGAGACCATGTCTCTTTTTTGTTCACCCTTTGCCTCCAATGTCCAGCATATAGTAAGCATTCAATCAACATTGGAATACATGAATAATTGCTTACCTCTGCTTGGAGGGATCAAAACAGAAACCTTCTAATACAAAAGGACATTTCAGCATGGTCTGAAAGAGTAAGTATAGGACGGGAGTACATGCAGAAGCAGAAGAACAACATTCCAGATAGGGGAGCCACAATAAACAGAGGTAAAGATGCTGGACCACATCTAACGTATTCAGAGACTGTCCTGGAGTTTAATAACTAGAGCACCAAAGATGCAGACAAAATGTAGGAGTGAGCTTGGGGCGGAGCGGGGGTGGGGGCACAGCGTCAGGTTGGGAGATGCCGAATGCCAAGGAATGGTGCTTGGAGGGAGAAGACTCACCCTAATATGAGTTTGAGAATGATGTCACAGGAGGTGGATTACAGTGCTCTGAGTAAACCAAGGGACTACTGGCTACAGCAGCAACTCTCAAATTTTTCTTGGAGTATAAATCTATTTTTAATGGAGTTTTAAGACATAAAATCAGGTGTCAGGAGAGTGTCCTGGGGCTGGGCATGGGTGTGGGGGAAGTGGACAGAGCCTCATTCGTAGCCCCTGAGGCACCTCTGTTCCTGCAGCATCAGCAGATGTACTGAGATCATCCACCCAAGACCTGAGACTTGACTCTGTGACCTCCCTCCCATTATGCTGCTACTCTGTCTCCTGGATGATAATATAGACCTGGGAGATGGGTACACTGGCACCAGAGTGGCCCTTCAGACAGGGTCTTGTTTAGTCCCCAGATCCAGAAAGAGCTAGACCTGCCCTGAGTGATGATGGGCAGCTCCCAGCCTTCTGATGGACAGGAAGGAAAGTAGCTAAATAACTGTCCTTGCTAATCTGGTGCCTCCCTAAAATTATAGTTCCCATTCCCCGAGCATTTACTATGATCGTTGTCCCATCCAAGACCCACAGCAACCTTTGAGCTGGGCACTATTCTCATCTTTCATCTTGATGGTGAGAGAACTGAGAGGTTTGGTAACTTGCCTGAGGTCACACAGCTTGTGAAGGGCTCAACCAGGATTTAAGCCCAGATCCTACCCCAGAAAGATGTCACCCTGCACTAACCACTGCCAAAAGAAAAAAGTAGAAGAGGTCTGCGTAGATTTTCCTTTCTTCGTGGAGATTTATAAGAAAGAGAACAGGTAGGCTCCTTCCTGTCTGAGATGAGACAGGAGAGTTCCCACTAAACCCGAGGGAAGGACAAGGTGACTCGGTGGGTCCTGCCCAATCCCTCAGATGCTATTTTCAGGGCTGTCTCTGCTGGGACAGATGAAGCATCCCCCAGTTAGGCATACTGTCCATCTGGCTGTCTGCGCGATGTTATTTATAATGCCTAACCCACAGCCAGGCTGTAATGAAGAAGAATTCAGCCCCGGCTCCTTAGTGGGGGAGGCAACTGATTTTGGAGCCAGCTGTCCTGGCAGCCCAGTTCGGCAAATGTGACTCAGATGTGAGCCCCGATCTGGGATAACCTGGTGCCCAGAGAGAAGGTGGGGACCAAGCTGTTCAGATGGGGCCACTTGTGTGTTTGACAGCCCGGAGGGCTTGTGCAGCAGTTCAGACGATGCAAGGCGTGTCTCTCATAGTGGAATGTGGAGTCAGACGAACGTATTTTTCATGACTCAAGGAATGGGTATTGCTTCAGGAAGTGAGAGATGCTTTCTGAGCCCAGAACCCCTGTTGACTCCTTTTTACTATCGGTGTCTTAACTGTGCTTAATAAATACTCAGGCGTACCTGTGTGCATGTATATGTGTGTGTGCACACACGTGTGGTTCACCAGGGTGCATAGTAACCCACGTAAATGGGGAAGGAGGGACCAATATGGATTTAGCACTTTCTGTAGGCCAGGTAACTGGTCAGTCTCTTACTGAGTCCCCTCAACAACCAATGAGGTGTGTATCATGATCCCCTCTATAGAGATGAAGAGACTGAGACTCAGAGAGGAAAGGGCCTGGCCAAAGACAGCACAGAATATACTATCTTCCTGAAAACCAGCCCACTGCCTGGCACACGCGGCTGCCATGTCTGAAGTCCTCAGAGTTAGCGCCCTTCAACCTCATTCCTACATTATCTTCTCTCTAAACCATAAGTTCCCTAGGGACAGGAATCACGTGCCATTAGCTGTATACCCACCAGGCCTGGCAAACAGTGTGTGTTCAAATGGCTGTGGTTACTGTAATGTGCTGTGCCCTAATCCCTAATTGTTTAAGCATGTAAATTCATACTTCTCCCAGACTAATCATTCTCAAGCTTATTTTAACTAAGGAACCACAGTAAAATACAAAACAAATGGCGGCCATTTAATAATTATGCCACTGAAACCATGACAAAAGAAGATATTATTCTACAAGGGGTCTAGAAGAGATTTTTTAGTGTTTTTCTGATCCACAGAGGGAGCGTCCCCAAACTGCAAAGGTAAAATGCTGAACAAGGAAACTCAGAAAAAAATTACAGTTGCTATTGATTAATCCTCAGTTGTATGTCAGACAAAGTATGAAGTGCTTTACATGTATCAACTCAATATTTATCGTCAAAACACCCCTAGAGTTGGTACTATATTCCTCACTTTATGGACAAGGAAACAAATCCAGAGAGGTGATGTGACTTGCCCAAGGACACATAGGAAGTGCAGAGCCAGGATTCAAATCTATGTGTTCTGCCTAACATCCTCCTCAATAGGACCCCAAAATGAATAAAACTCTACTGACTCTTCAAAATAGAATGAGCTTCTCAGATTTCTTCCTCTGATCATTCATTCATTTAAACCACATTTCCTCAATGCCCTTTGAAAGGTACTGAGCGCAGACAGGTGAATTAGACATGGTCCCTGCCCCCAAGTGCTCACAATCTAGTGCAGATGAGACCAGTGGCTACTTAAAATAAAGTGTTGTGAGTATTCAGGGGGCAAGAAAGGGGAAGGAGATAAATAGGGAGAAATATCTAATATATGAGATCCAGTTTCCTCGTATTTACACCAAGGAGGTTTGAAAAGGCTATGATTTCGAGGGTTCATGCAAAAACTAACTGTAGTCAAATAGGCATTTTATAGATGTTATTTTGGTATAGTATCCAAAGTACCCTACCTTCCTTAAACAGAAAAGATGTTAAGACCATTTATTAAATTGCACTAGATTGAATTTCATTGCATTGTTGGAACATCTTGTGCAGGGAGCTGTTTTGACTTGAATTTGCTTGTGTTGGGTTGAGTGAGGTTGTAAGGCTGAGAAGTGGTTATTGTATCGTATTGTGTTGAGTTGTATAGGGTTGTAATTTGTTGGGTTGGATTGGTTTGGTTAAATAATATCAGGTTGCATTGGGTTGCATTTTGTTAGTAGAGTTGGGCTGAGTTGGGTCATTATACAGGTGAACTTCAGTGGAACTGATGTGGATTAAGTTGGGTAAATTTTCTAGGGTTCACTTGGCTAGGCTTGGCATGGATGAAACTGATTTGCATTCATCTATTCTAGAAAGTCTCTCTGGTATGGGGCCACTTCCTGTCTAACAACTAGAATTGCTCTTGAAAGCTCTATATTCAGGGCCAAAACCACAATGGACAGAGTGTTTTGTATTAGGGAGGTTTGATGCAAATAAACAGCCCAAGAAGATTGGGTCTTCCTATCTCTGCTAAAGTCCAGTTTACTTTCTACAAAGATTGCAGTAAGGGTGTCAGAGGTGGGATATTGCAAAGGTAAAAAGGCTTTTACTCGTTTCTGGCATGTCTATGGGTTGAATTCCATTCAGCCATTTGCCAGCCATTATGGAGCACTTCTACATATGATACTCTGTTCTGGGTACTGAAGACTGAGGATGAATAATGCCCTTTTCCTGTCCTTAAGGAATTAATAATGTCAAACAATTACTGTCCACTATAACACTGTCTTCCTCAGGCAAACTCTTTATCCTTGAACCTGACTATAAGCATACTTTGTTTTATTGCACTCCACTTTATTGCACTTAACAGATATTGTGAGGATTTCTTTTTTTACAAATTGAAGGTTTGTGGCAACCCTGCATTGATCAAGTCTATTGATGTCATTTTCCAACAGCATTTGCTCACTTCATGTCTCTGTGTCACATTTTGGTAATTCTTGCAATATTTCAAACTTTTTCATTATTATTATATTTGTTATGGTGATCTGTGATCAGTGATCTTTGATGTTACTATCAATACTACAACTTACTCAATGCTCAGATAATGGATAGCATTTTTTAGCAACAAAGTTTTTTGAAATGAAGGTGTATAAATTTTTTAGACATGGTGCTACACTTAATAGACTATAGTATAGTGTAAACATAACTTTTTTATGTACTGGGAAACCAAAAAATTCATTTGACTTGCTTTATTGCAATATTTACTTTATTGCAGTGGTCTGGAACCAAACCCACAGTTTCTCCAAGGTCTACCTGTACCAGCAGGGCAACTGCCAAAATTCCAACCACAAGACCTTGGAACAATAGAGAGGATCAACAAACACAATAGCTACTTTTTAAAATAAAACAAACAGGGACTTCTGTGGCAGTCCAGTGGTTAAGATTGCACGCTCTCAGTGCAGGGGTCCCAGGTTCAATCCCTGGTCAGGGAGCTAGATCTCACATAGCGCAATGAAGAGCCCACATGCCTCAACTGAAGATCCCGCAGGCAGCAACGAAGATCCCGTGTGCCGCAACTAAGACCCGGCGCAGCCACATAAATAAAATAAATATTTTTTAAAAATAAAATCAAACAAACAAAAACCTCCAGCATGTCTGATTAAATTAAAAGAGAGGGCATGCACAAACACACAACATGATAATTTTTCAACCTACAGAAACAGTAAAACATTTACAAATTATTTTAAAAGTATTATGATTAACATAATACTAATCATTTGAAACAAATAAAATGGTTAATTTGGAAAAGATTTAAATGACCAAAATTGACATAAGAAGAAAAAATTTTAAACTGAATACTAGTCATTAAAAATTCTAGGGCTTCCCTGGTGCCACAGTGGTTAAGAATCCACCTGCCAATGCAGGGGACACGGGTTCAAGCCCTGGTCTGGGAAGATCTCACATGCCGCAGAGCAACTAATAAGCCCGTGCGCCACAACTACTGAAGCCTGCATGCCTAGAGCCTGTGCTCCGCAACAAGAGAAGCCACTGCGATGAGAAGCCCACACACCGCAACGAAGAGTAGCCCCTGCTCACCACAACTAGAGAAAGCCCGTGCGCAGCAACAAAAACCCAAAGCAGACAAAAATAAATAAATTTATTTTTTAAAAAATTCTATCAAGCCTCTATATTATCCCTTCTCCTCACCATCCCACTCCATTCCTGGGAGCTGATAATTTTACAAATTATTTATACAAAACCCTAAAGGACCAATAAAGGTTTATAAATCCAATAATCTATGCATTATTTTAGGGAATGGATAAAATGGAACACAACACAAATTCATTTGAAAGTAGTAAGACCTTTACAGTAAAATCAAACAAGGGAATTTCCTGGCGGTCCAGTGGTTAGGACTCCATGCTTCCACTGCAGGGGGCCCAGGTTTGGTCCCTGGTTGGGGCTAGGATCCCACAAGCCACGTGGTGTGGCCAAATAAATAAAGTAAAATAAAATAAGAATAATACAACTAAAGAAATCTATAGAAGAAATCTCACTTATAAAAATGGATGCAAAATTATTAAATGAAAAGCTAGCAAATCAGATTCAGCAATACTTTTTAAAATACTTATAATAGGTGTATCTAAGGAATGCAAGGATGGTTTTAAAACAGAAAAACTTTAACATACCACATTAAAAGAGAAATTAGTATAATTAGCTAAATAGATTTTGAAACATTTGAAATAGTTCACCTCTCATTTGAGACTCAAATTGTCCTCAACTGAGAAACTGAAAAGATCTTTTTGAGAGAATTTATGACAAAAATTCATGACTGTCCTAATTGATACAGAAGAATTATTTTTAAATTCAACAGTCACTCATGATAAAAACGCTCAACAAACTGGAGATGGAAGGGAACTTCTTCAGTTGATAAAGGGCGCATGAAAACAAAAAAAAACATAGTTAACAAACAATGGTGGAATAGTTATCATTTTCCCCAAATATTGGAAAAAAGACAAGGATGTCCACTCTCACCACTTCTATTTTACAACATCCTGGATATCATAAGCATTGCAAAAAGTCAAGGAAAACAAATAAACATCATAGAAATTGGAAATGGAGAAGTAAATCTGTCTTTATTCATAGAAAATATGATCGTATATGTAGAAAATCCTAAGGAATCTATAAAAATACTATCAAAACTAATAAATTAATTTAACAAAACAATAATACTTCTGTATACTATCATTAAACAACTGAAAACTAAACTAGGAAAAATAATTTTATTTACAATATCATGTAAGTACATAAAATACTTAAGGATAAATTTAATGAAACCTATACAAGACCTGTATACTAAAAACTACATAACATTACTAAAAAAAAACTGTAAAGAATACCTAAATAAATGGAGAAATATACCACATTCATGGATCAGAAGACTTATACTGTTAAGATGATAATTCTCCCCAAATTGATCTATAAAGTTGGGGAATCTCAATCCAAATCCAAGCAGTAGGAAATAACAGCTGAATATAAAAATTTTACAAAATGCCAAGAATCTAGAAAAGCCAAGGCAATTTCTGAAAGAAATTCAAAGATAGAAGACTTACGCTACCTAATATCAACACTTACAATAAAGCTACAGTAATAAATACAGGGCAGAATTGGTGAAAAGTGAGCCATATAGATTAAAGGAATAGAATAGAGAATCTAAGTTTTCCAAAGAAGACATACAAATGGACAGCAGATACATGAAAATGTGTTCAACATCACTAATCATCAATGAAATGCAAATCAAAACCACAATGAGATATCACCTCATACCAGTTAGAACGGCTATCACCAAAAAGATAGGAGGTAAGTGTTGGCAAGGATATGAAGAAAGGGAACCTTAGTGCACTGTTGGTGGGAATGTAAATTGGTACAGCCACTACGGAAAACAGTATGGAGGGTTCTCAAAGTATTAAAAACAGAACTACCATGTGGTCCAGCAATCCCACTTCTGGGTATATATCCAAAGAAATTGAAATAAGGATATCATAGAGAAATATGCACTCCCATGTTCATTACAGCATTACAATTGCCAAGATATGGAAATAAGCTAAGCGTTCTGTCAATAGATGAATGGATAAAGAAGATGTGGTGCACACAGATCAATACATACATACATAGATACATAGAAAGATATAGATATAATAGATACATAGATATATACAATGGAATACTATTCAGCCATGAGAAAGAAGGAAATTCTGCCATTTGCAGCAATTTGGATTGACCTCAAAGGCATTATCCCAAGTGAAATAAGCTAGACAGAGAAAGACAAATACTGTATAATATCACTTATATGCACAATGTAAAAAAGACGAACTCAGAGAAACAAAGGGTAAAGTGATGGTTGCCAGGGGTTGGAGGTGGAGAAAAGGGGGGTATTGGTCAAAGGGTACAAACTTCTAATCACAAGATTACCAAGCTTGGGGATCTAAAGTATAGCGTGATGATTATAGCTAATGATACTGTGTCATATACTTGAAGGTTGCTAAGACAGTAGATCTTAAATGTTCTCACCACAAAAAGAAATGATAGCTAGGTGATGGGATGGAGTAGCTAATATTATGGTGGTGATCACTTTGCAATTTATAAATGTATCGAATCAACATGTTGTATACCTTACACTCGCATAATGTTATATGTCAACTATATCTCAATGACACTGGAAAAAATAAAGAATGGAGTCTAGATTCACACATATATGGTGAGATGATTTTCAACAACAATCCCTGGGACTTCTCTGGTGGTGCAGTGGTTAAGACTCTGAGCTCCCAATGCATGGGGCCCAGGTTCGATCCCTGGTCAGGGAACTAGATCCTACATGGATGCTTCAACTATGAGTTCTCATGCCACAACTAAGGAGCCAGCAAGCTGCAGCTAAGTAGCCCTTGAGCTGCAACTAAGAAGCCCACCTGCCACAACTACGACCCAGTGAAACCAAATAAAGAAAGAAAGAAATATTTTTTTTAAATCCCAAGACAATTCAACAAGGAAATTCTTTTCAACACGTGGTGTCTCTCTCATGAACTTATATGCAAAAATCCCAAATAAAATTTTGCAAATCAAATCCAGTTATAAATAAAGTGATAATACATCATGACCAGTTGATTATTTATTCCAGGAATACAATGACCCAAATCAATTAGTATAATTTTCCACTTCAACAGAAAAGAGAGAACAATTACACGACCACCTCAATAGATGCAGAATATCATCTGACAACACTCAATGTACATTCATGATGAAAAATTTTAATTAGACATAGGAGAGATCTTCCTCTATCTGATTTTTTAAATTTAAAAATAGCGAAGAGGACTTTCCTGGTGGCACAGTGGTTAAGAATCCACCTGCCAATGCAGGCGACATGGGTTCAATCCCCGGTCCAGTAAGATCCCACGTGCCACAGAGCAACTAAGCCCGTGCACCACAACTACTGAGCCCATGTGCCGTAACTACTGAAGCCCATGCGCCTAGAGCCTGAGCTCCGCAACAAGAGAATCCACTGCAATGAGAAGCACACGCACTGCAACGAAGAAGAATAGCCCCTGCTCACCGCAACTAGAGAAAGCCCGCGCTCAGCAGCAAAGACCCAATGCAGACAAAAATAAATAAATAAATATATTTTTAAAAATAGCAAAGAGGGGCTTCCCAGGTGGCGCAGTGGTTGAGAGTCCACCTACCGATGCAGGGGACACGGGTTCGTGCCCCAGTCCGGGAAGATCCCACATGCCGCGGAGCAGCTGGGCCCGTGAGCCATGGCCGCTGAGCCTGCGCATCCGGAGCCTGTGCTCCGCAACAGGAGAGGCCACAACAGTGAGAGGCCCGTGTACAGCAAAAAAAAAAAAAAAAAAAAAAATAGCAAAGATTATTCTTAATGGTGAACTACTGAAAGCTTTTCCCATGAAATAGGGAACTAGATAAGAATGCCTGCTATCACCAATTCTATTCAGCATTGTACTGGAGGGCCTAGCCAGAGCAATAGGAAAGAAAAAGAAAGTAAAGGCTTAAGGATTGAGAATGAAGAAATAAAATTGTCTTTATTCACTGGTGACATGACTAGGTATGTAGAAGATCCAAAAGAATCTATAAATTATTAGCATTTTTTAAAACTATTTATTAATTTGGCTGCACTGGGTGTTAGTTGTGGCACGTGGGATCTTCATTGCGGCATGTGGGATCTTTAGTTGCAGCATGCGGGCTCTTTAGCTGTTGCATGCAGGCTCTTTAGCTGGGGCATGCGGGATCTAGTTCCCTGACCAGGGATCCAACCTGGGCCCCCTGCACTGGGAACACAGAGTCGTAGCCACTGGACCATCAGGGAAGTCCCTATTAATTATTAGCATTAATATTTTAATTTACAATGTCACTGGATACAAGGCTAATATACAAAAATCACTTTTATTTCTATATACCAGCAATGAACAAATAGAAACAATTTTTAAGAAAATTATGAAACTATAATAGTATTAAATACTTCAAATACAAAAAAAAATACTTCAAATACCTAACTTACCTAATTTAAATAGTATTTAATTTAAAATACTAACTTACCTAATTTAATATAATAGTATTAAATACTTCAAATATCTAACAAACAATGAGAGAATTCAGTACGAGAGAATTCAGTACACTAAAAACTACAAGACATTGTTGAGAATCAGAAATGAAAAGATGGAATATTCTTAAATTGTGGTCAGACAATTGGGTACATACATGTAAAACAAATAAATTAGAGTCTTACCTAATACATTATGCAAAAATAAATTCTAGGTTAATTAAAGACCTAATAGGGAAAAATAAAACTTTTTAAATTATACAGTAAATTGTAGGAAGATCTCTTATAAACTCAGGATGGACTACTTATATTAAACCAGACACAAAGCACAAAACATAAAAGATTAATAAACGTGATTAATTAAACTTGACCATATCTACACAAAGATACCCCACACAATATTGAAAGACAAGATACGTACTGGTAGAAAAATTTTTCACTTCACACAATCACAAAGTATTAGTAATCAGAATATATTTTTAATTGGTTTACAAAAAAGCTAAACAACACTTTGGGGGGAAACAGCATAAGAAATGAATAGATAACTCACAAAAGAGAAAAATAAATGTCCATTGAACATACATAGAGATGCACAATCTTGCTACTAATCAGGAAAATGCAAATTAAACCCACAAAGAGATATCATTTTACACCCATCAGATTGGAAAATATTAAGCCATCTGACAATGCCAATTGTTGGCAAGAACTCTTATCCACTGCTAGTGGGAGTGTAAATTTGTACAACCATTTTGGGGAGCAACTTGGCAAACCTAGTAGAGATTAAGATATGCATATCCTTGCACCTAGAAATTCCACTTCTAAGTATATACCTTAAAAATTCTTGCATATGTGCACCAAGAGATGTGTACAAAAATTGGAAACAGCCTACATGTCCATCAGTGGAAAAAGGAATAAATTAATGTTGGTATAT
Organism: Lagenorhynchus albirostris; assembly: GCF_949774975.1. NCBI lineage: Eukaryota > Metazoa > Chordata > Mammalia > Artiodactyla > Delphinidae > Lagenorhynchus > Lagenorhynchus albirostris. The sequence continues at coordinate 68,269,485 of NC_083108.1, forward strand.
TTATACAATGGAACACCATATAGAAATTAAAATGAATGAACTAGAATTACATATATCAACATGTATAAGCCTTTCAAAAAAACATAAAATGTATTTTAAAATAAAAGTTGTGGAATGATACATATGGTATAATACGATGGATATAAATCTAAGAATATGCAAAACAATACCATGTATTATTTATGGACACATATGTAGTAAAAATATTTTTAAAACATGATAAACACCAAGTTTGGGATGGGAATATATTTCTGGATCAGGAAGCAAATGAATGAGATTGTGGAGAGTAATACAGATGGAGCCAACTGTTTTTGTATTATTTTATCCCTTAAAAGAAAAATGAAAGGTCTGAAACAAATACATATAGCAAAATGTCAAGATTTACCAAAGCTGGGTGGTGGGTATATAAGTGTTTATTATACTAGTCTAGCGGAGTGCTGATAAATGTTTAACAACCGACTTCCCTAGGGGAAAACCCTGATTTGCAGTGTTGGCCAATCGTCATGGTATAAGTACTCCCACCATGGCCAATTTCAAGCTACCAACATGACTTCACTGATTAGAGTTGGGAAGAGACGGACACAATAGGTTCTTATGAACCAGAAGAAACAGGCTCCAACATACCACAGTCTTAGTGTTCTGTGTGAAATGGAGGAAAATAAAACACTAAGCAGAAACAATTTTAAAAGCGCACATGCATATGGAAGGAAGTCAGAGTACAGGTGCTCTAGAAAAGGAAGGGGTGGTGGGTGGACCCTGCCCTTCTCTTCCTCCCCCAGGAGAACCACAGAGACACCTTTTCTACCCGCCCCCCCCCCCCCCCCCCCGTAGATGACTATCCTCGACTATCTCTGATGTGCTAGGATTCACAACAATGTTCTCACCTCTTTTGTTGATAGTGACACTTCGTCACTCAGCAAACAAGCAGGAAGGCATCCGGACAGGGACACAGGGACCTGATTGTTGTCCCACAAGACTTGAGGCACAGGCAGGCTTGTGACTTGGAGGAAATTGTAGACCCATATTCCAAAGTCAGATGGAAATCAATGGCCAAGACCACAGTACCCTCTCTGTTCAAACTCCCAGAGCCTTGAACTGGCTCACCTTGCTCCACTGAGAAGTTCTAACTGTGGGCTGAATCGTTCAGGATGACAAGAGACATAGAATACTGCAGGAGTAATACTGTAGGGACCTTCGGGCCGTCTCTTTTCATACAGTGTCTATGGCACACTGGTGTTCACTGCAGGTGCCTCAGGCACCTCTGGGGAGAGGAAGGGTGCGATCAACACCCGCACTCCCTCTCCACCCACAGCAGGCCCCCTCCTATCTGACTTGAGCGTAAGCCTTTCTTGTGACGATTTCACCTCAGCATCTGGTTCCACTGCTCCACAGTGGAACTGCTTCCATAAAACAGTATGGAAGCCACTGAAGTGATAATCCAACTCATACGTTTCTGCATTTGTGGGATAGGATGTCCAGGGAGAGACCAGGTTCCTCCCAAAGTCACACAGCTAGTAGGGCCACAGCTCAAGCCTCTGTGTCCTGACTCCTGGCCCAACACTTCCCACCCACCTGCACCCTCAATCCAGAAGCCACTCTGGCCATCCCTGGGACATCAGGCCCTTCTCTTCTTCTGTTTCATTGGGAAGGAGGCCCATGAAGACCAGCAAAAAGAGAAGTGGGAGTAGGTACAGAATCAAAGCAACTCATGAGACTCTCTCCAGGAAAATGGCGACTTCCCTGCCTGACTCATACAGACAATGGCCTTACCTCCCTGGCCGAGGTCCAAAGACAGGTGCTGCCAGGGGACTCCTCCGAAATATCCTTCACTGAGCTTCTGGAGAAGATGAATACATGGTCCTCTTCCCTCGGCAGCACAGTGAAGCAGGCAAACCCAGGCCTTCCCAGAACCAGCACACACCACCCCTGTGACTCTGAGCACGATGACCAACCTCGCTGAGACTCAGTCTCCTCCTCTGAAGAAAAGGTTAATCGTGGGCTCAGAGGGCAGTTATGAGGGTCAAGTGATCTCACAAACATAAAGCCTTCAGTACAGAGACTGACCCCACAGCAAATGCCCAAAAGATATCGATCCTTATGCTTTAACCCATAAAACATTCAGTATAAAAGATAGGACATACAGATAACTATAATACAAGTCAGAGCAACAGCCAACATTTACTGAGCACCGACTGTGTGTGAGGCAGTTCAATAGACTCCTTTTGAGCACCTCCCTTAATCCTCACAACAATCCTATGAGACAGCCTATTTTACAGATGAGAAAGCTGAGGCTCAGATGACACACCTAACTCAAGCTCAATGCACTAAAGCAAGATTCCAACCCAGATACAACTGACCCCATAGTCCATGCTTTCGGGTGGTTTACAAGATGCCTCCCACCCACTGCCTGGAACCAAAAGCTGTGAAGTTTCAAAGGATGGAGCAATCACTTCAAGTTGTGGAAAAGCAGAGTTGAAGGTTTCTTGGAGGAGGTGACCTTGTAGGATGAATAGGAAGGGAAGACCTGCTGGACTGGACAAGCAGTGTCCACAAAGGCAGAAGACAGGCCAGAGCTGGGCCACCTGGAATGCTGTCTGGCAACACACATGTGATTCCTTGCACTTCCACACACGGCCTAATCCACAGCATTCCAGGTGGGGCAAAAGAACCACTGCCGGTATCTTGAGATGGGATACTTAGGTTCTACACATATGGGCCTTGGACTCAGACTGCCTGGGTTCAAAGCTTAACTGTGCCACTTACCAGCTGTGTGTCCTTGAGCAAGTTACTCAACCATTCTCTGCCTCAGTTTATCCAACTGTAAAATGGGGTTGATCAAGAGTTTCGGGTGACTTGAAGATTAAATGAGGTGATGCACAGGAAGCATTTAGCACAGTGCCTGCACATAATAAGCTCTCAATAAATATTAGCTATTAGTGTGGCTCTTGTCAATATTATTCTAATTCTGAGAGACCATACTTCTCAGCAGTCCTGAATCTTGGACTGTCGGATTAATTTATCCTAAAAATCAGATGCCTTGGGAACTTGGATACATAGAACTTAAACATCTCAGAATTGTTAAAAATTAGACTCCTAGAATCATAGAACATTCAAACCTTAGAACAAAAATACAGTTCAAGCCAATAAAAATTACAACATAAATTTTCCCCTGAATGCTGCCCTCCTCTTCCTCTCTCTTCGGGGGATTGGAACTATTATTTTGTCACCTGGATCTCTGAGTTTTCTCCCCAGAAATATATGTATTATTATTTTTTTGTTTCAAGGAGAAGCATTTATGGGTTTTATTCCCCTCCCCTCCTCTTTTTTGCTCTCTTGTACTGAGAATATGATGTGTTGGGTAAAATATCAAGTGCAATAAGTCAAAATTTCTGACAGAAATAATAGAGCCCACATCCATTTCCAGCCATTCTCCCAGTGATAACAATTAAGTTCCGGACAGTTTGAACTTTTTACAAAGAATTAATGATGCATGTGAACACGGGGGAAGAACAATTGCTAATAATTTATGAAGTCTTCACCGGCTCAAAGTAGTAAGTTTGGTAAAGTGAGGGGGGGAAGCTTTGAAAGGTAAACACTTTGAAAAGCCATTCTGAGGATCTGCCCTGTCAATTGAGAATTTACTACATTCCATTAAACAACCTAAAATAACTTCTATGATAATCACCCTTCAGATACAGGCGCTGGTGCAGACAAAGGTATTATTAAGTTAAATTACCCTAAAAGTGTTGGATTGACAGAAAGGTTCAATCAATGGTTTGGAAAGCCGGGGTCCCTAAATGACACCGACAAACAGATACTGATGTTCTGGGGCTGGAGTCGGCTTTCCAAGACCTGGCGCTAACAGGATTTCAATTTGAGCTTTTAAATATTTCATGCTCCCCCCCCCGCAGATCTCAGGAGGAGGGCTCTGGGATTCACAGAGGTTGGAAGCCGGGGCCCCTCCTTGCCTTGCCTTTCGGGGCCAGGATCTGAAAGATAGCTGTGAGTGGAAATAAAGAGACATGGTGAGGAGGGCTAGTCTCTTTGAGGGACGAAGGGAACAATGAAAAGGGAATTCACCAGCTGGGTGTGACCGGGGGGAAAGAGTCAGGAGTCTCAATTTATAGATAAGAGAAATGAGACCCAGTTCCCTTATCTCTAAGGGAAATGATGTCCCTTACCTGAGGGCACCCAGCGAGTCCATGGCATTCACTAGAATGCCGAATACTTTGTTCCATGATGGGGAGGCTTCCCTCTCCACTGATTTTGAGGCCTCCCCAGAGTCAAGCCCGGTTTGCACATTGCAGGACCCCATAAATATTTTTAAATAAACTCTATTAATACCTAACATACATGCAGAAAGATGCAAGTCACAGTGTGCAACCAACAAATTTTTGCAAACCAAACATACATGGGCAACCAGTACCGAGCTCAAGTCACACAACATTTCCAACCTCCCCAGCCCCATCCCCAACCCCCAGAAGATTGTCCTAACCCCAAGTCACTATGCCTACCCCAAAGAATAACCACTCTCCCAACTCCTGACACACAGATTAGTTTGTCCAGCTGTTGAACTTGAGGTAGATAGACTCACATGGCACGTGTTCTTTTGGGTCTGCCTTCTTTCACCCAAAATTATGTTTGTGAGATTCATCTATGCTTTTATATATATCTGTGGTTTGTTCACTGTCATAGGTGCTTGGTTTTTCACCATGTGAATGTAATACAATTTATTTAGCCATGCTTCTGTTGTTAGCATTTGGGTTGTTTCTGCTTGGGACTAATGTAAATAGTGCTGCTATAAACTTTCTTTTACAAGTCTCTTGGTGTACATATGTATGTATTTCTGTTGGATTTATACCAAGAAGTGTAATTACTAGGTCATAGGATATGCATAGCTTGGCTTTAGGAGACGCCAGCAAACAGCAAATGGATTTCCCAAATGGTTATCTCAATTTAGTCTCCCACAAGCAATGTAAAACAGTTCTAGTTACTCCATACTCTCACCAACACCCGGTATTCCCTAGCTTTTTAAATATTTTAATGATTATGGTGTGTATGCAGTAGTACCACATTATGATTTTAATCTGTATTATCCTGTTGACCTCTGAAACAGAACACATGTGTATTGGTCATTTTGATATCCATTTTGGTGAAATGCCTATTCAAGTCTTTTGCCCATATCTCTATAGGATTATCTGCCTTTCTCGTGTTGACTGTGGGAGTCCTTTATTTGGTCTATATATGAGTTCTCTGTCAAGTACATGAATTTCAAATATCTCCTCCCACTAGATTTCTTACCTTTTCATGCTCTTAATGGTGTCTTTCAATGAACAAACATTCTCAACTTTAATCTTAAATTTAATGTATCTATTTTTGGCCCCCACAAATACCTGTTCCGTGAAGAAATGCTGCTAGGAATAGAACCAAGGTGTCTTGGAAGCCTGCGTATTCTTATTTCACATGCCTAAAATGAGGAAATCCAATAGTGGATGGTATTTTAAAAGAACTACCTACATAATGTGTGATGTTCTCTGCATATAGCTAACTGCTGTCCCCATACAAGTATTCATTCAGAGACTTCCCTGGTGGTCCAGCGGTTAAGACTCTGTGCTCCCAATGCAGGGGGCCTGGGTTAGATCCCTGGTCAGGGAACTAGATCCCACATGCCACAACTAAAGATCCCGCATGCCGCAACTAAAGATCCTGCATACAGCAACAAAGATTCCACGTGCCACAACTATGACCCAGCACAGCCAAATAAATAAATAAATATTTCTTTTAAAAAGTATTCACTCAGACTTCCTGGTGGTGCAGTGGTTAAGAATTCACCTGTCAATGCAGGGGACACAGGTTCGAGCCCTGGTCTGGGAAGATCCCACATGTCACGGAGCCCATGCGCCACAACTACTGAGCTTGCACTCTAGAGCCCGCGAGCCACAACTACTGAGCCCGTGTGCCACAACTACTGAAGCCCACACCCCTAGAGCCCGTGCTCCACAATAAGAGAAGCCACCACAACGAGAAGCCCGCTCACCTCAAAGAAGAGTAGACCCTGCTGGCCGCAACTAGAGAAAGCCCGCACGCAGCAACAAAGACGCAACGCAACCATAAATTCATTCATTCATTAATTTTTAAAAAAATAGTATTCAGTCAGTTAATACATACTTTTTTATTGAAGTATAGCTGATTTACAATGTTGTGTTAGTTTCAGGTGTAGAGGACCATGATTCAGTTATATATATCCTTTTCAGATTCTTTCCCCTTATAGGTTATTACAAAATATTGAGTATAGCTCCCTGTGCTATACAGTAGGTCCCTGTTAGTTATCTATTTTATATATAGTAGTGTGTATATGTTAATCCCAACCTCCTAATTTATCCCTCTCCCTCTTCCCCTCAGTTAACACGTATTTTTAAAAATCAACTCTGCACCAGACTCTGTCCTCAGCACTGGAGATAGGACAACAGAAAACCAAGCCCCTGTTCTAAGAAGCTTATGTTTTAGTAAGAGACAGAGACCATACATAAGTTAGCTGTAAGTGAGAGGTCCAGAGATGTATTTATAAGCGGTAAAAGGAAAATCAAATGGATGATAGGGGTGGAGTGATTGGTGAGGGGAATTGGAAATGGAGAGATTCCAGGGGTCTCCTAGTCCAATTCCTCACACTTCCCTTCCTCTGACTTCTTTCTGGTTGCCCTCAAAACATCTCCAATGAGGAACTAGCCAGGCTACACTTGCATATCCCAATTATGGGGAGCTCACTACCTCTTAGAGCTCTGTACAATCATCCTTTGACTGAGTTAAACCTGTTGCCTTAATATTTCCATTCCAATTTTACCCTCCAAGAAAAAAAGAAAGAAAGAACTTGTGTAGACCATTCATGTTACTGAGGAGAGCCTTTCATAAATTAAGAGCATCTCTTCTGGGATGGAACAGAAAATCCCTCCACAGCTCTACCCTCAATTCCTCACCTGTGTGAGTAGCCCACACAATGTCAGACATCAAGTCATGCAACATATCACAGAATGGGTGGGATGTACTTTTAGCATGTCAGTGAAGTCAGCCGTGTATAGTGCCTGGCGAAGAGTAGCCTCCCTCTGCTTTTGTGGTCATTGTTATTATTATTTGCATTGTCATTGTTATTAGGAATAGTAGTGTTGTATTTTTTAATAGTGTTGTATTATTAAAGCTTCTTTTGTTTGAACATCTGCCCTGTGTGCATATCTGAATTTCTTCAGGTATCAGACAACAGATGACATTTATTCTCATACTTTTATCACTTCGTACCTGTTGTTCCTTCTCCTTCCAACACCCTTCCCTCCTTCATTCTCTTGAACGGTATTAACCATTCAGGACTTGGCCCAGGCACCACCTTCTGCATGCAGTCCTCTTTATCTCTCTCTGCCCCTTCTCTTTTACACGCACACACACACAAATGCACACACACGGCACAGTGAGGCCCTTCCTCTTCTGTACGTTTCACCATCAAAGCATTTCATGAAGTGGGCTTACAATTTTTTGCCCCTTGCAGCAGTTCCTAGGTCAAAGATGGACCTTCCAATGTACGGTGGCTTCATGTGAAGGGAATACCACCATGGCTATGACAGGTTGGGAGCTCACTACGTACCAGCCCCATGCTATCCATTTTCCCTTGTCTCATGGCATTTCAGTCTCACAAATATCCTAGAATGCAGGTACTACCGTCATCCCATTTAACAGACAAGAAAACTGAGGCTTTGAGAGGTCAAGTGACTTTTCACCTGGTTATCCTTTGGTTTTGGTGCCCATGTCACTCCCTCAGGAAAGCCCTTCCTGGCCAACCCCCCACGGAAGCCAGTCCCTGCTACAGGGAGACCTGTGACTCCCTGACATAACCCTCAGCCCAGCTTGTAAACGTGCCTTTCTTTGTGCCATTATTTGATGATGTCTGTCTTCCTCACTAGACTCCCAGCTCCATGGAGTCAGGAACTGGGTCTGCCTGTTTCTTCTTGGTATTTCCAGAGCATAATACACGGTACGTGCCCAAAAATAATTGTGGAAGAAGAAGAGAGAAAGACAGGGAAGAAGCGCACACCAAAAGAATTAAGAAGGTGAAAACAGATCCTCCTGGGGCTCCTTTTCCAGTTGTGTAATTCTAGAATTGCGTGGGAGAAGAGGATTTCAGGGTCTGACATCTTCCGCCTGGAAGAAGCGAGGCCCTCTGCAGTCTTCCCTACCTGCCATGAGCCTTTCTCTGTAGGTTCTTTGGCCTGCAGACCAGAGGCCCCTGAGCTACAGGGGTCTGCTCTCTGCCACCTGCATGCCTTCCCTTCAGCCTTAACCAAGCTAAACTGTCTCGGCCCCTTGCCTACCTGCTGGGAGTTGGAGAAGCAATTTATCCTGAAGAGTCCCCCATTGCTCTTGGGATCCAGAGACTCCTGGGAGCCTGGCAGCTGTGTGCACTCACATCTGGGAGCTGTGGAGGAACCGCCCAGCCTGCTCTGAGCACAGGCTGACCTGTCAGGGTGCTCAGGAGGGGATGCCCACTGTGGTCAGGAGCAGAGACAGTTCTGGGAGAAGGCACTAAGGCACTTGTCTTCCTCCTCCCACGACTGTCTAGTGCAGGTCACTTAACCTCTCTGAATCTGGGAAGTAAGAGCAACTCCTTTTCAAAACTGTTGAGGACATTAATGGAGATAATTCACATAAAGGGCTAATCACAATGCCTAGTGCAGAGCAACACTCAGTAAATGAGAGCTATTATCATTTTACGTATTATTATCTACAGCTCTTAGGGCTGTGTTAGGACTAAATGAGATAATGTAACTAAAGCTTCTAGATAGAGCCCAGCACAGAGTAGGTGCTCAATAATCATTAATTCCCATCCCAAATCTGGAGTGCCACCTGTTAAATGGAACTGGAGTTTCCACCCATCATATGGTATACATTTAACCTAAATGTTCCTAATATTTAGATGGATGGATGGATGGATGGGTGGATGAATGGATGGATGATGGATGGATGGATGGATGGATGAATGGATGAACAGGTAAATCTCAAGTAACATGATGCACATTTTCATGGTGACATGGTGTACTTTCAAGTTATTTTTCAGAACAACACAAAGCTCTCACAAATGCCAAAATTTAAGTACGTTTTTTTCTAAACGTGCTGATTATCTCCTTCTTTTTCTTCCCCTGGTATTATACTTTCCTCCAAACATGTACGTAGTCCTTCTCTGAGCTAATTCAGCACTGCTTACAGACAAGGAACACTGTTATTATTGCCATTTGACACATGAGGAAACATAAGCACAGATAGGTAAGGAAGAAAAGCCCTGCAGTTAGCAAGTGGTAGAACCAAAGTTCCAACCCAAATCTGTTTGATTGCAAAACCTCCACCTCCTCTTTCACAAAGCCTCCATCTTAAAAGAGGAAAATGAGACCTAGCAAGGGCAGGTGGCTAGTCCAAGGTCACACACATAGTTGAGGTCCAGAGCCCAGGTTAGAATGCCCTCTCTTGGCTCCTTCCACCAGCCAGATTCCAGAGCAATCTTTTCAAAGATTCTCTTGGAGTCCTCTCTCCCTGGTGTGGCCATCTGTCTTTCCAAGCTTGGGGGAGCCCTGGGCGCACTTTGGGGCCATCAGCAACATAAAACGGGTGAAAATATTTTAGTTAGATTTTCTCCTCTTTTTTTTTTGCGGTACGTGGGCCTCTCACTGTTGTGGCCTCTCCTGTTGCGGAGCACAGGCTCCGGACGCGCAGGCTCAGCGGCCATGGCTCACGGGCCCAGCCGCTCCGCAGCATGTGGGATCTTCCCGGACCGGGGCACGAACCCGTGTCCCCTGCATCGGCAGGCGGACTCTCAACCACTGCGCCACCAGGGAAGCCCAGATTTTCTCCTCTTGATGGGTGAGAATTTTCCAGGTCTGGGTACCTTTGAAATCTCCCAACGTCAGCCATCATCAGCTGTAACTGGCACCTCTGCTAATAAATTGAGAATGTCACATCTCCCAAACTGCATTATTACCGTTTATAATTTTGATTGTTCATTTGCATACGAAAATTAGTCCTGTGACATGCATGAATTTTATTTTATTCTTGAACTAATTATAAACAAGAATGCCACATTATTTACATAACTGATTATTGTTCCTTATGTTCCCCTGTTTTTAAATTGGGGGTCCATTCTCCATTGGTTAACTACACAGATGAAAAATCCAAGAACATTTCTAAAGTTTAGGAACTTGTTCTATTTGCATCAAATACAAATTCCTTTGAATGAAAGATAATATGCTTTCCATTTTAATAGGCCTAAATTAGGTTGATCTTAATTTATAGTTAATTTGAATGAATAATTCCTGTCTACCTGAGTCTGTTTTTTCAGCAGCTCGTTGTAAATGTTTATTAACCCATAAATCTGCTGCCTTCCTTTAGGAGGTGATTTTAAGGTCCCCCCGTAAAACTAGAGGGAATGTGGTACAGAGAAAAAGAAAGCACAAGAGCAGTTAAGAAACCCTTGTACAAGTCCCTATGCCGTAAGTCACATACTGTGTGCCTTTGGGCAAATACCTAACCCTCTCTGAGCCTCAGGTTTCTCAGTCATTAAATGAGTGGATACTAAGATTTTGACCCTCTCTAACATTACAGGGTTGTGGGGAGGTAGAGAAGTCTAGGTATCTTCTTCATCTTACCTTTCATTGTACCTGCTCCCAAATCTCTCTATTGATCAGCATCTTAAATCTGCCTCCCCTCATGAGGAGTTGACCCATTTTGTTGGCCACTATAAATAAGGGGGAAAAGATTCTACCCAGAAGAGGACTGTAAGGGCTACCATGCTAATGGTGGTATTCCAGGCATAGTGAACCTTTGGGAAGACAAGGGTTGTGCAGATCGCATTGCAGGGACTCCTAGGCATCAATCACACCATGAAGATATGAACCACACTGCTGTGTGTACAGGGGAAAGAACTTTGGAGTCTGAAAGGCCTGGATTTTAACCTCTATTTTGTCCCTTCCTCTGAACGAGGACTTCACATCTCTGAGACTCAGCATGTTAGAACAACAATCCTACCTACTTCCCGGGAGATTGCTGGAGAATTACATGAGATAATAAAATGCAAATTGTCTGGGACATAGCTGGTGCTCAAAGGCTAAATTCTGCCCTTTCCTGCTCCTAAACTGACCTCTGAAGGTGAGGAATGATACATATATCGAATGCTTTCTAGGTGTTGCTTCTTCAGATTTTGGTCCAAGAGTCACTACTTCAGGCAAGCTTTCTCTGACCTCCATGGTCGAACTCCTCACTGGAGACTCTCAGAGATCCATGCACCTCCACTCACTGCAGTGATCACAACTGCAATTTCACATTTCTCTGTGTGGTGTCTAACTCGACGGTTACCACCACCCTCCTACGAACAACAGAGGTAGGTACATGTCTGTTTTTGTCTCCAATATATCCCTCAAGTCCTGGCACCTAGCTAGCCCTCAATAAGTATTTGACGAGATCAGGACTAAGCACTTGTCCTAGAATACCTTACTGAATCTTTATAAGAATGGGGCTCTGCTACTATCATACCCATTTACAGATGAGGAAACTGAGGCTCAGAGAAGGGACATTCCCTGCCCAAGGTTACAAGTAGAGCAAATGGTAGATCCTGGATTTGATCTCAGACCTGTTTGACATTGAAGAAACTCAATCTCTTAAACTGTTTATCCCTCATCCAGAGACAGAAGAATGAGCAGTTCCTGCCTCCAAAAGTCATCCAAAGTTTCTTGTTTTGCCCAATTGCTTAAAAAGGATGGTGACTGGCCTGTGAGGCATTTTTCAGCTGCGGGGTGGGGGTGGGGGTTGTCTCTGCAGTCCTCAAGAAAAAGGAAGGCAGGCTGAACAGTGCTGACACTGGGTAACATTTCTCCATAACCAGTAACTAAGGACCCGCCTCCCCTGGTGAGAAGTGTAGGCACAGTGCCAACAGCACAATCCTCCTGCAGGGTCCACCCGCCTCTGACCACCCCGTTTTTGTTCTCAGATTTCCCCTATAGGAAAATATGACCCTCCCCAGAGCAGACAATCATGTTGATTCTTAAATTCAATCATGCATTTACTGAGAATTGCTGCTTCAGATGTCCCACTGGATGCTGGAGACAGGGATAAATAAGATGCAATTTTAAAAGTCCACAGCTTAGATGGGGAGTTCAAGGAGATGGCCTGGATAACCTTTTCCCAGACCGTACTATCTCCCAGACCCTGCATCCCTCTCCCACCCCAGTGTTGAGGCCACTTGACCCCAAACACCCATCCTCTCAGATATGACCAACTAACAGTTCCTCCAGAGCTGCTATTACAACAGGCGAGGAAAGGAAAACTAATCCCCCTTTACCTCATCCCAGATTCTGAGATTCTTTTTGGCTCAGGCAGGGAAAAACTGCCACAGTCCTGGGACTGAGAACTTAAGACTTTAGGCAGACACGTTTTATATCACATACCACCCCCCATCTCCCCAGCCAGAGCTGATTGTACCAAGGGTGGTCACCTGACTGAAAGGCAGCCAATCCATAGGCCTATGTACCCAGCTCTATGCCAGGCACCTTGCCCCTCTGAGACCCTCCACCACATTGGATGTTTGGTTGCTTCAGGTGAATACTTGATTATCTACCATGTGCCAGGTCTGCACAGAGGAGGAAAAAAACCTCAAATCTGCTATTTTGTGGTAGGTTGCAAAAATGACCACTGCCTCCATGCCCTTTGCCATGTGATTTAGTAGTGCCCACCCACTCTGATTCTGAGGTCCACCACGTGACTTGCTCTGACCAATGGGAATTTAGCAAATGGGAACGCGGCTGAGCTAGGCTGCTGGAGGATGGGGCAGAGCTGAATCATCCCAGGCATCTGAGCAGGGGCCATCCCGACAGCCCACAACCAGCCCATGAGCAAGCCCAGGCAAGACCAGAAGGACAACCCAGCCTAGCCCAGCCTGCCTGAGCCATAAACATGATTGCTGTCTACCACTGAGGTTTATGGTTGTTTCACAGGATAATTTTTTTCCAGGTTTATTGAGATATAATTGACATATAACATTGTGCAAGTTTAAGGTGTCCAATGTGTTGATTTGAAATACTTATATATTGCCAAATGATTATGTCACGTAAGTGCCATTTCTGTTTTGTGGTGAGAACATTTAAGATCTATTCTCTTAGTAGCTTTCAGGTATATAATATAGAATTATCAACTATAATCACCATGCTGTACATTAGATCCCCAAAACTTACTCTTTTTATAACTAGAAGTTTATCATCTTTGACCAACATCTACCCATTTCCCCCACCCCCCAACCACTCTACTCTCTATTTCTATGTGTTTGGCGTTTTTAGATTCCACATGTAAGTGATGTCATGCAGTATTTGTCTTTCTCTGTCTGACTTATTTCACTTAGCATAATGCCCTCAAGGTTCATCCATGTTGTCACAAATGGCAGGATTTCATTCTTTCTCATGGATGAATAATATTCCATTGTGTGTGTATACGTATATATGCCACCTCTTCTTTGTCCATTAATCCATTAATGGACACTTAACATTGTTTCCATATCTTGGCTACTGTGAATAATGCTGCAATCAACATGGGAGTGCAGATATCTCTTCAAAATCCTTTTTAATTTCCTTTGGATATACACCCAGAAGTGGGATTGCTGGATCATATGGTAGTTCTATTTTTAATTGTTCCATACTGTTTTCCATAGTGGCTATGCCGATTTACATTCCCACCAACAATGCACAAGAGCTCCCTTTTCTCCACATCCTCACCATAATTTATCTCTTCTTTTTGATGATAGTCATCCTAACAGCTGTAAGGAAATATCTCATTGTAGTTTTGATTTGCATCTTCCTGGTGATTAGTGATGTTGAGCACTTTTTCATGTACCTTTTCCAGCACTGGTGTGTCAATGGGTAACCAATACACATGTGTATATCATTTTATACTTCACCAAGCCACTTCCCATAAATCATTTCATCAGAGCCTCCACTGCTTCAGCCATAAAAAGGGATGAATTCCTTTCTCTACTCACACAATTAGCAAGGAAAGGGAGCCCTTGTTCTCATATTCATTTATTCCCACATTCACACAGTATAATAAACAGTAATCACCTACTCTGTAGCAATCATTGTTCTATATGTTGGGTTTTCAGCAAGAAAAGAAAAATAAAAGATCCCTGCACTCATTGAGCTTAAATTCAATTTCCCTTTTAACATTCAGTCAGTCAGTCATCATACATTCAATGAACACTTACTGTGTCTGGCACTCTATAGGCAAGCGAGGTCTGTTCCTTGCCCTTGAGGGTCTGAGAGTCTCAAGGGGGCAGATACAACTTGGGTTGTTGCCTATCACACCCACAAGACAGGACTTCTAAAGAAATGAATAACAGAGACATGAACTCCAAATAGGTCACAAATGTGCGATTAAAATAAATCAAGTTTGGTTGGGGACAGAAGTGGAAGTTAAATCCTTGTTCTCCTGGCCTGGGAGGGGCTTTGCATTCACACAATGACCCTTCTGCTAAATTGATACATTAATTTGTTCAATCGTTTCTGTAATTAAACAGAGAGTGCTGAGGAGAACCTACAACAAAGGTGTCTTATTTAACTCTGTGAGTGGGAATCCAGTGACCTCTCCCCCAGTCTGTTCAGCAATCAGACAGTGGAAATAGGACCATTAATTGGGTGTTTCAGGTACAGACACTGTTGTCCAAACAGTCATGGAGCTAAGTGGCCCCAAAGTTGCCAATGAACTCTAGTCTATGGCTTAAAGGTGCAGCCTTTGTTTTTCCAAGTCTCAGTATCTATTTATTATGCAAAGAGGTTTGGAATTGGAGAGGACCATAATTAGAATGAGCAGCAACTCTCACTTAGTGAAGACAACCTTTTTAGGGTGTTCCTGAGAGATGGGGGCCCTCCGAGCTTCTCACAAATCAAAAAAAAAAATGTCCATCAATAAAGCACTCATCACTTTATAAGGAAATGGAACCAAAACGCAATGAAATACCCATGTGAGGAGCTAAGCTCATCAGACTCGTAACTCGGGCATTAATTGACTGCTGCCCTTCTTTCCACTAGAGCTCAGCTGGGCCCGGAGGGTGGGGGGGGCGGGGGTTGCATCTCTGTCCAAGGTCCTTAAGTGAGATCTCCGCTCTCTCCATCACCCTGCAGTTTCTTTGGCCACTTGAACAGTAGTAAGAAAGAACGGAGGGAGGGCAGGGAGGGAGAGAGAGGAAGAAAGAGAGAGAGAGAGACAGTATTGGAGAAAAACGACTGTTTTGACATGGTTTTCAAGTAACTGCTGTTACCAAGAAAGAAAATTGTTTTCCTTTGGAAAGTCAAGAGAGCACTTTCTTCCCCTTCATCTCCCCCAACACTGTGTTTGTGAGTACAAGGCTGTCAGCCTGTGGTTTTGTTATGTTCAAATTCCCATGCTGAGACTTGGCCCTGCACGGGCCTTGGGTTGAAGAGAATGTCCAGGATCCCAGCTTTAGTGACTAAGGAAGGCTGCTTCTAGTCTCGTCAATAGGGTTTGGACTATGACCAACTACCATACTGCTATCACCTCCTAGAAAGCATACGAGGGCAAATCAGACTGCTGAGTCTAATCTTGGTTCTGCATGCACACGCTGTGTTACCAGGGACAAGCATCTTTCCCTCTCTGGCTCTCAGGTATTACAACTTCAAAGTCAGCGAGTCAAGCTAAATGGATTTGAGGTCATCCATCCCTCTGCTGACATTCTGAAATTCCTCATGCCAATTTTTTTCCAGGAGTGAAAGAAATGACCGCATTTCTCACTTAAAATGGCCAAAAAAGCACTTCTCCACTATTAGGCAACTACTGCGCCAAGCAGCGGAAATGGAAGAATGTAAGTTCCTCAGCATAAGAAGTACATCTTTGCCTCCCACAAGGCAAAATGCTGACCATCCAGAGCTTTCTGTGTTCACTATTTTACTCACTTCTCACAGCAACCCTAAGAGGTGAACACTGTTGTAATCCCCAATTTACAGATAAGAAAACTAAAGCCCAAGAGATGAAGTGACTTGTTCAAGGTCACCTAGAGGAGCTGGCACTCTAAACCCTAGCTGTCTCAGTCCGAATTATTTTCACCATACTGGGCTTCTACACAAGGGTCATTTTTTTTTCTTTTCTTTTCTTTTCTTTTTTTTTTTTTTTTTTGCGGTACGCGGGCCTCTCACCCTTGTGGCCTCTCCCGTTGCGGAGCCCAGGCTCCGGACGCGCAGGCTCAGCAGCCATGGCCCACGGGCTCAGCCGCTCCGCGGCATGTGGGATCCTCCCGGACTGGGACACGAACCTGCGCCCCCTGCATCGGCAGGCGGACTCTCAACCACTGCACCACCAGGGAAGCCCGACGAGGCTCATTTTGAACATACAACCTACCCTGATGAGCCCCACTGACCTCAGGGAGAGAACGTCCAGGCTCCCTCAGCCCCTCTGAACTGGCTCTGTCCTGACTTCCTGGGTAACACGTTCTCACTCTGGCCTCTGCCAACTAGTTTTTCTTCTTGGATACAGGTTATGCCAAGCTGCAGTCCCAAGCACAGGGACCGAATGAAGGCTGGCTTTTAATTAGAAGGCCATGACTGTTTGCTGTGACTTTGATAATAAGCATTGTGAGACCTGGGGAAATCATTAAACAAGCAGAGAGGTAACAAGCCTTGCTCAGGATTCATGCTTGAGGACCTACAGAGGGAGAAGAAGGGAGGAGGTCCCTTCTCAGGGAGTGTAGTGCTGCTTCCAGGCCCAGGGCTAAGATAAACAGGACCAGACTCTGGTCGAGGAGGGAAGCACTGGTCTGTTTCCACCCCTCCCACCCAGTGCTCCCTGCAAGAAGGAAAGCTACTCTGTCTTCTGTCCATGTCTGCCCAGCCAGGGAAAGGTTTCTTAGAGCATTAAGTGTCAGAGCTGAAAGGGACGTGAAGACCCCAGGTGAAGGCCACTCACTATCCTCCAAGCATGCGCCAGGTCCAAACATGACAAAGAGTTTTCCTTGACTGAGGCAAGGTCTGTGTCCTGTACCCTCTCTTTAGACGCCCACCGAGCACATGCTCACTCAAGGTTAGATTCTGTGCCAGAGACTGGACTAGGTTCTGGAGACATCATGGCGAACAGGAAGAGTCTTGTCTCCAGTGGGGGCAGTGACATGGCTCACGTTCCCCAAGTCTAGTCCTTGCCAGATTTAACACATACAGTTTAGTCACTTGTTTCTTTTAAAACACAGTTCTGGTCACTCACCAATTTGTCATCTCAGTTACAAATCTGATACATGTCAGTCCCCTGGGAAAGACAATCACGTCCCACCCACCTCACGCACACCCCAGACCCAAACTCAAATGCATGCAATTCAACCATTCAAAAGACAGTTACTGAGGTCCTACCAGGTGCCAAGGGGCCAACTGTAAACAAAAAAAAAACATGAGTTTTGCTTCCCTGGAGTTTTGGGTCTGCTGAGAATGCGAGGCATTCATCAAACAAGCACAGAATAAATATATTCATGCAACTGGTGCCATGTGTGATGGTGGAAATGAGCAGGTACAGTAAGGGAGGCTCATACGCAGGGGTGGGGACCGACCCACTGAAAGTCAGAAGCAGGAAAGGGTGTGAGCTAATTCACATTTTAGGCCATAGCGGGGAAGAGGCAAGTGCGCAAGAAGAGAGAGGCAGGAAGAGGGGGCTACTGCAGGGGGCCACGTCCCCACATATTCACACACCCTCCCCCTTCACCCTTTTCACACTCACAGAGCTTCAAGAGGAAGTGTGCAGAGAGATAGCTGGTCTGTGTGCAGGCCGGAACATGGAGGGCCTAGAAGGAGCTGGGAGACCTTACTTCTTTTTTTAAAATTTATTTTTATTGAAGTATAGTTGATTTACAATGTTGTGTTAATTTCTGCTATACAGCAAAGTGATTCAGTTTTACATATATATATGTACATATATATATATATACACATATATATACACACACACACACACACACACACACACACACACACACACATTCTTTTTCATATTCTTTTCCATTATGGTTTATCACAGGAGGGTATTGAATATAGTTCCCTGTGCTATACAGTGGGACCTTGTTGTTTATCCATCCTATATATACTAGTTTGAATCTGCTAATCCCAAACTCCCAATCCAACCCTCCCCCACCCCCACGGCAACCTCAAGTCTGTTCTCTATGTCTGTGAGTCTGTTTCTGTTTCATAGATAAGTTCATTTGTGTCATATTTTAGATTCCACATATAAGTGATGTCATATGGTATTTGTCTTTCTCTTTGTGACTTACTTCGCTTAGTATGATCATCTCTAGGTCCATCCACGTTGCTGCAAATGGCCTTATTTCATTCTTTTTTATGGCTGAGTAGTATTCCACTGTATATATATACCATATCATCTTTACCCATTCACCTGTTGTTGGACATTTAGGTTGTTTCTATGTCTTGGCTATTGTAAACAGTGCTGCATAGGGGTGCATGTGTCTTTTTGAATTATAGTTTTGTCTGGATATATGCCCAGGAGTGGGATTGCTGGATCATATGGCAACTCTATTTTTAGTTTTTTGAGGACACTCCACACTGTTCTTCATAGTGTCTGCACCAATTTACCTTCCCACCAACAGTGTAGGAGGGTTCCCTTTTGGGAGACCTTGTTTCTAATCTTTCTGTTTGGTCCCTGGACCTCAGGTCCCTCATTTTGAAAAGTAAGAATAACACATGTATGGGACCTTAGAAAGTCCCTTGAAACAGGATTCTGTGTGTGAGGCTTCTATTCTCTATAGAATTGAACACTGTAAAAGGTAATGAGCTGCCCATCATTAGAGGTATTCAAGCAGAAGCTGAGCAACTACATGGGTGGGAAACTTAAATAGAAAGAATAAAGCTAAACAATTATTTATCTCCTACTGCCAGTTATCGGGACAAGTGTTTGTATACCTTCCTTATGCTTTTAACAAAAATGTGAGGTCAGAATTATTAGCCCCCTTTTACAGATGAGAGAACTGAGGCCTATACAAACAAAGTGACTTGCCTAAGGTCACTCAGCGAGCAACGAGGAAAGCTAACATGTTTCAGATGCTAATTGTTTCCCAGGTGTTATACCATTTAATCTCCCAACAATACTACGAAGACAACAGTACTTCGTCCCTGTTTTACAAATGAGAAAACTGAGGCCAAGAGAAGTTAGATGAGTCACCCAGTCACCCAGTAAGGAAGTAAGGATGTCCACATTCTATCTCCAGAGCCCTGATTTCTGACTCTCAACACCAAATTCTCTCCTAAAACTTCAACTCTCACTTTCAAAGTCAATTCTGGCTGACTCCAGAGTTCATCCTCTATGTCCTGACCATGTAGCACCTCTTTGGCCCCCTGGGGATCTATGAACTCCCTTCTGTATTATTTTCCTAGGCTGCTGTAACAAAGCACCACAAATAGGGCAGCTTAGAACAACAGAAATTTGTCTCGCAGTTCTGAGGCCAGAAGTCCAAAATCAAGACGTCAGCAGGACCAGGCTCTCTCTGAAGACCTTAGGGGAGGGTCCCTTCCAGGCTCCTCTCCCAGCTTCTGGCAGTTCCTTGGCTTGTGGCAGCATAACTCCAGTCTTCATATGGAGTTCTCCCTATTTGTGTGTCTCCAAAGCTCTCCCTTTTATAAGGACATCAGACATATTGGACTAGGAGTCCACCCTACTCCAGTATGAACTCAACTTGACTACTCACATCTACAACGACCCTATTTCTAAATAATGTCACAGTCTAAGATACTGGGGGTTAAGTCTTCCACATAGGGATTTGGGATGGGGACACACAATTCAACCTGTAACTCCTTCCAAACCCATGTGTCCTTGCCTATGGGGAACAGGTGAGTAATGAGTCTGATGGACCCTGGGCCGCTACAGACATCATGTTCCCTCCCTCCATTCTGCACCACCCGCCAGCCTCACCCCTCTGTCCCAGATGCCCAAGGCTCTGCTTTGGGTCCTGGTGTCATCCTGTATTAGTGACAGCCTGGGGCTTGGCTCCCTCCACAAAGGAGCAGCCAGGAACCAGGGAGGAAGCTCTCATCCCTTCCAGGGGAGGCGGGTGAATATTTCATATGGTGCAAGACAGTGGAATTCCATACAGCCACCTCCTGCAAATGCAACATGACACCTCGTAATGGGGCAATATCAGTACAAATCCGGCCTCGTGGCAGCCCAGAGCCTCCTAGTAATTCCTCACATATTGTGCTCATGTTACTGTAAATACAATCGCCAAACTCAGGCTTCCACTGCAGCCAACTGATCAGAAAGGATCACTCCCATTTCTGCAGCTGAGAAGACTGAGGCCCGCAGAAGGTAACTGACCCTTGATCACACAGCAGATGAATCATCCCCAGCTGGACAAGAGCCAAAGAAGCAGAGAAGGAATGAGGAGCGTTGGTTCCCTGATGCCACATCTGGAAAGAGGTGGGAGCCAGAGAGAGGGCCTCAATGGGCCAAGGCCTGGGGGATGGCATGAGGGAGGGGTAAGGAACAGATGTGGTTGGACAGAATAAGAGCTAAGTGCCAGAGTACAAGCGAGAAAGAAATGGAGCCCAAGGAAGTTACTGGAGTTGGGTGGACTTGGGCAAGAGGTGAGTGGGCTGCTAGGGGAGGGAGAAATCCAAAGTCAGGCATCCAGAGGTACGGCCTTGGGTCTTGACAGAGAGAGAGCCCAAGCCAGAGGGAGAGTGTTTTCATGCTTCCTCCTGACTGGCCCACTGGGAGGAGGCCCAGCCAATGCCTGGGAGTGTAAAGAGCATCCAATCCCTAGGACGAAAACTGAGCTTCAGGACAATCTCCTGTTTTGGCAGAAAATCTACAGCACTTAAGAAGGAGCCAAGACTGGAGCCTAGAGGTGGGAAGTGGGAGGGAGTGTTGGTTATTTTCCTTTCGACCTCTATCCCAAGCCCATTCTCCTTCCTTCCCTGCTCTGCTCTGGGTCCCAAGAGGCTGACCCATGGGGACCACCTTACCTCGTCTTCTAACTTGGGGTGAGATAATGAAGCCAATGGTGGGAGGTGGGAGGAAAGCAGCCAATGCCTGATACCAAAAAGCCAATGGAGATCTCACTACAAAGAGGAGAGGGACTTCTTGAGGATGAAGCTATCACAGAGGGAAGAGAGGCTGAAAGATAAATGCCTGCGTGCTTTATTCAGGCACCTGGATTCAGCCGTGCCTGAAGGCCTCCTTCAAAAGTTTTCAATTTGATGGTCCAACAAATTTCCTTTTTCCCTTAAGTTAGCCCCTGCATCCAAAAGAGTCCTGACGGGCTCGGGTGATCTTGTAGTATTACAAAATGAGCAATTCACTTGTGACTGGACTGTCCAGGGTTTTAATCACAGCTCTGCATGACCTTGGGCAAGACACATCAATCTCTGAGTGTATCCTTTCACACCTGCAATGTCCCGGGCAGAAGAATTAAATAAAATAATACCTATAAAAGCAACTAGGTTATACTAGATGTGCCAAATAAATTAGTTTACTGCAAACTCTCTCCCCTTTCTGGGCCCCAGGATCCTAATAAGGAAAATGTGGACCCCAGCGCTGATGAGTTTGTATATTTCATAAGACCCCATACCCTGTCTTATACTGCCATGCTCTCCCCGCCCCTTGGATTGTTAGTAAAAAGCTACCCATTTTGTGTGATTTTTGCGCAAGTGGCGTGACATCCCTGGGTATCAGTTTCCTCAAATACGTTGCCTACCAAATGTTGTGAAACTGAGGTAACACATGTAAAGTCTTAGAACAGGGTCTGGGACATAATACATGCTCAATAAATGCTGGCTATTTTATTGGTGGAGGTGGTGGTTTTAAGAATAATAAGTATTGTTATTATCTCTGAGCACCTGCTCTGGTTTTGTTTATACACTGTCTCATTTAGACCTTGCCCTGCGACACAGCCCTGCGAGGTCGGTGATGATGTCCCAACCGCACAGATGGGATACAGCTCAGAGAAGCTGAGTTACTTACCTGACTGTTGGAGCTGGGATGTGCTTAAGAACTACCTGGCATCACCTTCCTGGAGTGGTGTCCCCACCCACATTCAGCCAGCCACTATCTCTGAACTTAGAAAGGCATCTTTTTGGCACTCAGCAGGTGCAAGCCCTCCAGAGAAGTTTCCCAAGTTTGCTTCTCCAGCCATCTCCCTTTGCAAACACACTTTCTGTTCATGTGAATGAAACCCGCTAACTGGTATGGTGTCTGCTCTAATTATAGGCTCCCCAGCCTGTGCCAAGAGGAAGCTGGTTAGTGTACACTTGAGTAGATTTCAAATCGGATTTTGTGAGTCCCCAGCATGAGGGAAGGAGGCCAGGTTCTCCTCCGGAAAAAAAGTAATGGGAAATGCTGGCACATGTGAGTATTCCCAGCTCCTCTCCTGCTGGAGCAGGTGATGTCTTCTGCTCCCCAGATTACAGAGCCCTCTTTCCAGTTTCTTTACCTCTGTCTCTAGCCTTTTCCAGGAGCTGGAAAGCTGGGGGAAGGAATGGGAGAAGCAATCCGAGGTGCTGAAATGGAGGAGGTATAGCAAAGTGGAAACAATACTTTGGAATCAGAGGAAACTATTCAATAAATTCTGAATGCAGCTCTGCCTCATTTCAGCTTTCGCTGCCCTTCTGAGTGTCAAGCTCCTCATCTATCAAACAGGGGTGCCAATACTTTCCCCACGATGATCCAAGGATGTGTGTTGCAGTGTTTATTCAACATTTATCCAGTATTTACAGTGCGGCCTATTTTGTGCTGCATTGTACCAGTTACAGCTGTGAATAAGATGCAGCCCTGGGATCTTTAGAACTCCAGGTCAAGCTAGAAGCAAGCCATTTGATGCTTATCACACATTGTGATGAGAGAAGGACAGGGCTCTACAGGAAGGAGGGGCACGTGATCAAGAACTGTTGCATCCCAGAAGACTTCCTGGAGGAGGCGTGTCTAGGCTGCAACCTCAAGGATGACTCAAATTAAAGGAGGACAGGGCAAAGAGTGCCCTCCTTCACATGGGAAGAGTCTATGTGAGGGCCAAGATAGAATAGAAAACAACACATTTCAGAAACATCATTTAGAATAGCCAAAATCGGGGGTGGGGGTTGGGCAGGAATGGCCAAAATGGCCAAAATAAAGAAATGTTTTTTAAAAATCATGGAATTCAACAGAACCAATCAAAATAACATTGACAGGGCTTCCCTGGTGGCGCAGTGGTTGAGAGTCCGCCTGCCGATGCAGGGGACATGGGTTCGTGCCCCGGTCCGGGAAGATCCCACATGCCGCAGAACGGCTAGGCCCGTGAGCCATGGCCGCTGAGCCTGCGCGTCCGGAGCCTGTGCTCCGCAACGGTAGAGGCCACAGCAGTGAGAGGCCCACGTACCGCAAAAAAAAACATTGACAAAGAACACTTTTTTTCTCTAGTCTCTCTCTGGCACTAATTTGTAAGCTTTTCAAGGGCAAAACTGTTTTAATCATATTTGTAAGTCCTGTAACGCTTTTCTTACATTTTTTATTTTTTAGTATTATTTTATTTTTTATTGAAATATAGTTGCTGTATAGTATTATATAACTTACAGATGTACAATATAGTGAGTCACAATTTTTAAAGGTTATACTCCATTTACAATTATTATAAAATATTGGCTATATTTCCCATGTTGTACAGTATATCCCTGTAGATTATTTTATACCGAATAGTTTGTACCTCTTACTCCCCCACACCTATATTACCCCTCTTCTCCCCACTGGTAACTGCCAGTTTGTTCTCTATGACTCTGCTTCTTTCTTGTTATATTCACTAATTTGTTGTATTTTTTAGATTCCACATATATGTGATATCATATAATATTTGTCTTTCTATGTCTGACTTACTTCATTCAGTATGATCATCTCTAGGTCCATCCATGTTGCTGCAAATGGCAATATTTCATTCTTTTACATGGCTGTAGTCCATTGTATATATACACCACATCCTCTATCCATTCATCTGTTGATGAACCCTTAGGTTGCTTCATACCTCGGTAATTGCAAATAATGCTGCTATGAACATAGGGGTGCATGTATCTTTTCGTATTAGTGGGGTTTTTTTCAGATATATACCCTTTTTTCGGATATATGCTGCATTTCTCCTTAACAAATGTTCTAAAGAGGGGCAGATGGGCCTTGATGAAAACAAAGTAAAAAACATGAAGTTTCTGCAGCATTATTGGCACCATCATTATTCTGGCGAGAGCAACTGCACTTATCATCGGTTTTGGAATTTCAGAAACATCCTCACAGACACACCCAGAATGTCTGACCAAATGTCTGGACACTCTGTCATCCCATCAAGTTAACACATAAAATTAACCATCAAAGCGTTATAAGAGAGATCAGCCATGGTGGCCGGGTAGAAATATCTTGCGCTCACCTCCTCTCAGGAGCACACCAAAATCACAACTATCTGCAGAACAACCATGGATGAGAAAGACCAGAACCTACCAGAAAAGATCTTCCGCCACTAAAGAAGGAACCACAGTGAGCCGGGCAGGAGGGGTAGACTCGTGATATAGCCAAATCCCATACCCCCAGGTGGCCGACCCACACACCGGAGAATAATTACTCCGCAGAGGTTCTCCCACAGGGGTGAGACCTCTGAGCCCCACGTCGGGCTCCCCAGCCCGGGGTCCTACACAGGGAAGACGAGCCCCCAGAGCATTTGGCTTTGAAGGCGGGCGGGCCTTCATTTCAGGAGTCCCAGGGCGCCGGGGGAAAAGAGAGGCTTCACTCCTAAAGGGCTTAAAGGGCCCACACAAAATCTCACGCGCTCCAGGACACGGGGCAGAAGCGGTCATTTGACAGGAGCCTGGGCCAGACCTACCTGCAGGTCTTGGAAGGTCCCCGGGTGAGGCGGGAAGACTGGGGCTCATCCTGGCAGCAGCCATATTTGGGAGCTCCTTCCACTGAGGGAGGCTGATGCCGGCCTCCAGCTCCTTAGCGACAAGACCTGGCCTCGCCCGACAGCCTGCTGGGGCCAATGCTGGGACGCCTCAGGCCAAGCAACTAACTGGGCGGGGACACAGCCCCACCCACCAGCAGTCAGGCTGACCTAAGACGCCCTAAGCTCACAGAGGCCTCTGAACGAAGCCCTGCCCGCAAGAGGGCCCAGAACTCAGCTCCGCCCACAGTCCCAGAATCCCCTGCGCCAGGCTCCGCCCCGGGGAGCCTCTGGACCAGCCCCACCCACCTGGGGCGGACATAACGTGCAAGAAAACCGCAACCCCACAGCCTGCGGACCCAGCCAGCTGACAGCAGGCCCGACCCTGCCCTGGGACCAGTTGGGCCCCAGCCCGGCCCACTAGCAGGCCAACACAAGCTTCAGGACACCCCAGACTCTGTACCCAACTGTGTCAGGAACTGCCCCCTCACCTGTGAGCTGACACCAGCTCTGGGACCCCTGGGCCCTGCAGCCAGACTCCAGGATCCAGCTCTGCCTGCCAGTATCCGGCACTAGCCCCCCAGGACCTGGCTTCACCCACCAGTGGGGGGCAACAGCCTTAGAGTCTTCTGTACCCTGACTCCGCCCACCTGTGAGCCAGTACTAGCCCCGGGGTACCCTAGGGTTCTGTAGTCAGCCACCTCGAGACACAGCCTTGCCAACCATTGGCCGGCAGCCTCCACACAAGGCAGGGCCTGGCAACCAACTGGATCAGGGGCCAACCAAGCCTACAAGACCACCCACATAGCCCGCCACAACAGAAGGACCCATGCACCCCTCATAGGGAGAACCGCTAGAGCATATAGCTCGGGTAATGAGAGGGGAGTGTGCTGCTGGGCCCCATAGGATGTCCCCAGGGTGGATGGTTTGTCCTATTTAGACCACCTCTCCCTGCCTTCCATTCTTGGCTCTGCAGTACTCGCAATTCACCTGTTCTTCAGTTCTTCAGGGCTTCCATAACCTGCTCACCAGAAAACCACTGAACAACCGTACCTGAATGTGCCAGACTACACGGTAGGCATTTTGCATTCATAACACCTTGTTTAAGCCTCACAGGAACCCTTCACATGAGAACAAGAGGCCAAGAAAGGGCTCTGTGGACCCTAACGGGATGGGGCTGGCTTAATTACAGCTGAATTGAGCATTTATTAGAGTCAGACACTGTGATGAGTGCTTTACATACATTATTTCATTTAACCTAAATATTAACTACCTGGTATTATTGTCACCCCCATTTTACAGGTAAAAAAACTGAGGTCCAGAGAGGTGAAATCATATGCCTAATGGGTGTAATAGTGGGGACTCATGGCTACTCTTTCCAATTAAAAACAAAAACCTTTAAGCCAGTGAAAGGAATTTATAGGCTCATGTAGCAGGAAAATCTAAGGTAGCAGCATCAGGCATGGCTGGATCTAGGCACTCGGTATCTGTCTTTCTCCATCTCTTGGTGTGCTTTCTTTTGTGATAGTTTTACTCCCAGGGGAATTCTCCCTCGTGGAGGTAAGATGGCCAAAAGCAGCTCTAGGTGTACCCCAAACCAACTCAGCACCCACCATTGAAATGCAAGTATCATTGGACCAACCTGGAGGGTTGTGTGGCCATCTAACCTGCTCTCTGTGGTCAGAAGGATTGGAAGGTACTATTGTCCGAACCAGGATTGCATGCCCACTTCTGAGGCTGGGAGGGGTTTAGGGTGTAGGAAAGGTACATTCTCACAAAGGAAGACCAAGAATCTGTTCTCAAACCCCACAGAGCAGAATGAGGCAGCCGAGCAGCAATAGCCCACCACACGGGGATGTGACCCAGAGCCTCCTCACTCAAAGCCTGCGTGTTAACCAGTTTGCTCCAGCCCCTCTGCTTCGATTGCCTCTTTCTAATTCCCTGGCCCTGGGCTGACCCCTCTTGGAGTTCCGTCCCTCAGCGCTCAGCGCTGAGCACTGGTACTTAACAGTCATGCCAAGCGGGTGATGGATGGCGGCTGCCGTGAAGGCTCTTCAAAGGGGATGGGCAGCTGCTGGCTTGGAAATAAGCCTTCTGTAGGCACGAAACGCAAATGCAAACACACACCGTGGGGCCTTTTGTGGATTCTCCCCTTTGGACCCCCTGCCTCTGTTTCCAATTAGCACCCCCGGCCTGTGGGCAAAGTAAAACATCCCAGAGGCTGCTCTGAGAGGCAGAAAATCTTAGCAGAAATGGAATCATGCAACTATCCTGCTAGTCAAATGATTGTCCGTCCCTTTCTGTTCTCAGAAGGTTAGCCCTGGAAGATACCCCAGGTGGTTTTCCATCCCACCTTCCCATCAAGCACATGAGGCCCAGAGAGGGTGAGGTATTATCCAAAGGTTGCACAGCCAGGGAGTGGTGGCAGAGCTAGGACACATGGATGGAAAGAGAATGATATTAACTGCACATCTACTATGTGCCAAGCCCACGCTGGGGGCTTCAGCCAAGTTTTAGCTGCTCGCTCAATCCACAGGGCAAAGCTTTAGGGACGAGCCCTCAGCGTGTAAGGCAGGAAAGAGCCCGAGTCCCACACCAAGGCCCAGCTTTACAGTGCATGCTTGGTCGAATCACTTCTTCTTGTCTGGGACTCAGTTTCTCGATTTAGAAAACAGAATTGACGACCCCAAGGGTGATTCCATCTCAACATTCCACTGTGTGATAAAGGCCATCCTGGGGGTAAGGGGGACTCTCTGGGCACCTTTTTAGCCATGAGAGGGAAAGCTATGGCCACAAATTCTTATGTGAGTAGCTGTGACATTGAAGCAAGACAACCTTGACTAAGAGGATAAAGTCCTAACTAGGAGCCATCCCTATCTCCCTCACCTCCAGGCCTGTGCCCATGCTGTCCCCTCCCTGGCTAACTCCTACTCATGCTTCCGTTTCTGCTAGGACATCACCCCCTCTTTCCTTGCACCACCCCCTAAATTAATTTCGGAGCCTCCCAAATGCATCCTAGGCCCCTCTACTCCCCATCAGAGCACTTTTCACTGGGTTGCAATCTGCCATCCACTTGTCTATCTCCCCCAGTAAATCATAAAATCATCAAGGACAGGACTGACTCTGGTCAAACTCTATCCCCGACACCCAGGACAGACTTGGCACACAAGAGGTACAGGTGAAGAGTGAACCCCAACTAAATTCGGGGTAATGGGGATCCCAAGAGTCCTGGGAAGATTATGCCCCAGAAGACCCCTCTGAGCAACACTCAGAAGTGATTTTTTTCCTCCCCTATTTACCGGGACTTTTGTCCCCCGTCTGCCTAGATTATCAGCGGTCATAGCAGTAACGACAATCACAGTGATCGTATTTCTGGCCGTGAGACTAGAAAGGGGACTTGTCGCCTTATACCTGAGCCCCACAAGCCTCCCAACCCTGGCCGCAGCCGGGGTGATCCTTCCAAAAGGCAGATCAGGTCACATCCCTCCTGGGAGCCCAACCTTCCAAGCATTCTCCATCTCATTAAAAGTCCGAGTCCTTAAAATTCCCTACGAGGCTGTAGCAGGTTGGATTTCAAGCAAAGGCATGAAAAGCCACCCCGCACGCTGGCCAGAACAGCCTTTTATCACACAATCCAGAAGGTTCAGATGGAAGAATCTTTGGGGTCATCAATGCCATTTTCTAAAAGGAGAAACTGAGATGGGGTGAAGCATGCGCCCGGCGGGATCAACGCCGCTGGAAGGGGAGGGCAGGGAAGCCTGGGCAGAGGGATGAGTCAGGTGGAGAGGCAGGCCCAGGAGAGCCCCGGAGCCAGAAAGGCCCGTGGGAGTTAGCCCACATCGGGCGGAAGTGGCCCGGCCCTCACACCCCTACCGTTGTCAGTTACTGGACGTGGACAGCAAGGAAGGGCAAGGTGGCTCCCTGCAGCTGCGCCATCCCTGGGGCTGACAGCTGAGGGCCGCTGGCCAGTGACAACACCGCGACCACAAGCCCTTCCCCCAAGGAGAGTCCTAACAAAGTCCCCACCCAACCTGGCCCCCATGACTTCTCTGGCCTCAGTTCTCCTCCCCCGCCTCTGGCCACCCTGGCCTCCTCCTTCCTCAAACCCAACCTCACCTTCCCACCTCAGGGCCTTTGCTCTTGCTGGTCCGTCCACCTGGAGTGCTTTTCCCCCAGCTATTTCCATGGCTTGTCCCCTCACTGTCTTTAGGACTCTGTGCACATGTAACCTTACCAGAGCATCCTTCCTTGACCCCCTCAGTAAAAGAGCAGCCCCCCACTCCTCCCCTGCCCTCCTTCACTGCCTCTCTCTGACATACTGTATAATCCTTGTTTATGTGTTATTTTCTGTCTCCCTCCTCTTGAACCTAAGGCCCAGGGGACCTGTCTGATGCAGCACCCAGCTGAGAACCCAGTACATCGTAGGAACTCAGTAAATACTTGGGGGCTGAATCAGCAAAGCTCCAGTCCTTCACTTGTAGCGGAAGAGCTCCTGGCTCTGAGCTGTTTAGAGCAGCCCTGTGCATTGGCCCTCAACAGGATGCCCGGCTTCAGCATCTTAGCGCGCCCATGATGTCGGTGCCATCGCTGTTTAATTCCCATTAGCCCCAATGTACAGAGGAGGCAGCCGTGAGACAGTGAAGCCACACGCCCAAGGTCACACACCAGGGAACAGCTGAGCCATTGCAGGAAGCGGAGACTCTCTGACATGGTGCGGGGCAGGGGGAGGGTGTGCTCATCGCAGCTGTTCCTCAGCTCAGGGGTCCTGCCGCCCCTTGGCTATTTCTCTTATTTCATGCTCAAGTCTGCAATTGCTCTCTGAGTATAATGGCGTTTATTAACTTCCCACTGAGCTCGTTACAGAGCAGCCACCTTATCACCGACCACCTGCATTCGGAGCTGGGAGGGATCATTCCCAGCCTATAAATAGCCCAGTCTCCACCCCAACAGAGTCACAGACTCAGAGGCCACCAGCTTTGCCCAGAAGTTCAAGTCTAAGGACAAGGAGCTGGCCCTTCCTCTGCCCCCCACCCTCACCACCACTCTGGGGCCATAAGTCAAGCAAGAATCCGTCTGAGTCTCCCAAATCTCTCTGTTCCGTCGGCCATCACTGTGCCGGCCCCACATTTATCTTGACACTGTGACAAATTCACTGCCACGTGGATGTCATCCTCAGCACAGCCCAAGAGTGCCCTTGTTGGAACTTCCTCTGATGCCATGGCAAACTCTCAGACGTGAGCTTCGCCATGGACTCTCTCTGTGCTCCTGGGTGAGCTGGCCAACTTCTCCAAGTCTCAGTTTTCCCATCTCTCTAATGGACATAATCACGCCCTCTACGAATGCTTGTGTGCAATTTAAATGCAGTGACGAATGCTCTGAGCCCAGAACAGGATTGTGAGCTCTGTCACTCAGGCCTGACTTCTCCACTATGCACAGAAGGCGGAGTGTTTAGGGACCATGATATTTTAGGGGCCCATGAAAATGTTTAACTTCTTTTAAAAGACAAACTGTAATATAATCCAGACTGAATAATGTTCCTTCTCGTGCCAACAGTCGTAAAATATAATTTTAATTATTTTTTTAATGGAGGAAGGGGCCCACAAAGGCAAAAGTGCATAGAGCCCAGGAACGCCGTGATGCAGTCCTGCAGCCATATGTGTTTGGGGAGCTGGAGGTCAGGTCTGGTCACAGGCTGGGACCCCAAGGGGGCACTTGATCAGTTTGACCTGTACTTGATTAGCTTGACTTGAACTCTGGTAACTTGATGAACCAACCACAAGGTTTGACAATCAAGCAATCAGTCCGCAGTCTAGCTCTTTTCTAACAAAACCCATTCCTTTATTCTTGCAATAAATATTTATGGACCGCCTCCTCTGAGCTAGGCATGGTCTGGGTTCAAATAACAGTGTGGGTACTTGCTAGCTGTGTGAACTTGGGAACATGACTTTACCTCTGTGTGCCATCAATTAAATGGGAGGAACTGGGTTGTCAGAATTCAGACAGTTAATCCAGGGAAAGTTTTCAGAAGATGGTCCAGTGCATAATAATCACTTCATGATGTTAGCCCAAGGTACCACTACAGACGTGGTCTCTGCCCTGAAGGAGCCTGCAAAACACAATAAATGAACAAGCACGTTAATAAAGCCTTTGGCCTCGGTGGTTATTAATGCTGGGAAGGGAATAAGAGAGTGGCGTTAGAGCAACCCCCCTGGATGACCTTCAAAGGCCACAGTCAGCCCAAGGAGGCCAGGTGGATAAACACCCAACCTTCCTCTCCTCCCATCCCCTCATCTCCTGCCAGTCTCTTCATTGGCTGAACCCAGCCAGGGCCACAGGGCGTGGGAACATGTCGATGTGTCCAATCAGGTCAGCTTCCTGGGCTCAGGGCAGGATGGTGAAGGATGGAGCTCAGTCTGGAGGGTCAGGCAGGATACATCCCACATAGAGCCCTCCACCCCCTAGGCTGAAATCATTCATTAGCTCCTCTTTGCCCACAAGTTAAGCTCCAAGCTCCCCAGGATGCCCCCGGCCCCTCACTCCCTACACCTGTCCCCACCCCACCCCTGCTCCAATACCCACTCCCATCTCACCCTCAAGCCCTAAGCCACATCTCATGGTTCCCAAAAAAGCGTCAGGTCATTTCACATCTCTAAACCTTTATCCGGGCTGTTCCCACCCCCTGGAATGCCCTCCCCACACCCACACCTGGGCAACAGGACAGTGAGACAGTGCAGAGCCTGGAAACCCGGGTTCCAGTTCTGTTTCTGCCACTTCCTAGCTGCATGACCTGGGGGAAGCCAATTCGTCTGGCTGAACCTCAGTGTTTCACCTATAAAATGGGAAGAACGATAGTCCACCTCATGAAGCTGCTGTGAGGTTCAGATGAAATAATACTTATAAAGTGCTTGGCAGGAGGTCACTCAATGAGTCATACTAGAGGAAATTTTTAAGAAGCAAATGGTTTACAGAGCCATTCCTGACCATCTGTCCCTTGAGGTATCAGGGCCCCACTTTTCTGTGACCATCACTGGACCTTGTGTGGACAGCTCTTGGGGGCCCTGGAATGCTTTTCTCTGCATCTCCATCAATGCCCTGTGAGCTCCAGGGGAGAAGGATCTGAGGGCATTCCTATATGTGTCCTCAGCATACAGTGCATAATAGACACTCAGTGAATATGGAATGAATAAATGAATGAATGAACGAATATTCAAACCAGTGAACCAATCTGCCCGCCCCTCCACCTGAATAAAGCTTGAACGACTTTAATCCCAGTCTGGACTACTAAACAAGGCACAGGGTGCCCTCTCGAGGAAGCCCAGGCCAAGGTCGTGGCAGGGGGAGGGGGTAATAAGGGAAGCACCAGGGCTGGGAGGGGGCTGCAGGCCCCAGCTCATTGGAAATGCAGAAAGAATCCCAGCGGTGGCCGCCTTCTCTGGCAGGGAGCGCGCGGGAAAAGACAAGAAAAATGAAGCCGCCACAATCTCATTTTCTGAGGCCTGCAAGTCAGCCAGGAAATAGCTATTATTCCATCGCACTGTCGGTATTAAGTTATTTCCTTCACTAAATACAGGAATGTTCATGAATATCTATTGAGTCCCAGGTACAGACACCTCCTGGCTCTGAGGCTCAGTCACTCTGCCTTTACATTCCTCCAACAACACCCCTCAATCTTGCTCTGAAGTGAAAGACAATAGTATTTTAAATTGGTTAATAAATCTCAGGATTGATGCTCCTTGAAGGCCCAGGAACTTCGTCTCTATTACTTGAATAAAAGGGATCACATTTTAACCACTGCTGGGCTAGGAATTTGGGAGAGTGACCCGAGCCAGCTGCTCCTTCCTCTTCCTGGGGAGGGGAGGGATGGAGGTTTCAGGACCCTGCGTCCAACGGAGCCCTTTTGACGGCCAGGAAATACTTATTTTCTGGCTAATTCAGGCCAGTTGAACATCTTGGGCCACTTTGGTTTTGATGGCTTCATGTTTGGCTAGTTCCCCTGGATTCAAACAAAGAGACTCGGAAGCAAAGCTCCAGGGAGAATGTGGGTGTCTGGCATCCTTTTAAAAAGCACCTGGATGCAGATAAGGAAGGTGGGGGAGCAGAGCATAAATAATACTGCTTGGAACATAATTCCAGGTGTCGATTTTTACACCACCTTCCTCATGAGCACAGGTGACCTTGGGCGTCCCCGTTGAAGTGGAGAAAGCTTTGAAAAGCCCAGACGATGGAGAACGTGAAGTAGGACTAAAATGTCTCCTGTTTGTAGAGTTTCTTGCCACCTGCTTTACGTCCTTTTCCTAATCCATCCTCACAGCCACCTTAGAAGGTGCAAAGTCCAGACATTGTCCACAGGCAAGAAAATCCACAGGGCAGAATCATCCCTATGTACCCAGCACCCAACACACAGTCTGGCCCCAGAGTAGCAGCTCAGAAAATAGTGGGAAGATGGGCTGTTGTACAACATCCCTAATCTACAGATGTGCAAACTGAGGCTCAGAGCAGGCAAATGGCTTGCTCAGCATCTCACAGTGAGCTGGCCTGTCAATGATTCAGCTAAGGCAGTCTGTATACCCAC
The DNA here is from genome assembly GCF_949774975.1 of Lagenorhynchus albirostris. NCBI lineage: Eukaryota > Metazoa > Chordata > Mammalia > Artiodactyla > Delphinidae > Lagenorhynchus > Lagenorhynchus albirostris. The sequence goes on from NC_083108.1 coordinate 68,303,009, forward strand.
TATGCCCAGGGACTAAGCTGGGTACTAAAGATACAGACCTGAACAAAAAAGATGCTTTGATGGAGCTCACCATCTCGGAGTGGGGGAGGCAGAGAGCGCTTGAGTGAATACAGAGAGAACCAGGACAACTTCAGGTATACAGTAAGTCCCCTACATACGAACAAGTCCCATTCCGAGAGCATGTTCGTAAGTCCAATTTGTTCGTTAAGTCCAACATAGTTAGCCTGGGTACCCAACTTACACAATCAGCTATATAGTACTGTACCATAATAAGTTTATAATACTTTTCACACAAACAATACATAAAAACACACAAAAAAATAAAGAAAACATTTTTAATCTTACAGTACAGTACCTTGAAAAGTACAGTAGTACAGTACAAGAGCTGGCATACAGGGGCTGGCATCGAGTGACCAGGCAAGAGGAGTGAGTTACTGACTGGAGGAGGGAGAGGAGGTGGGAGATGGTAGAGCTGAAGGACCGTCAGCAATAAGAGATGCAGGGCAAGCTGCAATTTCTCTTATGCCTGACGTCGATGGAACGCATGTTTGCATCTTTGGAAATTCACAACTTGAAGGTTCATATGTAGGGGACTTACTGTACCTAATTGCTGACAAGGAAATGAAACAGGGTGATGGGGTCCACAGGGCTGGGAGTGGTGGGCTGTGGGAGTGGGGCAGTTCCTAGCCCTATCTGCAGACTCTGGAAAGCAAGGGAGCGGAAGCGTATCTCTGAGACCCAGTGAGGTCTTCAGGGGCAGAAATTATACCTGATTTGAGACCCCAGCACCCACACAAGACCTGGCTCACAGCCAACGCTCAGTGTGGGGGCGAGATGGGTGAGTGGAGGGTTTCCACTGTTATTAACAATGCTCTGCTCATCCTCTTCTGCACCCCCTTATCAGAACTTCCCTCCAAACCCCACTCTGGGTGATCATCTCCTGTCAACGGGCATCATGCCCTAACCGGGTCACACACATCCCAGGCCTCCCTTCTGCCCTCGGTCTCACTCTCAAAACTGTCCCCATACAGCAGCCAGAAGGATGCTTTAAAAACACCCGGTGATACGTCACTCTGCTGCCTGAAACCTTTCAAGGCTCCTGCTGCCCTAAGAGCCAGGTTGGAGGTCCTGCCAGAGGGGTCACTGCTTCCACGTCAGCCTCACCTTACACTGCCTCTGTCCTCACCCGCTACCAGCCATCGTGACTGAGGCCTCACCCCCAGCTCCTCCCTCACGCTCATGGCTTTGCACATACCTCCTCTTAGATGGCTTCTCCACTTCCCATCACCCTGTTCAGCACCTCCTTCACCCTGTGAGCTGCTGCTCAAACATGAAAACCCACATCAAGAGTGACCTCCTCCAGGAAGCCTTCCTTGATCTCCAAGGAGTGTTTGGTGCCTCTTCGGGGCTCCCCCCACTGCCTTAGCTTCACACATTGCAGCACTTACACTGGGTCATAATCGTCTGTATCACTGGGTCATAATCGTCTGTATCTATCTCTGTTTCTTGCCCTCAGAATGTGAAATGAAAACATCTCATATTCACTTCTTATCCCAGCATCCTACAGAGGACCCAGCATAGAGATGCCAGTAATAATTGTAAGTGAAACTCACTATTTCTGCTCATCCATTATGGTAGATGGTTTTCAAAAAGGCCCCAATTCTCTGCCCTACCTGAATCCACACCCTTTGCAATGTGACTTTGAAACTCTTCCCATCAGAGGATGAAACTTCTCCCCTCCAGAGTCTGGACTGGCCATGTGATTCGCTTCGGCCAATAAAATGTGGTGGAAGTAACACCATGCCAGTTCTGAGCTTGGGCCTTAAGAAGCACTGGAGCTCCCACTCTCCTTCCTTAGAACCCTGCCAGCCCCCAGGCAAGCAAGTCCAAGCTAGCCTGCTGGAGGGCACAAGACATGTGGCCCACTCACCTCCATCACCCCAGACAACAGCCAGTTAACCGTAGAACTTGAGAGTGAGGCCATCCTAGACCAGCCAGCCTCCAGCCACCTCACCAGCTTCCGTGAGAAAGCCCAGCTGGGCAAGAAAAAAAAAAAAGGGGGAAAGAAAAATAAGAAAACAAGAAAGAAAGAAAGAAAAAAAAAGTGTATTGGCATATGTTCCTGAGACTGTGTTGCTGTTTATTACACAGCATCATTATGGCAGTGGATGACGATACACTCGTTGAACAGCTCTGAGATGCTTAGCACTGGGTGTAACACACCACCAGTCCAGATCACTCCTGGAAACTATCTCCCAACCCAAGGACTCAAAATATCAGGGTCTCTTCAAGACAGATCAAAGCGCAAATCCCACAGCTGTCGCTGGTGGAGCAGGTGGAAAGTGACCCCCAGCTGACCAAGTGACCTGTCGTCACAGGTGGGTCAGAGAAGCCAAGCCCCAAGGCACTTCCAGAAAACTCACAGTGTGGCAAAGGCCCCAACCAGAATGCTGAACTCCATCTGGGGAATAAAGCCAGACACATCACTCTTTTGGACAAGCAATTTTTTTTTTCATAATTGACAATTCTTGGCATATCCTCCCCTTCTCCACGCACAGCCTTCTTTTCATGTCACTCATGCACGTACCAGACACTCCGAGGTGACTTCCCTTGAAAAGAGAACGCCAGAGAGACCTCTGGCTCCCTATCCTTAAATATTCCACTTGTTATAAATTCCCCGAGGAGTCTTCTCAGCTCCAAATATCAGGGGAACAGAAAGAGTGAGAAAGGGGGGAAAAAACACATTCTCAGAACAGTTCTTTGTACTTGAGATTCTTTGGTTTGTATTAAAATATTCTCATCTCCCCAGAATTTATAAGCACTCCTGGCACTAAGAGGGTTCGCTTTGTCCCTGATCCTGTGTTCTAGAAATAAAACTAACCGTGTCAGAGTGGACATCTCTGGGAGGGAGGGGGAAATGGGCCAGACCCTTCCAGAGCATCTGAGTTGAGTGGTCAGGGAAAGGCAGACTCATTTCCCGACCCCTCTTATCAGGGAGGAGACTCAGCAGTAGGCACCTCCCCGTCCGTGATCTCATTTGATTTTCCCAACAGTCCTACCAGGCTACTATCATAATCATTATCATGCCCCTCTCTCAGAGGAAACAGTGAGACTCTTAGGAATAAAATGTCTTCTCAAGAGCTGGAGCTGGTCAAATATGGGCCTCGAATTTAAATCCAGATGTGACTGACACCCAAATGCTCCTACCAGCCAAACATACCATCTGGAGGAGGAGTGATCAAGGGAGGCTGCCTGGAAGAGGCAGGACTTAAATTGAGTCTCAGAGCTGCTAGAGTCGCAGCTAGCTGTGTTTTCTGGTGGCAGAGATGCAGCTGTCCTCATACACTCAGTCTCTATAACACCTTGAAGGGAGCATGATCCCTAATTTATTCAACATCATTTTTTAAAATACATGGATCTGATATTTCCTCCTCTACATAAAAATCTCTGCTTCCCCCACCCTTGTGCCAGCTAAGCAAAATTTAATGTCCTGAGCATGGCATTCGAGGTTCTTAGTAATTTGCCCCAACCTACCTTTTCAGCTTTCCACCTCATTATTACCACCCACATACACACACACACACACACATACACGTAGGTATACCCTCAAAGATATCCCATGTGTTAGTCAAACAACACTTCCCCTCTGGACACAGACTCCCTCCCCTACATCTCTTGTGGTATTCCCACTGCCTGCAATGCCTTTCTCTGCCTAGTGAACTCCTAGGCATCCCTCAGAGCCCAAGTCAAATGCCCCACCGGCAGGGAAGCTTTTGCTTTGCCCCTTCATGTACAGTTATTTGTACATGCCTCTGATAAGAACCAGCACAGAACTAATTGGCCCATAGTGTGACATCTGTCCCCCTTACAATGAGTTTTGCAGGTAGGGGCTCAGGTACTATATTTCTCTGAATCCCCACAGCTTTAGCACGGGGCCTGGCCTTTCATCTAGGGGTCAATAACCACAGATGCTGACAGATGAATAAATGAATGAGTGAGTGAATGAATGAATGAATGAGTGTATTTTAGGCTTTCAGGAGTTGCCTACTGGGTGAATGTAAGCCTCTGCCGCACACACGCAGTAAAGAAGTCTGCCTCAGCACCTTTGATGGGGTGCACGGGACATCACTCTTCTCACCTAGAACTGCTTGTTTGGGGGGAAATTAAAACAACAAAAATAAGGCCTGGCAGGCGGTCTGACATCCCCCCCCACACACACACACACACGGCCCCACTGGAGGGAAATAGACTGAGCAGGTCGCAGTGTCTGGCTCTGCCTCTCCCTCACCCCAAGTTCCAGATCAATCTTTTTCTGATAGGTGGCCTATCTCACCTAACATCCTCCCTGAGAGGAGGAGTCGGGGGTTTTCAGCCCCACAGCCCAGTCGAGGAGCTGAGACTGGAGACAGAGCTGATAAAACAGTGAAATGGCATCAAACGCGGGGCACGTGGCTTTCATCCCAGATATCCAGATCTGGGGAGCGGATGGAGGAGCCCTCATTTCTCACACTGGCCAATTTCCATGGTGCAAATATTCCCATCACAACTAATTTCAAGCCGATGGTTTAACAAGTGGCTTAGAAAACTCCTGAATAATTAACAATCGGCTCTTGTGAACTGGTGTGAGCCAGCTCCAGCACCTCAGAGCCGTCTATTATTATTGTTTATATTATTATTACTATTCATCCAAGCAGCATTATTTTTGTCTTTTTCCTTTCATAAATCTACATAAGATTTCACTTCAACACTGGAATCTGCAGGCTAAATATAGTCTGAAAGTCAACAAAGCAAATGATCTGGTAAGGTCTCCAGCTCTAAATAACATCCCAGGAGTTCAACATCCAAGTCCTCCCCCTTGGAGACAATTCCCCAGACTACCTCCAAGGCACAGAATCCCACCCCATGCCCTTTCCACTCATAGCACTACAATGGGAAAATCAGAATATGCACCCCCAAAGAGGTGTTGTGTGGCTTCAGGCAAATCACCCGACCTCTCTGAGCTTCAGTTTCCTCATCTGGCTCACAGAGACGCTATGAGGTGTTAATGAGATAATGTATATGGAACATATTTGAAATGCCCATCACAGAGGAATGCCCAATAAAACATAGGTATTATTAAGAATGTTCATAATAATACAAGCACCAGGTCGTTGGCCCCTGCCCATCTGAAAAGGGTCTTGGGGGGCTCCTGGGTCCCGGACAAGTTGTGCAAGGAGCATGGCAGAGTTGGATCCTTGGAGCTGAACCTCCCCATCTGCTCCCTCCACCACCACCTCACTTCCACTCCTGTTCCAGGACTAATTTATTTATTTCCTTCTGAATCCTCAGAGTCTAGCAAGTTGTGGAGTGGTTGGATGGATTTTTTAATTAATTGACAGGGAATCAATGAAGAAGTGATCATTTTGGCTCTGGCTGGGTGGGGCGCCATCTCGGCCGTGGGAAACAAATGGATGGCTTCGGGCAGCATGGTGATGGGCAGGAGGGGTGAGGGGGTCGGGGGGGAGGGAAACTTTATTGAGCTGTGGTCGGGTTGTGGGTACTAAGACCCAGGAGGCCCAGTACCTGCCACAAGACGCAGGATGGAGAAGTGAAAGTAGGTCAACCTGCACACCTAGAGTCCAGGAGATCCGAGTTCAGGCCCTGACACCACCACTTACCAGCTGTGTGGCCTTGGACAAGTCATGGCACCTCCCTGAGCCTCAGCTGCCCCCGAGGGTGGTTGCGAGGACTTGATTCTGACACATGCTGCCACACAGATGAGCCTTGAAGGCATTCTGCTAAGTGAAATAAGCCAGACACAGAAGGACAGGGAGGATGGAATGGAGGGTTACTGATTAGTGGTTACAGAATTTCTGTTTGGGATGATGAAAAGAAACTGGAAATAGACAGCAGTGATGGTTACACAACTTCGTGAATGTACTTAATGCTATTAAACTGTACACCTAAAAATGGTTAAAATGGGAAATTTTATATTATGTATGTTTTACCACAATACAGGTAAAGGATAAAAATAAGGCATGCCATGTGCTTGCACTGCCTGGCTTCTAGAAAATGCTCACTAAATATACATTATTATTATTAATACTATTATTATTTTTAAATTACTGGGCTGAAGCGACATGTTCACAGATGTAGCAGAATGCAAAAAATGACCAAAAATCCTTCCCATCCTAAATGCACACCCTTTATAAAGGGACTTTGCAGTTCCCATCAAGAACTGGGGTCTATTTCACCACCCCTTAAATCTGGGCTTGCTTTGGCCAGCGCTAGCTTCCCATGGCTGCTCTAAGTGTGTAAATTATCACAAACTTAGTGGCTTTAAATAATGCATGTTTATTCTCTTACATTTCTGGGGGGTCAGACGTCTAAAGTGAGCCTTAAGGGCTAATGTCGAGGTGTCAGCAAGGCTGCTTCCTTCTGGAGGTCCTAATGGGATAATCCACCTTCTTCCTTTTTTCAGCTTCTGGTGGCCACCGGCATTCCTTGGCTTGTGGCCCCTTCCTCCATCTTCAAAGTCCATTGTTCTAATCTCTGTTTCCATCATCACATCACCTTCCTCCCTTCTGTAGATCCCTCTGCTTCCTTCTTATAAAGACCCTTGTGATGACGTTGGGCCCAGTCCATAATTGAGGATCACCTCCCATCTCAAGATCCTTAATCCCATCTGCCAAGTCCCTTTGCCATATAAGGTAATATAGTCACAGGTTCCAGAGAGTAGGACCTGGACATCTGAGGAGCGGGGTAGGGGGCATCATGCAGTCCACCACAGCCAGTGAGACTTCAGTAAATGTGACACAAGTAGAAGTTTAAAGAGCCCTTGTGCCATAGGGCTGCCCTCTGTTGCTATACTGGGAACGCTTCACCACCTAGAATGCAAGCCCAAGCTAGCCTTCTGGGAAATGAGAGACACATGGCCCAGGCACCCCAGCCAACAGCCAGCCAAACCCCAATGTTGGAGCAGTCCTGCTGACCAGCAATCAATGGATGACTCTTGTGTGAGCCCAGTTAGCACCAGCCAAAGAACTTTCCAGTTGAGCCCAATTCAAATGACCAGCCCACAGAATCCTGAGCTAATTACATTGTTCTTGGTTTAAGCCACTGGGTTTCATGTAATTTGTTATACAGCACAAGCTAACTTAATCAACAGACAACCATTGAGAAGGTGAGGGGAGAAAACATTTATTAAACACATACTATGTACAAAGCATATTCCTCATACAATCTCATTGAAGCCCCACAGATTCCTCACAGGTAAATATTAATTGTATCCATATTACAGATGAAGAAACTGAAGCTCAGACATGGGAAGCAATTGGCTTAAGACCGCATGACTAGGACTTTGCAGAACCAGGTGTCACACTCTGACCGGTCTGACCCCAAAGCCACCGGTCTTCCAACAGCCCCACTCTGCTCTAAAACCATGCTGAGTCAGCACATTTATCCGTGGCTGGCTCTCTCTTCCCTGATCACCTTTCCAACGGACTCTTACCACATGCCCCCACATCACCCACCCCAGCCACCCCACCATTCATTTAGCAATTATTTGTTGAGGCAGGAGAGCACAGCAGTTAGGCATTCAGACTCTGGCATCAAAGTCAAATTCCAGCTCTGTCTCTTCTCAGCTGTGTGACCTAGGACAAGTTAATTCACCTCTCTGAGCCTCGACTTTCTCATCAATAATATGGGGAACACAGTAACGTCTACTTTACTGAATGCTTTCCAGATGAAATGAGGAGAGGCATGGAAACCACTTATCACAGTGCTGGGCATGTAGTACTTGCTCAGGAAATGCTAGCCATTATAACAACTGCCATTACTCCTGAGAGCGTGCCACAGACCAGGCACTTGAAGTGGTCCCTTGGAAGACCACGAAGATGTCAATCTCTACCGAACAGGGGCAGGGCCTCCTACTGACTAAATTGGATAGTACTGAACCATTTCAGAACTTGCTTCCTCCACCTGCTGCTTTTTCTGGACAAAGGGGAGACATCACAAAGCAATAGAAAAAAAAAGCCGATCCGTACTCAGGATGCCAGGGTCCCAGCTCTGCCCCCAACACACTCTAAGACCCTTACCTTGTCCGGCCCTCAGTTTTCCCATCTGTATCATGAAGGAATGAACTTCCAAACCGTTTCATCTCTTTCTGCCATTCTGTCATCTTAGGATAGCAAGCTGTTCATCCTGCTTCCGCCTAATCTGACATCAGAACAAGCCTCCCAAAAAATACATTGGATGCCAAGCAGGTTTTGATAATCTGAAGAATTCTGTTTTTTATTGATGATGTCCACCCACCTCCTTCTGCAGCCCAGGAGATCTACATTAGGGGCTGGATTCAAAAAGAGGAAAAAAAAAAACAAAAAGAAAGAAAGAGGGCTGTCTTTGAAGTGAATGACATGAATTATTTCGACCTAACTTACTAATTAAGACCTCATTAGCAGCCCAAATTTGTGATAGATCAGCAGAGGACTTGGCACAATGGTTTAATTTAATGATTTCTTGCATTACTTTGTTAATCATCTTTAGTCTGATTTAATTTATGCCAATGTGACTGTCCTAATTTCTAATTAAGGCATTGATGGCGGGGACGCCACCATAGCATAAGGATCTCAATCAAGGCTGATACAAAAGCAGATATTCGTTTTTAAGGCCTGTGAGGTGGCAATTTGCTAAGCCTTCTGCTTATTGTTTTATTCCCCCCACACACAAAGGTTGGGGAGGATCTGGTCTTCGCCTGGGGCAGATGGTTTCTCACTAATCACAGACCTTTACAGTCATTGATTTTTTTAAGGCTCTGAAAAAGACCTTGGAGATTAACCAGACTAACCTCCTCATTTCACACATGAGGCAACAGGGGCCAGAGAAGGTGAGGGGCTCACCCAAGGTCACACAGCAAGTTAGCAAGATGGAGGGAGGAGACGCCAGGCAAGCGCTGTCCTCCGCGGCCACCGTTTGGCAGTCCCCAGGTGGCAGTGGCGCTTTCTACAGCAGTTGCAACTGACTGGGATTTGGGTCAGTGACTTGAAGTTGGCATAATAATTCCAATAACACCCAGCCCTTGAAGACCAGACTCTGAGCCTGAAATCTGATGCACATTTTTCTTAAATCCACAAACAAACCCTACATGTGGGCATTATAACACCTGCCCTCCCATTTTACAGAGGCTCAGAGAGGTAGAATGCCTTCCCAGGGCCCCACAGCAAAGAAGTGGGATTTGGACCTGGGTCTGCCTGATTCCCAAGTCCATGCTACTATCCCTGCTCTGGGCTGCCTCCCCAGGTCACCACTGGGTATCCACAGTAATTTGTATCAATATTACAGCTAATGTGTACTTAGGGCTCACAACGCGTCAAGAGCTGTGCTAAGCCCCTCACATCCCATTTGATCCTCACAACACCCTGTGAAGAAGGCATCATTCTTATGACCAATTATACATAGAGAAGCCAAGGATCAGAGAGGTTATATGAGTTGCCCAAGGACGCACAGGAAGATGGCAGTGCCCAAAGGCTGAACCATCCCCAACTGCCTCTATCTAACTCTAAAACTCCCTATACCCCACCTCTGTCCTGAGCATTTCTGAGCGTGGCTGAGCCGGAATGTCTGGGCTTTGCCTACCCAGGGCATAGAATATGCCTTTCTTGATGACAAAGGCAGCCTGAGCCATGGGAGAGCCAATAGCCAAGCCAAGAGTCAGGGTGAACATGTTACTATCCTAGTTCTGCCACCAATTTGCAAACCCTGTCTCCTCTCCGGCCTCAGTTTCCCGATCTGCAAAATGAGGGGACTGGAAAAGCCGTCCTCCAACATGGCTGCGCATTGGAATCACCAGAGGCCACCCCACCAAAAAAAACTCATGTCGACACCCCAGCCCAGACCTGATGAATCAGAACCCCTGGGGACAAGGTCCAGGACTCTGGATGGCGACCAGAATCCTTGGTGATTCCAATACACCTAACATTTGAGAACCACCAGCCTAAGTGATTCCTACTGGCCCCTCGAGTCTTGACTTGGCTACTCAAGCTGTTCCTTCCCACACCCTCTTCCTCAGCACGGGAAATGGTACCCAGATGCTCGGATCACACACTGGAAGCATCCTTGGCTCCTCTCTCCCTGTCTCCCCATCTCTAATGCATCAGCGTATCCTGTCAACTCGACCTCCACGTACATCCCGAACCGTGGACTTCTCTCCCTCCCGCATCCCGCCCTTAACGACTGCACCTGCCTACCCCGTTTCTCCCCAGCCATCTTAGCCCCCTGCAGTGCATTATCCTCCCAGCACCCTAGTGACCTTGGCAAAATATAAACCTGACCATCTCCCTCTCCTGAGTCTAACAGTCCAGTGGCGTCCCCGTCGCACCCAGAATTAGACCCAAACTCCTTTTCTTGATCTGTAAGGCCCTTCATGATCTGGTGCCCCAGCTCTCACTTTTCTCCTAGCACACTCTGTTCCTGCCCCATCGGCACTCACTCTGTTCTTTAAACAAGACAAGCTCACTCTAAACTCAGGGTCTTTGCACCTGCTCTTCCTTCTGCCTGGAAGTCCATGCCCTTGGCTCTGTTACTGGCTATCTCCTTCTCACCATTCTCCCTGACTTTCCCATGTAAAGGAACCCTGCCCACGGCATTCCCCACCCCTGGCAGCCTGCATTATTCCCTTCATAGCCCATATCGCTATTTGAAATGATCTCATTTTTCTTTTGTCCATTGTCTCCCCGTGATGTTGTGATACAATAAGAAATATATATTTGGTCTTTGTTCCAAGTTCCTGGCACAGAGCTCCTAAAACCCTTGGAATTTCCTGAGTGACAAGGGTGAGAGGAATATCTTTTGTTATTCATAATAAGTCCTTTTCAACTCTAGTGAGTTTATGTTAATGAGGTGACTTTGGGGAAAACCCCTAAGGATGGGGGCTGGTTGCCAAGGGAACCAACCATGTGATTAGAGGGTTGGAACTTTCAGTCCCACCCCTCCAATTTCTGGGGAGGTGAGAGGGTCTGGAGATTGACTTCAATAACCAATGGCCAATGACTTAATCATTGCAATGGAGGTAATGAAGCCTCCGTAAAAATCCTAAACACCAGTTTGGATAGCTTCGGAGTTGGTGAAGCTATCAAAGTGCTGGGAGGGTGGTGTACCCAGAGAGGGCATGAAAGCCCCACGCCCCTCCCCACATACCTTGCCCTATGCATCTGTCACCTACAAATTGGCACCTCTACAAGGATCAAATTATAAGCTGCTGCAGCTGCTGACCCCCTGAAAGGAGTTCAGAGTGGAGATCAGGAAGGAGGCACTCTGTGCTCTGGGAAAAACTGGCAGAACAGGTCTTCAGATAGTTACTATTTGCAGGAGACGATTTTATGAGCCCAATTCTTGGATCTCCTCGAATCTAGAAAAGCACTAAAATCCTCATGGTGATGTCTGCTCCTCGTGACTAGCAGAAACCTTCTGCAAAAATATATGTGCTTGACTGCATGTATTCCCCCTTCACCAAAATCACGTATATATTTACCTTCTCCGCTACCTCTCTGGAGCAGTTACCCAGAGCTATCTGAAATGCTGTCTCCCAGGCTATAGTCCTCATTTTGCCTCAAATAAAACTTAACTCACAACTCTCGCGTTGCACATTTTTTGTCAGTCAACACATCTCTTCTGTTTGGCTGTTCCTGAGTTGTATGCTTCATAATCGACAAATCATAGTGAGTAAAGCACTGTCCTGAGTTCTGTGAGGGGTTCCAGCAAATTACTGAACCCAAGGAGGGCCCTGTGGGAATCTTCAACGTATAGCTGGTCAGGCAGAGGGGCCAGTCTGTCCTCAACTGTCCTCAACTGAGTCCTCAACCAGTAGCGTCTGCACTAAGCCCAGGTGGCTAGTGTCAGAATTGAGTAACAGGATACCTAGTTGGTGTCCAGAGAATTGGAGAATTGTTTGGTGTGGGAAAAAAAACCCACACGTTGGGAGTCAGAAGGATCGTAAGTAGAAGAAAAACAGTGTTTTTTCCTTTTAGTTGCTATGCATAGTAGTAGCAGAGAAAAAGAGTTTCTTTTTTAATTTTACCCCCATTAGAATGTCACTTCCATGGGAGTAGGGTCCCTACCTATCTGGTGCACCCCAGTGTCCCCAGGGTGCAACACCTGACACACAGCATGCACCCCAAAAGTACTCATACAGGTGCTGTACATCTGAAACTAACACAACATTGTAAATCAACTATATTCCAATAAAAAAAAAAAACTCATCAGATGAACAAATGAAAGATGACACCTGTGCTCCTGTAAGAGCTGGGCCTGAACCCCAGTCCTTCGTAATGTTCCAGAAGAGGAACGCTTAAGCAAGGACATCCTGGGCTTCCCTGGTGGCGTAGTGGCTGAGAGTCCGCCTGCCGATGCAGGGGACGCGGGTTCGCACCCCGGTCCGGGAAGATCCCACATGCCGCGGAGCAGCTGGGCCCGTGAGCCATGGCCGCTGAGCCTGTGCGTCCGGAGCCTGCGCGTCCGGAACCTGTGCTCCGCAACGGGAGGGGCCGCGGCGGTGAGAGCCCCGCGTACTGCAAAAAAAAAAAAAAAAAAGAAAGGACATCCTGGGGACCTTTATTGCACAGGACAGACTCACACCACAACGAGGAGAACTGACCACAACATTCAGTGACTCCTCTGTCCTGGAGATCCAGGCTCCACTATGCCCTTGAGTGAAATCCTAGAGAATTAAAAAGTTTGAAAGAAAGTGCATCTGCTAATGTGCCACATTTATGTTAGTCAATATAGATTTATTTAATGCAATAAATGACATAATTGGACTTTTATTTCCATAATATATTTTTCCAAGATAACTAATACTGTGAGTACCCATGGCATGCTGATGTCTCCTGGACGAACATATTTCCTGTATTATTACTCTTGTATAAAACTGACATTTAAACAGTTTAATAAATGAGCAGTTGTTTGACTTGTATCAGTTTCAATACATTCTGGGATATTAATAAAATATATTTCATAAGCCAGCTCAATAGACCATGCCATAAAAATGCAATGATTTATTAGCGATCCACTTGCTGTTAGTTGGGACAGATACTCAAAATGCCATTAGGGCTAAAATAATAATCAATCAAACTAATTAGACCCTATTTTTCATATGCAAATATAATTAAGCATACATTTCTCCATAACTTTAAAGAGAATTATTGAAGCTCAACCTCATATGAAGAGCCCCTCACTTGAGTTAATGAAATGACAGTGTGTGAAGTTGGATATGCAAACAAAATTGATGAACCGTTCTGGGCTTTGAGGATCACAGGGAGGTGGGACAGGAGAGCAGGGGCTAAAAAAAAGGACCCCCCTGTACACCTGAGTCTATTCTTTCTACCAATGCTGATTAGGGGAAAGTTTCAAGACTCAAAGTGGGCATGGATGACAGGTCCAATAGGGCACCATGAATAAGAACGTGGACTCTGAACTCACACCGCTGCATTCAAATCCTAGCTTCACCAACACAGTGGACCTCGGCAAATTAGCCTCCTGTGCCCCAGTTTTGCCATCTGTAAAATGGGAGTGATCAGGATGATAGCACATTGAGGTTTGCTGAAAGGAGTAAATGAGTGCCTCGCCCATAACGAGCACTCAATAAACATTAGCTGTTTTTATCCAAAAGCAGTTTATTTGACCCCCAGCTATTTCTGCAAGACCTCTCAGCTACTCGCTGAGCTGAGTGACCCTGGGAAAAGTCTAATCCTTTCTCTCTGGGTGGCAGCTTCCAAGTCCAGACAGTCAAGGGCTGAAACTAGATGATTCAGAAGATCAGAGCTAACGGTTGAGGAAGTTGAAGAATGATGACCGCCAATCATCCTTTCCTGTCTCTGTTCGGGTCTAAGTCACAAAGCCTAGTTGTGCCCAAGGAATGGGGCCAAAGGGGCCGAGGAAGCCAGAACCAAGTCCGGGCCGGAAGTCTGAGCATCTGGGAGTGGTCTCTTCAAAGAAACCCGTAGTGGAGAGAGGGAGAAGAATCTAGACTGCTTCTAGCTCTGCCCAGATGCTTGGTGCACTAGTGAAGAGCAGGGTCAGCAAATGATTTCTGGAAAAGGCCAGAGAATAAATATTTTAGGCTTTGCAGGCCATACAGTCTGTCACAACTACTCACCTCTGCTGCTACAGCCTGAAAGCAGCATGGACTGTGTTCCAACAAAACATAATTTACAAACACAGGTGACAGGAGGGTTGGGGCTCGTGGATGAAGGTAATGTCGGCTGATGTAACAAGCAAACCCTGAAATGTGCAATGGCTTAACCATGGTAGAGGTCTATTTCTTGCTCTTGCAAAGTCCACTGCAGACGTTCCTGGTTGGGCAACTCTTTAGGGTGACTTTCCTCCAAGAGGTATTAGAGACCCAGGTTCTCACCATATTATGGCTCCTCCATCCTCAGCTCACCGGACTGATCTGAATTAAATCAGTGGACAGGAAAGAGCACACAAGATCACACCTGGGAGGGTTTATTGACAAGGCCTGGGTGTGGAGCACATCACCTCCACTCGCATGTGACTAGAACTTGGTCTCATGGCCACTGCGAGGGAGGCTGGGACCTGAGCTGTGTGTCCTGAAAGAAGACAAAACAGATTTGGCAAAGAGCTAGTAATCTCTGCCACAGGAGAGAAAAGAACTTCAACTTGTCTGGGCGTGACAGGATGCTTTCACCATCTCCATTCTGCCTTTTTGCTTCTGGTTGCTATCCAGACAAATAGTATAATTATTCTACAGGAGAGACCTCCCCCAAGATTTCTGGGGTTACCTGCCCATCCCTGTTTTCCATAGTCCCTCCCCATTTGTGCCCATAAGAACCTTTCCCCATACCTGTCTCTCCTCCTAGGCAGGCTCTGTCCTTCTTTGGTTTTTTTTAAGTAAATTTTTTTTTAATTTTATTATTTGGGTGCGTCGGGTCTTAGTTGTGGCGCACGGGCTCAGTTGCCCTGCAGCATGTGGGATCTTAGCTCCCCCACCAGGGATCGAACCCACGTCCCCTGCATTGGAAGGTAGATTCTTAACCGCTGGACCACCAGGGAAGTCCCGGCTCTGTCTTTCTTGAGGACAAGGTCAGGTCTGTCTGACTCACAACTGTGCCTGTCTTCACATTGACCACATGGGAGATTCTCAATAAAAATTAATTAATGCATGAATAGATGAATCTAAGATGAGTTATAATGATCAAGCCCATGTAAAATTGGGTTTAAAATAACAGAAAATAATTAAAAGGAGGCAAAGAAACTGATGTGGCATATCCCTGGGAAAAAGCCCATGAATGTCCAGAAAAAAAAAAATCTGGAAAGTTCAGGAGAAAACCCAGAGCTAAATGTAACCAATAGCTATAGCCATTCAGCCCTAGAGAATATGAAAGAATGAACCGGGTGCATGTGTTTGTATCCATGTGTAAGTATGTGCATGTGTGTACATGTGTTGGGTTACGTCGATCCCTTTGTCTAAGATAAGAGCTCATGAGTCAGACACTAACTTGGTCTGGTTTTCCAGCCCTTTCTTTCCACCTCAGGACAGAACGAGCAGAGGGCTCTGGAGAGGAGAAAGGTAATTATGCCCAATGGGTAGACAGCAAGCTCAGCATTTTTCACAAAAAGGCGGTGGGCTTTCCAAGGGACATCCACGGCCAGAAACCTGGCTTCAGCCACAAGATGTATTTCCAGCCTCAGGGAGGAGGAAGAATGAGATGGTTGGGGCTTCTGCGGCAACAGCCTTTTTTAAAAAATCATTTCAAAATTAAATTAAATGCTATTAAATTAGCAAAAGTGCCAGGGGAGCCTGGGAAGAGAGTCACTCAGATAAATGGCCCAGGCTGGGCAACTTTAAATCATGGAGATGTCAGATGCTGGGGCCGGAATTGGGGCTCCAAAGGTCCCTGGTTTTCTGCCTCTGAATCATACCCTGAATCCAGATTACCCAGGGAGTTTTTTACAAAAGCACAGAGCAGGGCACACACCTTTGCAGAGAATCTGGCTCTGCAGGTCTGTACAAAGTAGGGCTTTGTCTCTTAGGAAAAGTCTGAGAAGGTGATACTGACACACACATCCCTGGTTACAAAGCATGGATGTACCCCAGCGCCTTCATTTTGCAGAGAAGGGAGAGATAGGGACTTGCCAGTTTCTCCCGACAAGTTACTGGAACAGTGCAGAGGGAGATGGCAGGTTTTTCAGTCCTAATACCATCTCCATGCCAGAGGAAGGAGATGTGGGAGGATTCCAGAGAAGGAGAGGCAGGTGTCTAGGGCAAGAGAGGCCGTCCCCATTCTCCGACCCTCGCTGACACATTCAGCAAGTGTTCACTGAGCATTCCCTCTGATCCAGGGGCTACACCGGGCACTAGGGACCCAGTGATGGTTAAGCCCCAGCCCATGATAAACAAAATGATTTTAGCGACTGATAGATGCTATGACGGAAACGAAACAGGAGGATGAGAGAGACACAAGTGAGGCCACTTTAGCGAAGGCAGTCAAGACGCTGCTTCAAAGCTGTGACATTTGACCAGAAATGTGAACGATGGACAAGTAAATCCAAGGATGAGAAACAAGGAACAAGTATCACCAAAATGTCTAATGGGAGGTGGGCGGGGTGGTGGTAACCTCGGAGTAGAGGGTCCAGTGGAGGCCCCCCCCCCCCGAGAAAAGCAACCTTTGAGCTGGGAACAAAAGGATGGGTCGGAGTCCACCAAGGGGAGAAGGGGCAATGCAGCGTTTCCGTTCATTCATTCAACATTTTAGCAAATCCCTATTGAAGACCCACTGTGTGCCAAGCACTAGGCTGAGTGATAAAACTGAGCAGTGAACAAGACGGCACGCGCCAGCTTTCAAAAGGACGGCAGAGGCCGAGCAAGGCATCGTGGTAAAGCTGGGCTTCTCAATCTCGCCACCAGGGACGTTTGGGGCCGGGTCATTCTTTGTGATGGGGGGGGGATGGGGGCTGACCTGTGCATTTCAGGATGTTGAGCAGCACCCCTCGCCTCCGCCCACCAGGTACCAGAAGCATCTCCCAGTTGTGCCAACCAAACACATCTCCAGATACTGCCACGTGTTCACAGGGGGGCAAAATCACCGCCAGCAGTGGTGAGAACCCACGTACTATAATAAGAGGGAGAATAGTAACATATTTTATTTTTAAGAGGAGGTGGGAAATATGGAGAGTCTGAGGAGGAATCTACCTAATCGAGACCCTAAAATACTCCTGACTCAGAGAGCACAGACATCTCTGGGGCATGTTTCTGCAAACCCAAGCCTCTCATTTTAGCAAAGAATCACCTGTGGCCCTTTAACACCTGACTGTAGAGGCCAGGGGGAGAAGGCTGGGAGCACAGGAAGGCGATTCTGTTTTCTCCCACTGGGGTTTAAAACCACCACTCGCAGCTGAATCCCAGTGGCTCTGCCACCAGGGCTCAGAAAGGGTTAACCGGCAATGTTTATTTATGAACTTGGCCTATTACTGTAGCATAATTTGAATACAGTGCCTATGAGGTTTTTTATTGCCTGCTATAATTTCATTTTTAAAGCTCTCCCTATGCCATACTTTAAAAATGATATCTCAAACAAGAAATAAATTCTGTTTTGCAGCTGTGTTAACTATATTTACTCATGGGACACACTATTTTGTCCTTGACACCAACCCCCGGGGATTTCACTGAGAATTGCTTTAGCAGCTCTCTCTCTCTCTCTCTCTCTCTCTCCCCACACTGCTGCTCTTCCCTGAAACACCTCACACACCCCAACTGCAGCCCAGGGAGGCCTGAGTCCGGGACAGAGGAAGAGCTGTGAAGCTTTCGGTCCAAGAGTGGCCTCAGCCCCTTGGCAGCCAGCTATGTGGACGTGACAGCATTCCTGGGCCCTTCTGAGCCTTCAAATTGGAAAAGAAGGGCATCGGACAGAATATTGTCACCCCTCCATGCCCACACCCTCCTTACCCCTCCTCGGCCACAGCTGGAAGCCTGTGGAATCTCTCCCTCCTCCTCTCCCGAACTCCGGAAGTCTGGGATGGAGTTTAGATAATTTCTCCATCTGCAGAATGATGGATTGGGAACCTAAGTCAGCCGGCTTCCATAATTTTAAGCTTTTTTCCCCCCTCTCAGAGTGAAAAAAAATACTGCAGGACCCAACTGACAGTAACAATAGCTTACATTTATGCAGTGCTTCCTCCTGCCAGATGCTGTGCTAAGACCAGACGTAAGCACGTTTTGATGCTGACGACAGCCCTCGAAGTATATGTGACTCTCCCTATTTTCCAGATGAGGCAACAGAGGCTCAGGGAGTCAGAGGGAATGTTCACTCAGGTTAGCTTGGTGGGGTGGTCAGAAGTGGCTATATGAGATACCATCCTCAGCCCTACACCGCAAGGTGGCCCATGTTAGCTTGTCAGATGAGCTCCTGTCCCCAGCAAGACCGGATGCAATGGGACCACAAAGGCAAGTTTTGATGAAAGAGGAAAAGGTGTGGGATGCAGGGCAGCCTGTTGAAGGCAGATGCCTCAGTGCAGAAAGGCATCAATTAATCAGGTGGAGAACAGGGCAGGCGGGGAAGAGGAGAGAGAGGCCAGAGAGGGCCAATTTCTTATATAACACACAGCAACTGACCCTTCCTTCATATCTCAGCATTGCCTAGACACAAAAACTGCAGGTTTGGTGGCAGGCAGCCCAGAGTTCAAGTGCTGGTTCTGTGCTGCAAAGTCACTTCTGGCTCTGTGACCTGAGCAAGAGACCTCACTTCTCCTCAAGTCAGTTTCCCCATCCTTAAAATGGGGATAGCACCACTGTAGTTCCTGGTGTCTATTATTTATTTTAATTTATTGAACACATTATTTTGATGGACATAGTCTGGTTGCAGAAAGACGGCGGCGGGGGGAGAGAGAGAGAGAGAGGGAGAGAGAGAGAGAGAGACAACAGGCAGAGGAAACCTCAGATACAAAGACATGCTGGCCTGGAGTTAAAGAGACCTGTGTTCCAATCCTGAGTTTGTCATTTACTTATTAGTTATGAGAGCTTGGACAAGTTACTTAGCCTTAGTCTCAACTTCCCTGTCTGTAAAATGGGGATATAAATGCCTTCATCCAAAAGTTGCTTTGGATTAATGATAAGTCATGCAAAACAATTGTCATATAGTAGGGGTTTAATAAATGGTACCTGCTGTTGTGATT
Organism: Lagenorhynchus albirostris; assembly: GCF_949774975.1. Lineage (NCBI taxonomy): Eukaryota > Metazoa > Chordata > Mammalia > Artiodactyla > Delphinidae > Lagenorhynchus > Lagenorhynchus albirostris. The sequence goes on from NC_083108.1 coordinate 68,322,173, forward strand.
CAAGGTGGCTCAGAGTACCTGGCAATTGAGAAGAATACAGTCTTTGAAGTGTTAAGATATTAGCTCCACCATTTAGTAACTTCCTGAATCCAAATCTGTTTCCTCATCAGGAAAATGGGAATAATTTCTCCTTCACAGGAATGTCAGGTGGAAGGATAGACGATAATATTGCATGCTTCTATCATTGCCAAGAGAGTAACATGCACAGCCCAGTGCTGGTCCCAGAAAGGGGGAGAGCCATGTAGACAGAGCCCAGCCTGGATGATCCAAGCCCCAGCTGCTTGAGCAAGTCCAGTCAAGATCAGCAGAGCCACCCAGCTGAGCTCAGTCAGAGGAACCAATCCTCAACCACCCCACAAATCTGGGAGAAGAAATTAGTGTTGTTTTAAGCCACCAAGTTTAGGGCTGATTTGTTACACAACATCATTGAGTCCATAGCTAACTGATACAGGTGAATTCCATCCCACAAAGTAATATCTATAGATCACTGACATAGCTACAATTTATCAAGCACAAACTATGTATCTGGCTTTGTATTAAGCACATTGCATGTTTTTTTTTGTTTTTTGTTTTGCGGTACGCGGGCCTCTCACTGCTGTGGCCCCTCCCGTTGCGGAGCACAGGCTCTGGATGCGCAGGCTCAGCGGCCATGGCTCACGGGCCCAGCTGCTCCGCGGCACGTGGGATCTTCCCGGACCAGGGCACGAACCCGTGTCCCCTGCATCGGCAGGCGGACTCTCAACCACTGCGCCACCAGGGAAGCCCGCACCTTGCATGTTTTACCTTATTGGATCTTCACAACAACCACGGGAGGGAGGCATATTATTACCACCATTTTACAGACAAAGGAACTGAGGCTCAGAGAGGTGTGGTCACTGGCCCAAGGGCACACAGCCAGGAAGAAATCAAATTTGGATTAAACACCTGGATCTAACTGACTCCAGAGCCCCCACCTTGAACTACTAGGCCACAGGGGCCTCCAGGCTGGCTGGGTTTGATCCCAGGGCCCAGCACATAGTTTGTGCAACATAAATGGATGTTCTCTGTGCCTCAGGAAGTCGCCAGGGGCAGACCAGTTGGCCAAGCAGGACCCTGAACGCAGGCAGACTCTTGCCTGTTCAGTGGCCCCCACCAGAGCCTTCCCCCACCCCAGCAGCCATTTGGGCTGAATTGCAGCCCTCTGGCACCAATCCTATAAATATTAAACCAGCGGTAATTAGGGGAAATCAGTCAGTCGCCGCACTCCAGAGCCCTGCCACGTCTCCCCACCAGGCCCAGGCTGCCTTTGACTAAGGAGCTTTGTTTCTTTTAATTTGGGGACCTCATACAAGGCATGTGTCAGGCTCCAGGACATCAAACTCATCCCCCTGTGAGCCACGGCCCCGCCAGCGGAGCCCCACCCCCTCGGGGCCTTGCAGGTTCTGCCAAGAAGCAGCAGAGGGGCTCTGAGTTGAAGGTGGGGGTGGGCGGACCGCAGAGAACCTGTCAAGGCCCGAGACTCCCCCAGGGGGCCCACATCGTTTTTTGTCGTTCATGTGGCATCAGGCTCCGGTGTCACTACTTTGCGGGGCTGATGACACATAATGCACGGTGACAATGTGTCACATCAGAAAACACAGCCCCACGTGTGCTCAGGTGGGACCACAAGCCCCAGTGGTGCCGAGGAAACCAAAAACAGGAATCTCCAGCAAAGGGGGCTGCGAGGATAAGAAGACACCAGCCCACCCAGCCCCGTCTTGGGAAATAAACAGCCCAACTTCCCGCCAGGCCTTGTGGTGGTAGGGTGGGTGGGAGGATGGAAAAGTGGCCATGAGTCTCCCAACCCACATATATTCATGAAGAAGGAGCCACACCATGGGCCTTGAGACTCACGTAATTTACCTCGCCCAATCCTAACCACGTCTTTGCCTGGAAGAAGTTAACATGAGCCCCTTACACAGATGGGCAGACTGAGGCAACTGGAGGCAGGAAGATGTAGCAGTGACAGGCATAGGCTCTGGAATCCCAGAGAACCGGGTCCAAATCCTGGTTCTGACAATACCTGGCTGTGTGACCTCAGGAAACTTACTTGACCTCTCTGAGCCACAGCTTCCTCATCTGTAAAATGGGTATAAAAAGAATACCTACGTCCTAGAGGGTTTAGTGTAATCATATATCACACAGTACCCAGTACACAGCAAGCACCAATGAGTCATTGTTGTAAGTATTATACTGAAGACCATGCAGCTCAGAAGAGTCAGAGGTGGTCAGTTTCATCTGAAGACCGATGACATTTCTTCTGCCTCTCCACTCCCACCCAGCACCCCGTCTGCCACCCAAACAACCCCAAGTAGAGTTTCTCTTTCCCAATATAGCAACTCATCACGCAGCTCATCAGCACCATGGGACAATCACAGCCTCCATCTTCATTGGTCAGGGTACTACTGGCAAGGTTCCCACATGGACATCAGACAGGGCAGATGAAATCATTCCTATTTTGCAGCTGGGGAAATCGAGGCCCAAGAAAGTGAAGGCATCATCCCACAGCCCACAGCAAAGCAAGAGGTGGACCCAAGGCGAGAATCCCAATACCCAGACGCCCAGCCACTGCCCTGCCATTTTTACTAACAATTTCTTCAGTCTGGCTAGCCCCTTAGAGTTCACCCAGCAACTGTACCTGATACACTTGACCCTGTGAAATCCTCATGGTAACACTAAAATGGGCATAAGCTCCCTTTTTTTTTTTTCATGGGGAAACCAAGGCTCAGGCTGGAGGTGTGCCCTGCCAGGACCTCAGAGCACATCAGAGGCAGAACAGAGACTGGCGTATGGAACTCGCATCCCCCAGCCGCCCTCACCCTCCTTCCTAGGAGGTAGTGCCCGCCAGGCAGAGGTGTGACAGGATGCCTGGGCTGCCCCTCCCCCGAAAATGACAACGCCCTGAAAACAAGCTCCCGCCATCCGCAGCCTGTGGCCCGGGGCTCTGCACCCACGGTGGCTGCACAGAACCATCTCTCCGCACACCCACGGGAGAAGGAAACCAAACCTCAAACCCGACAGACCCACACGAGTGGCAGGTATTAATTGGTGCAATTAGGTAGCCCTTTCCCAAGGCCATAGAAGCTGCAGCATCAATAATTAGACTCAGATTGGAATTCCTTTGGCTCTGCGTGTAAACAGGACACTCTTTCTGCAGTTACGGTAAATGATTTGTTCAAGGGGGGAAACATTTACTGTAATTTGAAAGGAGCAATTGACTGTATTATTAGTGGATGTGAGTGCCCAGCTGGTGACAGACTTCACATTATTCTGTCTTCTGCCCAGGCCTGAGGACAGAAACCTTTGAAGGTAGGGTCCCCAGTGGTTGGGGTGGCCCAGTTTTAGAGTCAGAAAAACCCAGACCGGGGTTCAAGTCCTAACTCCCCCCCGCTTATGAGCTGTGTGACCTTGGGCAAGTAACACAACATCTCTGAGCCTCCCTTTCCTCATCTGTGAAGTAAGGATGATACCAGTACACATCTCATAGCATTGCTGTGAAGATTAGATGAACCAAGCACATAGAAAGTGCTCAATGAAATGAGCTGTTGTCATCATTATCATTAAGTAATAATAATCATTGTCATGTTTGAAGCCTTCCTGGGATGCCAGAGGAGCTCACAGTCCGCTACCCACCCACAAAGGGAATAAAACAAGACAAAAGCTATAATCCACCCAACAGATCATGCCTTTGACATTTATTGAGCACCAACTATGTACACGGTTAAATCAGTCAAGGGCCCGGCTCTCAAGGTTCTGAGTCTCTACTGAATGGCCCAGGTAATGGCCCAAACTTCACATCAGGCAGTACTTTACAGTTTACAATGCATGCTTACCTCCAGTAGCCCCCCCGCAAACTCTCACAACACTTGGAAGTTGGTGTCCTCATGCCCATTTTACTCATGAGAACGCTGAAGTTTTAACTCGCTTTTCCACAATTCCATGGCTAGGAAGAGGCAAAACTAGGAGTTGAACTCAAGTCTGTCCACCTCAAAACCCACTGTAGGGCTTCCCTGGTGGCGCAGTGGTTAAGTCCGCCTGCTGATGCAGGGGACATGGGTTCATGTCCCAGTCCGGGAAGATCCCACATGCCACGGAGCGGCTGGGCCCGTGAGCCATGGCCGCTGAGCCTGCGCGTCCGGAGCCTGTGCTCCGCAACGGGAGAGGCCACAACAGTGAGAGGCCCGCGTACTGCAAAAAACAAACAAACAAACAAACAAAAAAAACCCACTATAATCTCGTAGCAAATTCCCTCCATGGAAGAAGTGGGTGGAGATGGGTTGAGAGAATCCACAGCCTGGAAAGGAGTCTGCCCCGGGGGCGCCAGAATCAGGCGCGAGGTTGGCCGACCCCATCCCAGAGGCCCCTCCAAATGCCGAGATGTCCTTGCCATCTGTCTGCCTCCTTGCCAGGGTCCCACGGTCACTCTCCCAGGACTACCTTCACACCTCATGGGCACCACTCGGCACACTTTTGCTTGGGGACCTCACCACTTCTGGGGTACTCACATCAGACCCTGCGAGCAGCCCTCGGAGACAGCTGAGTCAGAGGTCAGACAGAGCTGGGCTTCTGTCCTTCATCCACCTCGGACCAGCTGGGAAGCCTTGCCCAAGCGCTCAAAGCCTCAGTTGCCACATGTGCTAAATGGGGATAAGGATAGGGCTGTTGTGAGTAAAGCTGTGAGCCCGGTACGGGCAAGAGCGCACTCTCCTGTCTTCTAAAGCTGCATAGGAGACAGGTGTGGAAGGAAGGAAAGACAGAAGGAGGGAAGGCACGAGGGGAAGAGGAGAGAGGAATAAGAAAGGAAGGGAGGGAGGGAGGGAGGGAGAGAAGGAGGGACAGGGAGGAAGGGAAGTGGGGAGGGAGGGAGGGTGGCTGGAAGGGTCCTATCTAATCCGAGGGGTCGTGCTGTGGGACAAGGATGCTGTGAGCCATCCCTTACCCCTCCCACCCCCAGCTGGGCTCTGGGGAAAGAGAGGGGTGGTGAACCCTGTGCCATGCACTTGCCCCCTCTCCCCTTGATTCCCGCCACTGCCCAAGCACAGAAACTCTGTTTACCCACAGGTCAGCTGGGGTGGGATTCAGAGCTGGGTCCCCTTGAGCCCAGAACCCAGCCTAATCCTAAGTCCAGGCTCCCTCCCAGAACAGCAGAGGAGCCCAGCACCCCCTGACCCCCATGTGCTGGGAGAACCAGCCATGGACCAGGGAGGAGGGAGGGGAGGAGGGGGGCGGAGGGGGAAGGTCGGAGGGGTGGCGAGCGCAGCAGGGAGGATATTTTAGTGCCCCATGAAAACCTGAATAAATAGTGTCTAACCTTTCCTGCTCCCACTTCCTTATCTCAATACTCCATTTAATAGCACCTTTCAGGCCTCACTAAAGGAATACGAGCGTTGTTATATCAGCTCTAAGTCACTGTTGCAACGGGCCTGGCTGTCGTGCTCAGGGCTCCCAGGTTCCCTGCTCCTCGTGGCGGGTCTGAATGCTGTTCTTCTGGAGATGCCCAGAGCCCCTTGCCTGAGACACACCGGGGCCTGGGGACAATGCCAGGGATGGGATTCTGCCAGCAGCCCCCTGGATTTGCTACGAAGCAAAATGCAATGGACCAAAATCTGCATTAGTGTCCTACGGCTGCCGTAACAAAGTACCAAAAACTAGGCGACTTAAACCATCGAAATTTATCGTCCCCCAGTTCTGGAGGCTCCAAGTCCAAAATCGAGGTGTGGGCAGGGTGGGTTCCTTCCGCAGGCTACGGGGGTAGGGTCTGTCCCAGGCCTCTCTTCTTGGCCTGTCGATGGCCGTCTTTTCCTGCATCCTCACATCACCTCCCTCTGTGCCTGTACCACTAGGATAATAGTAATAAAGATAGATGACGTCTGCCCGCTGCTCACAGGGCACCCCCCACAGTACCTGTCCCTCTACGTCGGTTCTCCCCTTGCTCTTCCAGGCAATGCCACAAAGCAGCTGCTGTCCTTCCCCATCTTCATGAGTGAGGACAAAAGCTCCTGGAGGTAAAGAGACCCGCCCAAGATCACGCAGCTGGTGAGCAGCAGAGCCAGGATTCAAACCCAGGCCTGCGCCCCGCTTCCCACGACACCACCTGTGTTGGGAGGTAATCAGGGCTCCATCATCTTCTAGCTGGCTGTCCTTGGGTGAGTCCCTTGCTCCAGCTGCAGCTCAGTTTCCTCATCTGTAAAATGGGAATATGTAAAGCCTGGCCCACAAGAAGGTGGTGGGAACCAAATGAACTTCTGTTCGGTGACAGTGCCTTCAAATGTAAGTGCCTGTAGACGCCACTCATCAGTAGGATGAGTAGAGCTTCGCACAGAATCGGAAACAATAGAGACAGATAAACACAGACTGTGAGCACGTGTGTGCTAGTGCATACAAAGATCTATGGGTCCCTCCTGTGACAGGGTGGGTGTGTTTGTGAATTGCAGTGTCTGTACAAGGGCACGTGTGTGTGTGTATGTGTGTGTGTGTTCAGTGGGTGCACATTCCTGGATCCAGTACGACCCTCATTTGAAGGCCTGCACATGTGTGTGTTTCAGGGCACGTGTGTTGACCAGCCTGGCTGTGTCTCGGTGAACAGACAGAAGCACATGTCTGTATCTGTGCCTCTGCAGCTCTGTGTTCCCGTGCACTTGGGCACCTGTCGTGTATAGTGTGTGCAGGGAGGTGAGCTTGTTTATGTTTGCACGAGTGTACGTGGACGTGCCCACATTTGTACACCTTGATGCATGTGTGTGTGTCCGTGCTGTGTGGATGTGGGTACATCCACAGCAGTTACATGTCTGGGTGCACATCTGTGTGCCTGTGTACACATCTGCCTGAGCGTGTAAGTCTGGCCATGCATACTCTGGGCCCGTGACCATGTCAGTGCAGGGCGTGAGGTGTGTGTGTGTGGCTGCATCCATGTGCCTCTGGAAGCCCCGCTTGGAGCGCGTGTGGCCACCGTGCACAGGGTCCAGCATTGGGGTAAATGAGGCCTTTTCCGCCCCTGGCTGCACCCAGGGCCTGCAGGCGGCTGCACTAATAAGGCTGCTATCCCCGAGGCGGTGGCTGCCGGGAGCGGGTCGGGGAGCCGGAGCCTCGGGGCTAGGCTCCACAGGCCCTCACCGAGGCTGCCTCGTCAGCAAGACCTTGGCCCACCATGACCCTGTGCCCTCTGGCAGCCCAGGGCCGGCCACAGCCGAGGAGTGACCCCTGGGGACACCTGCCCTTCCCCAGGCTCCATCTCCCCTTGTCCACTGAGACAGTGGCCCGAAGTCCTCAAGGGCCTGAAAGGGACCAAGTCCCTCCTACACGAGACCCACCCTGATCAGGACTCTGACTAGCCTTGAACATGGCCTTTGAGGCCTCAGGCTCCCTATCTGTAAAGTGGGGCAAGGCTCGGGTTTTTCTAGGTGGGCCACCTCCCACGAAGTCTCCCGAGAAGATAGCTGGGGTGAGGATGGAGCAAGAGAGGGTCTCACCTCTCAGTAAGACCCTAATGGTGAACAGGAAACGTTCCACGAATGCTAATTACAACCCAGAGCCAGGCTAATGATAATGATAATAATGGCAGTAACTGTTTACAGCTCTCCTGAGCTGTGATGGTTACTATTATTATGATTATAGGTGTTATTATTATCGCTCTCACTCTGCTAGCAGCTCACGATCCATGGCTGCCCTACCACCCACCTCCCCACTCTGGGCCGCTGCGTGCCAAGAGCTGACGCTCCGGACCTCCTCGCTGGGGCTTAATTAGGTCTCTTAGAAGGCAGAGCTGGCTCAGGCCCTGCAGGGAGCTTGAGGCAGAGGAAGCTGCGAGGCGGGGAGGAGGTGGCTACCAGCAGAGACAAAGCTGGGCCAGGGGGGGCGGGGGGGGCGGGTCTCCCCTAACTTGGGAACGCCCTTGTCCACCACCAGGGCCCTTCTCTGCAGTGAAGCCCGGGCCTGAGTGAGCTTCACACACACACACACACACACACACACACACACACACACACACACACACACGCACGCATTGTTCTTCAAGCTCCTCGTCCATTCTTTAGCCCTGAGCAAAAGCTCCACCAAGTTTCATCAGGGCAGAATAGTGCTGGGGTTAATTCCTTCCTCAGAGTCAGACACACCTGGGTTTCAATCCTGACTCTGCTCCTTCCCAGCTGTGTGACCTTGAGCTACTGACTTTCCCTCTCTGAGACTCTGCTGCCTCATCTTGAAAATAGGGATGGTACTTGTGCCCCTCCCACAAGGCAGCTGTGAAGATTAAATAGTAAAATGCAAATAAAGGGTTTAACCCTTTGCCTGGCCCAGAGTCAATTCCCCTGTTATGCCCATTATGTTATTATTGTTATTATTATTGTATCAGTCAGGATGGGTTAAGGTATGCTGCTATAACAAGTAATTCCCACATCTTTATAGGTTTATTTCAAGCCTGAGCCACGTGTCTCTTAGGTTGGCAGGGAGCAGGGAGGCTGTCATTATAATCACTCAGGGACTCAGGTTGATGGGGCATAGCCCCCATCTCAAATGTTACCAGTGGCTGTGCTATAGGGAAAAATAAATCCTGAGAGTCTCCAATCAGCCATTAAATGCCCCAGCCTAGAAAGAAAAACATACCCTTGATTCATAGGCCAGAACTCATCACATGGCCCCATCCACCCACAAGGGACCCAGACAGACAAAACTCTGTATGGTTCCCACAATAACAAGAGCCCATTTAGAATCCTGGAACCTCATACACAGAAACACCCTTGGAATCATCTAGCTTTCTATATTGGGAACTTAGGACCTAGAGAAGGGAAGAGACTTATCCAAGGTCACACAGCAAGTTGACTTCAGAACTGGGACTCCAAATCAGGTCCCCTGGCTTCCTAGCCCAGACGTTCTTGTTCACCCCATGAGCATCCCCTCAACCCCAGTAGTTCAAATGTACCAACACAACTTTGGCCAATGAGAAATCTCCTGGGAGGATTCTGGAAAAGGTTTCCTCTCTCTCTTCAAGAAGTCTGAGAACTAGAAGTCTCTCTGCCAGCTTTGAATGCTGTTGTGTGAGGATGAACTGCAGCAGCCATTTCGTGACCATGAAGAAATAATGTTGGGGACAAAAGTCCACACTCTGAGGAAAGCAGGGTGAATATATGAAAAGAACTTGTGTCTTTGATGATGTCACTGAGCCTCTGAATCAAACAATGCTGGAGCTGCCCTGCTTTAGGACTTCTTATTACACGAGATAGTAAATTGTCCTTATTATTTACTGCTTTGGGTCTTCAGACACTGGCCACCTAACTCATCCTAACAGATAGAACCCTCACGCTTCTACCCTATCCCACTCCACTCTCTTTTACTACTTGAAGAAAACTCTTATTTCAGGTTTCAGCTTAAGTATCCCTCCCTCCAGGTTTCCTGAATCCCCACCCCCTCACACCCTCTCAAAAAACCGCATCCCTTTCTCTCATAGAGCTTCATCCCAGTTTGTAATGAGTCACTCATTAGTGTGATCCTTTTACTTATATCTTCATCCTCCATTTGTTCCATGAGGGCAAAGAACACACTGTTTGGGCCCCATTTTAATCACCTGTGATGAGCACAGTGCTGTCCATAATTGGCACTCAGTGTTGAATGAATAAAGCCATTCATGTGCGCTTGCCCAACCATTCATTCCTTTATTCCAAAATAGTCACCCAGTAAGCTTCAGGAGGCCAGTGATCTTTGTTGTGTTCACAGTTGGATCCCAGAAACTTAGAATGGATAAGCACTCAAGCATTTGTGGGATGAACTGATAAATTGATTGAACTTCCTATACGTGCCAGGGGTCAGGCTAAGCCTTACCTGTGCATTTGTAAGAAAGCACACCAGAGGAAGCTGCAGTGATGAGCATGGTAGAAACGTTGCAGCAACGCTGTATTTCCACATTCTAGTCCGGCAATGACATTGCCAGCATTCCACTGGAGGAAGACGAACTGAAAGCAATGCCCGATGTTAACCTGGGCTGATTCCCGGGCTGTAAGCCCCTTGAGGGCAGGGATGGTTTTTGAGAAGTGTCTGTCCAGGTGGATGAGACCTGGGTCCTGCAGGGGGCTGGGTTCCCATCACTCCTCCCACCAGATGGCTCTCCCAGTCCCTGTATCTATCATGGCAAGTTGGTCTTGGAGAAAACAGAAGCGATGCTTGAGAGATGGATGTTCATGGCAAATGGGCTGTGATGATCATGCGTCTCCATTTTCCCCTTAATATACATGATGAATAAACTTAATTACACGGAAAATTGCTGCCGTTGAAGAATGGGGCTCATGCGGCTTTCTCGTGTTGCTTAGTGCTTCCTTGCTCTCCCGAAGGTCCACGGGGGAGACCCAGAGTCACCGCCACTGACTCTAGCATCTGCCTTCATGAGAAAGCCACACTCAGGCAGAGGCAGAACCAACTCCCGAAGAAGCAACACAATGTTGGCTCTGAGAAGACCTGGAGTGCTCATTTCATCCAACCACCCATTTTACAGATGGGGACAACTGAGTCCCGGAGAAATGGATATGATGACTTGAATCAGGGCTGGTCTCTTCCTTCTCCAAGTCCTGAATGTTGCTCTGATCCAAAAGACACATAAGTCAAATTCCTCTTGGTTTCAATCTCTTCCAAAGCAGACATTTGGGAAACTGACCCATGCCATGGACCTACTCCTTAATGGGCAAGGTCCTGAGCATGGGACCAGACCAGAACCAACGCTTAACAGAAGTTAGCTGTCATTTGTATTGCTTTTGTTTTTATTATCATTACAAATTTTAGGCACTGTAGAAAACCAGTTCCCCCAGAATGGAAAAGAGGAGAAAAGTCAGAACTTGGAAGGTAGGAAATCTAGATGGTGGTACAGATTCTGTTACTAACTAATTATGTGCAATTCAGCAAAGCCATGGCCACCACTGAGTCTCAGTTTCCTGTCCTGTAAAATGAACATAATAATCTTTTCTGTTAAACATCATCAGCAGACTGCTGGAGGCCCCAGTTAGCTAATGAGTGTCTGAGCTGCACAGACTTGTAAGAGGTTGTGTAATGGTTGTAACAGGAGCCTTCCGAACCGTATCACTGACAGTCTTTGACAGAGCTTAGGCTTGGGCAAGTGTCCTATGGTCTTCCAGTCTCTACTGAGATGAAGACAAACTTGCCTGAAACCAGTTTGCAGGGGTGGGATGGCAGGGAGGAACTAATAACACCTGATGTCTGTGTGCCACCTTCATCTATTCAGTAGACATTTACTCTGGGGTGATGATATGCCAAGGGAGGGGCACAAAGATGAACAAGACATGGGTTCTGTGCTCAAGGAGCACACAGTCTAGTAGAAGAGACAGATGTAGCATCCATCAATTAGTGTGGTGACTGAAAAACAGGCAGAAGTAGCTGCAAAGCACAAGATGCAATCCAGCAGGACCCTCTGCAGGAGTGTGGGTTTGAACGCATCATTTATTCATTCATCCATGCAGGCACACATGCAGTGTGTCTCATGGGCTGGAAATCCAGAAGTGAATAAAATACATGTGGTTCTTGCTTTCACTGACTCTACAACCTACAAAAAGAGGCTGATTCAGGGCCAACAGGTGGTACTGGAAAAGCCACTTGGAGCAGAGGGAACTGCATGGGCAGAGGGAAAAGCATGGGCAAAGGCACGGAGGTGGGACGTAATTTGGTGTTCCTAGAGCAAAAGCCCTAGACAGGCGATGAGGCTAGATGGGAAACCTCTCTAATTCTGCAAGTTACCAAAGAGCAGAAATATCTAATTCCTCACCTGGTACCACCTACACATCTTCTCTCGAAAGTGCACTGTGCAACAGATAAATGGATAAACAAATGGGGTCTATCCATGCAACGGAACATTATTCAGCCATAAAAAAAAAACAACAAAGTATTGACACACATCACAACATGGGTGAACCCTGAGGACATTACACTAAGTGAAATAAGCCAGACACATTGCATGATTCCACTTATATGAGGTACCTAGAATACGCAAATTCATTGAGACAGAAAGTAGAATACAGGTTACCAGAAGGTGGGCAGAGGAGGAAATGGAAGTTATCGTTAATGAGTACAAGAGTTTCTCTCTGGGCTGATGAGAAAGTTCTGGAAACAGATGTCAGTGATGGTTGTACAACACTATGAATGTACTTATAACGCCACTGAAATATACACTTAGAAATGGTTAGAATGGTAAATGTTATTTATGTTATGTCTATTTTACCACAATAAAAAAAAAACTTTAAAAAAGTGCACTAAGCTACTCTGAGCTACTTGTATATCTTATAAATGCTCAGAAGTTCATTCATTCATTCATTCATCCATCCATTCCATAAATATTTGTTAAGCACCAACAACATACTAGACACGGTCCCAAGCGCTGGGGAAGCAGAGGCAAAAAAGACAGACAAAGGCCCCTGCTAGCACAGAGGTGACAGGAATGCGGGAGCCAGACAGTAAACAAGTAAATGCATTAATAAACCAGATAATTATAGATGGCAATGAACTAGGGAGGATATAAACAGGGCGATGTGCTGGGGAGAGATGGGGAGAGTGAGCTCTGGGCTGGGCTCCCTGCAGAGGTAGCTGGTCCCCTGAGTCCTACGGGAAGCAGCCATGCAAACAGCTGGGAGAACAGCAAATCCTAATATACAACAGACACCCTGCATATAATATATGTATCCCTGTCTCTCTCTCTCTCCCACTAATTCAGGGCTTTCTGATCCCGGCCCCACTCTGGGAGGGTACTAGGGTCTGGGGATGGAAACAGACACAGCTAAGACTCAGAACCCTTACAGAAGCAACTTCTAAGCTTCTCCATCAGGAAGTACTTCTCCATGTCTAACTTTCCTCTCTCCTGCTACAGGCATCCCTTTTGGATCTTCAGGGGGACGGAGACCCTTCAAAGAAGTGGCCCTCTCACTGACCCTCCTAGCCATCACATCCCCTACAATCTCTAATGGTGTCACCTGAGACCCACGGTGGCAGAAAGAAACCCGACTGCCAAGCAGTTGTTGCTGGTGCAGCTCGTTAACCATAATAATAATTAAGTCCCAAGCTGGGGCTGGCCCATTAGCGCCTTTAGATCATCCAAAGTGGCGTTATAAGGCAGTGGTTTCCTTAATGAAAGGTTATCTATTACAAAATTGGGCTTCCATCCGTCTCTATTATGGGGGGCAGTTTACCTGCTTAAACATGCACCACGAGCACGCCCTGGCAGGGGGTGGCGGTGGCTCGAAGGTGCAGAATGGCTTTCCAAGCACCAGGACGCTGATAAACAGCCCGTCCGCGCCCACCACCAAGGCAGATGGAACATCCAATTCTCCCAGGGCCGGCTGTCTGCCAGTGTCTAGGGGATGAGGGTAGACGGAGATTTCTTGGGATGGGGCACATTTAAGCCAAGACTAGAAGGTTCCTGCCTCAGGGGGAGGAGGGGAGGTTCAGCCAGAGTGATGTGCAGGATGACTTCAGTGCAACAACTGGGAGATGGGATTTCCATCCGAGCCTGATGGGGAGACATGCTGGGTGGGCCTGGGCTTCAGCTTTTGCAATCATGCGAAGAGGCATCTGCGGTTCCTTGTTATTCACTTGACAACATCAGCACCACCCGCTGATTCTACCTTCAAGATGCTACCAGCATCTGACCCCCTCATCACGGCCACCATGAACGAGTCATCATCACCTTCGGTCATCATCCTCCCACTGGACATCCGGCTTCCACTCTTGCCCCTTCCAGCCACAGGAAACTTGTGTGTGTGTGTGTGTGTGTGTGTGTGGTACGTGGGCCTCTCACTGTTGTGGCCTCTCCCGTTGTGGAGCACAGGTTCCGGACGCGCAGGCTCAGCGGCCATGGCTCACGGGCCCAGCCGCTCCGCGGCATGTGGGATCCTCCCAGACCGGGGCACGAACCCGCGTCCCCTGCATCGGCAGGCGGACTCTCAACCACTGCGCCACCAGGGAAGCCCCAAAGGAAACTTTTTACTTAATTGAGGTGAAATTCATACCGTGCAGCAATTTCATGCCTAGGTATACGACCGAACAAACTGAAAACACGTGTTCCAGCAAATCCTTGTACACAGATGTTCATAGCAGCACCATCCACAATAACCAAAGGATGGAGACCACCCAGACGTCCACCAACGGATGAAGGACAAAAAAGATGTGGTCCACCCATACATATTACTTTTTCTTTTTTTTCTTTTTCTGGCCAGGCTATACGGCTTGCAGGATCTCAGTTCCCCAACCAGGGACCGAACCCCTGCCACAGCAGTGAAAGCCCAGAATCCTAGCCACTAGGACACAAGGGAACTCCCCATCTATGCACACAATGGAATATTACTCAGCCGTAAAAAGGAGCCAAGCTGTGATGCATGCTACAATGTGAATTGAACAGAGGGACCCTTCTAAAAACAAATCATGTCCCTCCTCCACATGGAACCCTCTACTGGCCTGTTTGAATGACCTCCAGACTCTGTGCAAGGGTCTATGAGGTCCTACACCCCCATTTCCTCTCTGACTTTGTTTCCACGCCTGACCCCCCACCCCATCCCTGGGCTCACCACACTCGGCCCTACTGGCCTGGGTCTGGGACTGGAACACACCAAGCTTGCTCCCACCTCAGGGCTTTGCCACTGCTGTCGCTCCCCGTGGAGTTCCCTTCCTCTGATGGACTCCTTCTCATGTGTCAGGCCTCAGTCCAGAGTCACCTCCACAGAGAAGGAGTCCTGGACCACCCTATCGACAGCATCCCCCACGCCCACCACTGACTGTCCCTCTATCCTACTGATTTCCTATTTTATTGTTTTCACAGCTAATCTAGTGGAAGGTAAAGTAGAAAGTCATCCTGAACCCGAAGACCAACCTGAACCATCGCTCACTTGGCCTCACCAGGGTAGCAGCCCTCCAGTTTCTTCTGGGAACCTCCAAAGCCACAGTTTGCTCACCTCTCCACCTGATGCTCTCTTGGTCCCCCTTAGAAAGGCAACCAAAACCCTAGAACTGTCCAACATCTACTTGTCCCAGGCAACGTGGATGATGCCAAAAAAACATAAGACATGGGCTTTCTATTTCCATGTGTGCCAAACACAGTGGCCAAAAGCAGGTCAGAGATCACAGGAGGGAGAAGGTTGACTGTATAAGAATGGGAGGGCTTTAGGGGAGAGACCGGGTAAACTTTGGCAAATGCATCATTTCCCACTGTTTTTACAACAGAACTCCCAGTCCTATGAGATGCTCTGTGATGGAAAAAGAAAACTGTTTCATTCTAACAGGTCTGGGAAATTTGGACCAATTCCTTTTGGAGAGTCACAATGTACATCAGAAGTTCAAGTCACTGACAAGGCCTGCAGCAAAGATACCTGTTGGAATCCTAGCCTTTGCAATTATGTTAATTGTGGATCTGAGCTAAGGCAATTTTAGGGAGAAGTTTCTGTTATTTTAAGCCCAAAGTCAAGAGGTCCCTTGTTTTTCTCCTCATGACCCCCAGCAAAGTCGAGGAGCATGAGGGAGAGACCAGCATCCATTGGGAATTTGCCACTTGCCAACACAAGACTATGTACTTCATACAATGTCTCATTTGATTTTCACAAAGGTCCTATGAGGTGTGTACTGTTATGACTCCCATTTTGCAGATGAGAAAACTGAGGTTAGAACAATTCTCTCATGTCCATGTAACTAGGAAAGTCACCTTTTCCTGGCTTTGAGCTCCAGCCCTTTGGCTCAAAGCCATCTTGTCCTACTACCTGTGAGTCTGGGGTGTGGTTTGCAGACCTTTCTCCCTCTCCAGCCTCTCCGTTATCCCCAATCTTCTGTCTGTTCCCTCACCGTCATAGCCCCCTTTGGGCATCAAATAGTTAACCTCTCCCCCATTCGCCCAGACTCAGGTTCGTTACACTGACTAATTGCTTCAAAGTCAGCTATTCCACCATCACTAATGGAAACTGTATCTGCAAGTAATAGATTAACTGACTACTTGTGATCGGCTCTGAACCAGAGGGTCACTGGGCACGCTGGACCCACCCAGCCCGTCCTTCTGGAGCCAGTAGAGGGAACCAGAAGCTGGACTCAAGGGGACTTTGGGGGCATCTGGAGTTTCACTGACCATCGCCCTGAGAAAGGCCTGCAGCCAGTTCTGCCCCTAAGGAGACACATCCTGCATCTTTTCAAAACATTAAAATGCAAGTGTGTTAACTTGAAAAAAATGAAAATCTTATCAGCATAATTAGCCACCAAATAGAATAACAGCTTCCCCTTACCCCAGAATGAGGGAGGGAGTGGGACTTTCCTCAGAAGTTTTAAAGTCATTAATTAGAAAGTAACAGTCACCCGTTTGCATACTAGCTAGGTGCCTTCACTGCCTTGTCTCCCTGAATCCTAGCAATAGCTCCTGAGGCAGGTGCTATAATTATCCCATTTTACAGAAGGGAAACAGGGCTCAGAGAGATGCAGCAACCTGCCCAAGGTCACACAGCAAAGAAGTAAGTGACCTGGGGGAAACCACAGGTCTGTGTGACCCCCGAACCAAATCTTTTATCCTCTGTTCCAAGGTCAGAGAAGGAAAGGCCATGCATGGGCTGAATCCTGGCCCAGGGCTTGTATTTGTAAATAAAGTTTTATTGGAACACAGCCATGCCCATTCATTTACATACTGTCTCTGAAACACAAGAGCTGAATGAGTAGTTAGGACAAAGTCTGAAATATCTATTATCTACCCTTTTGCAGAAAAAGCTTGCAGACCCCTGCCAGACCCAGTTACCCTTCCCAGAAGGGTTTGCACCTTAGTGAAGTGAAGGGGAAGAAAGGTGGGCGCAGGGGCTGGCGTGAACCTGGAGATGTCAAGGGAAACCAGTCTCCAGGATTTACTGACAGTCCCCCAGATTATAAGGAAGGTCTCTGTGAGTCTGGAAGCAGAGAGGGGAGTTTAGAATTGAGGAGAACCAGAGGAAAATGAAGCAGGACTTAGGAGGCACACAGCAGGCACTCAACAGATGCTTGGGGGGTGAAGGCGGAAGACAGCTGGAGTCTGAGAGGTCGAACTCTGCAGAGTTTCCCCCTTTGCCTGCCTGGTAAATGAGGAGCAGCCCTACTCCCCGCCTCCTTGCTCCCTGGCTCTTCGGGGTAGTTTTACAGGCTGCAGAGTCGCTGGAGGGTGTAAAAACACGGGGACTTTTTTCCTTTAAGTCTCCCCTGTAAGTCACCTCGAAGCATTTCCCTGATCGATTGGCTCTTCTCCTCCTTGCAGAAGCCGTCCCTGGGGAACCGTTTGCCGAAAGGAATCGTCCAGTTTGCATTTAGTCACCTTTATCTGACCCAGGAGATAAATCTCTCTTAGTTTGGTTTTTCCGCAAGGAGGGATCCTGGGAGGCCAGCTCTGCACTAGGCAAAAGCTGGAGACCTCACTAATTCAGATGCTGATTATTCCAAATGGGAGCTGTTAGGAGGGCAGGAGAGAGCCCAGTTTCCCTGGGAAAAAGCAGGTTTCTCTAAGAAAAGGGACAGGGTTTGTAAAGGCATGATTGCAAAGGTGCATTTGAGCTGCCTCGAAGCATCAAGCCTCCCTCTGGGGACTCAAGTACATGGATGGTGGCCCCTAAACGGGCCACTAGTGGGGGCACTGTGGGCAGGGAAGGAGTGGGTGCCCTCTGTGAGAGCGACTTTAACCTGTACGGAGAAGACGTGTCTATGCACAGTGCATCCCAAAGGCCACATTTTTGGGTCACAAGCCCTGGGTTTCCATCCCAGAAGCGGGATCTTGCGTGAACGGCTTCCCTTCTGAGTCTTGGTTTCTTCCCCTGTGAAATGGACATAATGATACCGACCGCATAGCTCCTGACCTCCTAAAATGGTCTCGAGGATTCAACGACCTTCTGCATTTAAAAAAAGGGCTCAGCATAGAGCAAACTCTGAATAAAGGTCACTACTCCTATTCCTATTCTTACTGTTGTTGGTATTTGGCTGACGCAGAAAAGCTGTTATTCCCCTCCCACCAATGCACACGATTGGTTTAGCCCACCGTCCCCAGCTTCTGTCTCCCATAAAGAAAGTTGTTCCACTGGTGGTCAGATCTATCAAGAAGAACCCACCAGCTTCCCCAAGGATGCAGATTTTGTGCCCAGAGATCCTGAACCCTTTCATGAATAAATTTCCTTCCACCATTCAAAGACTCCCTCCCCTACAAGTTTTCCTCGGGCTCAGGGCAGACCCTTTGGGATGCTGTGAAGTCAGCCTTTCTGAAGAGGGTTAAACTCCTTAATCTGACCCTCCCCCTGGGGGAAAGTGGGTAGGTGGCAATGCTTAACCCAAGGAGGCCATCACAAGGAGACAGTACAGGCACTACAGCCTTGGTGAGGAGGGATTTTTGGGGAGCAGGCTGGAATCCTGGTGCCGCCACTCAAGCATAGCAATTAAGGGCCCAGCATCAGACAGACTACCTTTCCAATCCCAGATCTGTCACTTTCTAGCCCCCCTGGTGGTTGAATCTCTGTAGACCTCAGTTTCCTCATCAGGTGAATGGGAATACTCGTTGCATCAGCCTCGCGGGATTATCATGAGGTTAACAGAGATAATACATTGCAAAACCCTGAACCCAGAGGCTGGCACCCTGTCCATGCCCTGTAAAGGGTAGATATCATCATTAACAAAGAGGTCCTGATTGCAGGTCGAATGCCATGACTTTTAATCCCAGTTTAATCCCAGTCGAATGCCATGACTTTTGTGTGTGTGTGTATGTGGTGCGCGGGCCTCTCACTGTTGTGGCCTCTCCCGTTGCGGAGCACAGGCTCCGGACGCGCAGGCTCAGAGGCCATGGCTCACAGGCCCAGCCGCTCCGCGGCATGTGGGATCTTCCCGGACCGGGGCACGAACCCGCGTCCCCTGCATCAGCAGGCAGACTCCCAACCACTGCGCCACCAGGGAAGCCCCTGCCATGACTTTTAATCCCAGTTTAATCCCAGTTTGGCCACAAGCTAATTGATGACCTTGGGCAAGTCCCTCTTGGCCGCAGTTTACCCCTTCTCCTCTCCAAAGGCTCCTTCCCTCTGGGAGTCCACCATGCTACCGAAGGCATGCTCTGTCCTCACCCGGTGTCAGCTTTGAGTCTGAGCATCTTTGCTCCTGAATCTCTGAATAGAAGAGCTGCCTATTCACTATGGTTTTTTCCAAGAGCCAAAACTGGGGGTTTTTCCAAGCCAGGATTCACCCCATGTCCTCTGCCTCTTTGAAACACACACACACACACACACACACACACACACACACACACACACACACACACACACACACACACACCCCTGGCAGAAGAGCCATCTCCTGCTGCCCTCATCCTCCCCCACCCCCATCACATGTTCATCCAGAAGTCCTTGTCAGAATATGCCCCCTGGGACGAGCAGGTGGGAAATGTCATTTTGGATCCATTACTAGAGCTCTAAGGTGCTTAGAGATGATCAACACCAATTCCGACTTCCATCCAGGGAGGAGGGGAGGCCAGGAGCAGCCCGCATCTCTGGCAAGGAGACCTGTGTCGGCCACCCCAAGCTTCCGGCTACCACCACCCAGGGAGGGCAGGCAAAGAGGGCTGTCTGGGGGCCGAGGACCCTCTCCACTCTGTGTCCTCAGATTTCCCTGCCGCGGCTGATTTGAATAATTCAGCAATGCCGGGTCTCCTGGGCACTATTGTCTTCAGTGAAGGCAAATCAGTCGGCTGCTCGGCCTGTTACGAGGGCCCCTGCCTGCTGCCTTTTTCTGTAAATCAGGATTAATGAGATGGTGGGGGAAGCGCCGAGCCCTGGGCAGAGACGCTGGCAGCCGGCTCTCCTGGAGCTGTGGCTCCTGCCTCCGTGTCCTCGGGCAGCCTTCTGTGGCAGCCATCAACCTGTCGATAACTAGCTATCACCCAGCCCGCCAGCCCGCGCCTCGGCCCCTCCGCCGGCCCCCATGGCTCCAGGGGAAAGAGAAAGCAAGAGAGGGAAAGCTGCCTGCAAGGGGGCTTTGCCCCCTCACCCCTGGCAGCCCGGCAGGCTAGGGTGGTGCCAGGGGCTGGGCTCCTTTCCCCCTGGCTGCACCCAAGAGTGAGGCATGAGGGAGATCCACCCAGTCTGGGGCTAGCAGACAGCTTATTAGGCTCCAAGACAGTGAGCATCCTGGGCCTGGCTTTTTGACAGCTGTCACTCACACAGGGCACAGGGAACAAGACCCTTGTGCCTGTCACTGGTGGCACCTTCCTCCCCCTCCTCCTGCCTTGTAGGGGCTAAACAGGTGCATTCTGGTTACCCCACTTACAGGCTGTGTGACCTTGGGCAAGTCACTTAGCCTCTCTGGGTTTCAACTGCCTCATCTGGAAAGTGTAGATAAAAACATGTACTTGTCCCGCAGGTTGTCAAGAGGATTCCAGGGTACACAGGCTTGTAAATTCCTACCACCAGCCAGTGTGCAGCCCACAATCATGTGTAATCACATTGTATTCATACCATTATCATGATTAACTCTAGAATCATGCTATTCAAAGTATGGTCCACGGGCCATGCCAGGTTACAAACTATTTATCACCTCAGCACAGTGAGGTATATACAGAGAAAAAGAGTAAATACTAATATTAAGAAACTTTTGTAGTAATTTTATATCTATTGAATCTAATGATAAAAAAGCAGGGGCTTGGATTTTGCAGCTATTTTAAAGTTTCATTTAATTTTTATAAGATTCTTTTTTTTTATGGTTTATTTATCCTCCACTGTTTTAATTTTAATGCTAGAAAATACACACACGTATTTATTGGTACCCGCTTTTTTCACAGGCTCCGGACACGCAGGCTCAGCGGCCATGGCTCACGGGCCCAGCCGCTCCGCAGCATGTGGGATCTTCCCAGACGGGGGCACGAACTCGTGTCCCCTGAATCAGCAGGCGGACTCTCAACCACTGCGCCACCAGGGAAGCCCCAGATTCTTTTTTTTTTTTTTTACTGGATTTTACAAGTGTCATTCTGCAATGAACTGGAAATGTAAAAAGAATACTGGTCCTTCAGCACAGGTAGCTTGAGAAGCAGGGTTCTAGACAAACTCTCACATTACACAAATCCCCTAGAGATCTTTTTAAAATACAGATTCTGATTCAGCAGACCTGGGTGGCACCTGAGAGTCTGCATTTCTAACAAGGGCCCAGAGGACGCTGACGATGCTGGTCCCGGGACTGCACTGGGGAGGGGCGAGTATGGAGCACCCTGGCCGATGCCTTATCCCCTCCCTGACCCAACTTCATTCCCTGTAGTTCCCCCAACACCCAGAGATGCTGCCTCCTCGTCTTCTCACAGCTAAGTACTCACCAAGGCCTCCAGACACAGAGGCTACAGCTCAGACCCCACTGCCGAATCAGAGGCACCGGGCTGGACTCCCAACAGCAGCAGCAGCCAACAACTAATAAGAGTTGAGCAGGTACTATGTGTCAGGCTCTGGGTGTGAGGCGCTAGAATGCACTTTCCCAGGTTCAGCTCTCTCTCTGCAAGTTCTTGAAACAATGCCTGTCAAACCCTGGCAGAATGCCAGACAGTCAGCACACAACCAATGGCAGCTATTATCGCTTTCCTGTTTGATTGCACTTCCTCCTCATAGCAACTCCTTAAGATACAGGAGTATGTGTTAGCTACTGCTGTGTAACAAATCAACTCAAAATCTAGCAGCTTAAAATAATATCCATGTATCCACTGTTGCCCTTGAGTCTATGACTCAGCTAGCTCTTCTGCTTTCCTGGGTCTGCCTTGGCATATACTGGCTGGCTCACTTATGCATCTGTGGTCACCTGGGTCCCAGGTGTTTTAGAATGGCCTCAGCTGGGACAGCTCATGTCTGCTCCATGTGGCCTCTCATCCTCTAATACGTTAGCCTGAGACTCTCCTTATGAGGGTCAGAGAACAGAGTGAACAAAGCCTCCTGGGACCTAGGCTCAGGACTGTCACACCATCACTTTCTCTATATCCTATTAGCCAAAATAAGTCACATGGACAGCTCAAAATCAAGGGATGGGGGGACAAGACTCCACCTTGAGATGGGAGGAGATGTAAAGTCACATGGCAAGGAACATAAACACAAAGAGAGTGGGAGATTCAGGGCCATTTTTGTAGGCTTATCATTATCCCTCTTTCTAGATGAGGATACTGAGGGTCAGAGAGGTTCAGAGACTTGCCTGAGGTCAGACAGCAGTGAGAAAGGAACAGAGCCGAGCTCTGCCTGACTCAAAACTGTGCTCTGAACCTCTTCCAGACTCTTCTCTGTGTGCAAAAAAGGAAAAAAAAAATACATTTCGGTAACTCAATTCACCAAAGGGAGAGAATTTTCAAATATTTTGACATCTCCAGTGGAGGTTTTTGCCTGCTTGGGCTCCTGTGCCACCCCCTGCCCTCTAATCACAGGCCTGTTTTCCATCACCTGCTCTCCTCTTTCCTCCTGGGCCTTGCAGCTTCAGGCAATTTATCTTTCCCTCGTTTCTTAATGGTCTCTTTAACACAAGGGTTTTCTAACAAGACAAATTGAAGGGCTTGGGCGTCAAGCAGAGCTCACATGTGCTCATGGGAGGGGGTGCGGTGAGGAGCCAAAGGGAGCCCAGAGAAGAGACAGGCACAGGCTGAGTGGTCCCCAAATCCAAGAACTGGAGAATTATGTATCTTCAGGCACCTTGTTTGCCCATCCTTGTCCCAAAAGTCTAGTGGCTCTTGTCCTGGTGTCCCCAGATCCCCACAGTCCTGAAAATGTCTACAGAAGCCCTTTGGAGTGGGTTGCAGCAGTACAGCTAGTCTAGAAACTCAGGCAGTCTAGAAAACTTTACTTTTTTGCAATGGAGTATAATATCTATACAAGCCTGTGTTCTACCAAGTGGCAGAAATACAATTATAGTTCATCTAGGGTCCTCTTCCTCCTTTGTCCAGGGCTGTGCCTAAATTCTGGAGAGATGACATTATGCCAACTTGAGTGTATCAGTTATCAATTGCTGCTGCCCCCAAATGTAGTGGCTTAAATGATAATCAGCTTTTATTATGTCATATGGCTTCTGTAGGTCAGAAATTCATGAGTATTTAGCCAGGTGGTCTGGCTGCAGGTCTCTTGTGAAACTGCAGTCAGATATCAGCTAGGGCTGCGGTCTCATCTGAAGGCTTGTTTGGAGACGGAGGCTCCATTTCCAAGGTGATTCACTCACCGGAGCCTCCTGTCATTCTATGTGGGCATCTCCAAAACATGTGTCCCCCCAGCATGGCTTCCCTCAGAGCAAGGAACCTAAGAGAATGAGGTGGAAGCTGAAAAGCCCTTTATGACCCACCCTCTGAAGTCACACATCACCTCTGCTGTACAATACTGTACAATACTGATCACACAGATAGTCCCAATTTAATGAAGGGAGAAACTGCATGAAGGTATGCATTCCAGGAGGTGAGGCTCCCTGGAGAATGGCTATCCATAGGGTGTCAGGAATAGGAGTCATCTTATCTTGTTCTTGGCTTTTGCTAAGATGTCCTTGCTCAGGTGTGGTCCATGGTAATCTACAGACACCCTGATTCACCCTGGACCTCAAGCCCTCCCTGTCCTTTCTCAGGAGGCACCAGCATCCATATTCCCTTCACTTCGCCCTTAACTCTGTTCTGCAGCCCAGGGAATCTTCTCTAGTCTTAGAGACAGGACTGCTTCACTTTCACATCCTTCCAAATCTTTTGTCATATGCCCAGTCCTTGGCTGGCTTTTAAAATTCAAAAGCCAAAATTGGATTCCCTTCCTTATCTGAGTTCTGCTGTGTCATCCTTTCCCTGAGGCAATGCATGCTGCATGGTCTGGCTGCTGCCTGAGTGAGGAGACTGGCCACAGGACATAAATAAATGCACAGATTTTTTTTTTTAAAAAAAGAGGAACTCAGTTAATATTTCAAAATATTTTCCTGCCATGCTGTAAAACACTGAGCTCCTGTAAGTTGCCTTTTTCGTCTCTGTTGATTTTCTCTGTCACTCTACAAGAAATACATCATATGTCCACATTTTACAGATGAAGAAACAGGGTCAGAGAGGTTGGATGGCTTGCTAGACCCATATCCAAGGATGGTGGCATAAGTGGGACACAACCCCATGTTTTCTGACCCCAAGTCAACACTCTGGCCACAACTGCACTACTTCCCCATGTCCTCTGCCTTCTTTCCCCTCTGAAATCTGCTTTCTTCAAGATTTTTCCCCCAGCCACTGAAAAGGTACGCTATTGGGACACGATTACCTTTCTTGGGCATCTTGACCAAACATAAGAATTCCCCTACGCTAAAGGGAAAGTTCTTGAATGGTGGGGTTTTAGGCACAGGTATAAGTGGGAGAGGACCTGAAGGGTCAGTAGACCAATCAAACATTCCTGAAATTGTACACCAAAGCAGTCTCTTGCTTCACCCACAAGTGAGTTTGACTTTCTGGGTGAGGAGGATCAGATATGGAAGGCAAGGGAACAGATGGACTTACAGACAGAAGAGCAAGAGAAAACAACAACCAGCATGATCCAACCCATCCTCTTGCAACAAGGATCCTCTCCAAGGAGTGTCAGCTTCTGAATTCAATACCAACTCTAGAAAGTTATTAAGTCTGAACTCCTAATGAAGAACAGATGGGAAATGAAAGAAAAGCAAAGATCAAAATATGCTTTCCATATTTTTTGCTTAAATGAAAAAATTGTCAGGAACCACTGATTGCCTTTTGCAAGGTGTCACATCCACCCAGTGGGATTCCCAAGTCAGCAAAGCGTGCTTTCCCCTCATGCATCCAGGCTTGGCTACCACAAGCAGACACTTGAGGGTGAAAGCAGTCACCCCACCAGCTCCCCTGGAGTCTGAAGGTCCACCACCACATGAGAGGTGAAGGGCACAGACTTCAGAGGCATGCAAACCTGGGTTCAAATTCCGAATCTGCCATGATTTGTGAATTTGGGCAAGTTATTCAACCTCTCTGGGCCTCAATGTCCTCATCCAAAAGGATCTTTAATGATTTAAATAAACTAATGTAGAGTCATGGTCTTATGGTAACTACTGAGATAAGACATGGTGGTTGCAGCAGAAATGGTGCTATGTGTTCACCAAATGCTGTTTCATATTCATCTTTCCTGGACACACAGAAAACCACCCCTTCCCAGCCTCCTTCCAGGTTGTTGGGGTCATGTGACTGGTTCTATGAGTGGAGGTGACAAGCATCACTTCCAAACTAAGGAAATTCTCTTGCCCCCTGTTAATACAGTAGGCCTCGTGTTGAAATATGGAAACACATATTTAAGGAGCCTGGATCCCTGAGTCACCACATGGAGCACAGCTGCCCAGGCCCACGGTGGACTTTACAGGGGCAAAAAATGAACTTTGCTTATAAGGCATTTTTGTTGCAGCAGCCCAGCTTACGCTGACTAAAATGGGGTCAATCATTTCTCTTCTGCAGAAAGGCTGCAATGTGGTTGCTGGCACATACTAGGTGGTCACATTCTCTCTTCTTGCTCTGTTGGGAGTGGATGGGAGCTCAGACTTGCCCAAGGTTACATTGGTTTTTAGTGGAGCACCTGGGTCTCAAACCCAGAGCCTCCAGAGCCCAGTCCCATGCTCTCTGACCGCAGAAGAATACACTGCCCGGCATTCTTGCCGGGTGTCTCCGGGAAATACTTCCACTGTGATTCCTTGGGTTTGAGGCAAATATCAAAGTTGCTGACAGCCTGCTTGCGTAGTGCTGATGTGTAATACTGATGAATCAGGAGCCGGGTCCGGCGCTGGCTGTTGGTCCAAGTGCCCAGAATATTCAAGCACTCTGTTGCCATTCCCTGATGTTATCACTTCCCTTTACAGTGTGATTCTTCTATCGCAGGTCACTGGTTCCAGTGTGAATTTCCGCTGCCGCCCACACATCCCAGCCTGGGCAGACAACCCTCCTGCCTAGAACTAGATTCCAGGCCCCAGTGAGGACAACCGGGCTGCCATCATTGCACAGGGACATCACGGGACAAATAAAGAGCCTGTATGCCCACCAACATCTAGAAGGAGGCAGCCTTCACTCTCCACTCTTCTCCAGTCAGAGGCAAGCAGCTTCTCATTCAAGCCAATTGGAAAAAGCAACATTTTCCTAACCCCCACCCCCAAGACCTGACCCGGACATTTTGGGAACCAGGGACATTTTTCTCAATAAATGTCTTCTCCCCACAGCGAGACAGCCTGCCCGTCCTTGTGCCCTTGGAAAAGCTTGCCTGTTAGATGTTCCAAACTGCCGTGTGCTTTTCTGGTTAAACATTTATACTGCAGCTTTTGTGGATAAATAGATCCATACATGTGTCTGCACGATTAGGATTAAATATTCAAAAGATGCACAGGCAGGGACCTGGTCGGCCTGAATGAGATGAAACTCAGGGGGTGGAGGGTACAAATGTGGGATCTGAGTGGGGTTGAAGGGGCAGTGATTACGAGCATCATGGTGGACCCATGGCCTGTCGGGTCCTGGGCTGCCCGGATGGAAAGCAGCCCTAACGCGGCTGAATCTTTTCTCTTCCCCTCTCTTTTCATCTTTCCTCCTCCTCCCTCCTTCCTTTCTCCTCCCTCCAAGGCATGGAGGAGCTGCCTTCCCTTCCAGCATTCACTGCACCACTTCCCTTCCAGCATTCACTGCACCACTCCAAATCCGACTGCCTTTCACAATTTTATTTGATTAGGTTTTACGAGCTGACTTGCATGCCATGGCACAAGTTGCCGGATATGTCAGAGGCCTGGCAGAGACTGGAATTGAAATGATTCTAATTACATGTGATAATTTTTGCATTCTGACATAAAACAATGTTACCTCCCCCCCAAAAAAAAATCCCATTACAATGGTTAAAAGACAAATCATTTAGCAAGTCTGTTTCTTTATTACTTTATTAGACAATTTACAAGGCAACATTTTGAACATTGGGATCGGGTGATGGCCCAAGGCTATCCAACTGTAAGTTGCGCTAAGAAAAGGGAGTTCATCTCTTGTCATTAGTCAGAAAGTCAAATGCAATCATGGGAACTCCATTTGGCTTGTCAAATTAGCCGCTGTTTCAAGTCATTAGCATGGCGGAGCATTGCAGACACAGAGAGGAGGCCCTCAGCTCTGGAAAGAAGCGGTTAGTGGCCACCCAAGACGTTTACGATCACCTCCTCCAAGCAGCCTCCAAATAGCCCAAATCCCTTTCCTGGGGCACCCCTCCTGGAGGAAGGATTTTACCATCCTGCAACACTCCAAGCAGCCTTGGTCATGTGACTTGTTCAAGCCAATGAAATGACAGCAGAAGTGATCCATGTCACGTCCAAGCAGAATCTTTAACAGACAGTGCATGCTTCTCTGGGTGTCTTTTTTCTCTGCCTCCAGACCAGGAATGTGCTAGAGAGAGGCTGCTTCAGTGACCTGAGTCACACGTAAAAACCATTTGAAGCAGGGCAGCCGCCAATGTGGAACGTGAGGAACATGATGGATGTGTAAATGATGGACATGGAACGCAAGTGAAAGATAAATCTTCATTTTTTTTTTACAGGGTGATGAACTGTCCAGGTTTCTCAAGAGCCAAGGGGGTTCCAGTTTTAAAACTGAGACAGTCCAAATGAATGGCCTTGATTTATCTGGGACTGAGGGATTTCCTGGGATGCAGGATTTTTAGTGCTAAAACCAAGACAAACCTGGGTGAATTAGGACAAGTCAGTCCCCCTATCTTTGGAAGCCACAGAGATTTTTGGAGATGTTTGTACCTCTGCAGAGCCTGAACTAAGCTGACTGTCATGGACTGAACATCCTCCAAAATTCATATATTGGAGCCCTAACCCCTTGTGTGTTTGGAGATGAAGCCTCTAAGGAAGTAATTAAGGTTAAAAGAGGTCAAAGGGTGGGATTCTGATCTGATAGGATTTGTGTCCTCTTAAGAAAAGACACCAGGGACTTCCCTGGTGGTGCAGTGGTTAAGAATCCACCTGCAATGCAGGGGACACGGGTTCAAGCCCTGGTCTGGGAAGATCCCACATGCCGCAGACCAACTAAGCCCATGCGCCACAACTACTGAAGCCCGCATGCCTAGAGCCCATACTCCACAATAAGAGAAGCCACCATGATGAGAAACCCGCGCACCACGACGAAGAGTAGCCCCCGCTCGCCACACCTAGAGAAAGCTCACGCACAGCAACAAAGACCCAACACAGACAAAAATTAATTAATTAATTTTTTAAAAAAGAAAAGACACCAGAGGGGTGTGAGTGTGTGTGTGTGTGTGTGTGTGTTTCTCTCTCTCTCTCTTTCTCTCTTCACGTGCACACAAAAAAGAGGTCATGTAAGCACACAGCAAGAAGGCAGCTGTCTAAAATCCAAGAGATGAGCCTGCTGGTACCCTGCTGACACCCTGATCTTGGACTTCCAGACTCCACAACTACAAGAAAATGAATGTCTATTGTTTAAGCCCTCAGTCTACGGTATTTTGTTATGGCAGCCTGAGCAGACTACGACACTGACTGATACACCCTCACCTTACAGACAAGGAAACCAAAGTTCAGAGTCAAATATTCTTGACGGAGGTAGTGTGGTGACAACAAAATGGAGACCTTATTGACGCCAGATGGGTCAGCGTTTGTTTTCTGACTGTGATGGTTAATTTTATGTGTCAACTTGACTAGGCTTAAGGGATGCCCAGACAGTGGGTCAAACATTATTTCTGGGTATATCTGTGAAGGTGTTTCCAGAGAGATTGGCATTTAAATCAATAGGTTGAGTAAAGATCGTCCTCACCAATGTAGGTGGGCATCACCCAATCCATGGAGGGCCCAAATAGAACAAAAAGGAAGAGGAAGGGCAAATTCCCTCTCTCTGCCTGAGCCAGGATGTCCACCTTCTCCTGCCCTTGGACATCAGCCCTCATGTTTGTTGGGGCTTCAGATTTGGACCTGGACTTACATCATTGGCTCCCCTGGTTCTCAGGCCTTTGGGTTTGGACTGGAACCATATTGCCGGCTTTCCTGGGCCTCTATCTTACAGACAGCAGACTGTGGGACTTCTAGGCCTCCATAATCATGTGAGCCAATCCTTCATAATAAATCTCTTTCTATCTATGTATATATGTATCTATCTATCTATCTCTCTCTCTCTCTATCTGACCTATTGGTTCTGTTTCTCTGGAGGACCCTGACTAATACACAGGCTCTACTGATTACTGGTTGTATTTCTTTGGGCATGTGTCATGGGTCTGTCCCCAGCAAGCAGAATCTACCATGCAGGATGTTCAGCAGAAAGTGCTCTTGGGATTAGAACTCAAGCAAGAGGGGAGAAGGAAGCAGAATTGGGAAGAGGAAGAAGCTGAGCTGTGATGATGGTCCAACAAAGGTCTCAGTGGACCCCACGGGGAGCTCTGGAGCTGGGATGGCCTTTCAGAGCTGTCTCGAGTTGGGACAAGGGGTCAGGCCTTTATCTTCCTGCATCTATCAGTCATTGGATGTTAGCTGCCCCCAGAAGGGAGTAACCTTTGCTGAGTCAGCCTCCAAAGAAGGCACCACTCCTGGAGTGAAGGAATAAATCCTTCCTTCCCTAAAGTGGATCTGGGCTGTGCATCCTAGCATCAAATACAGCAAGTTATTTAAACAGCCTGAACCGCAATCCTCAGCTGCAACATGGGGCAAGGAGTACATACAGATTACCACTATGATGGAGATAATTTGTTGATACTTACGATATGCCAGGCCCCAGGTTACCACGCACTTCAGCTCATAGGGATATTTGAGGACTGAATGAGGTAAAACATGTAAATGCTTAGAATAGTGCCTGGTACACTATTATTGTAATATATATTGTAATAACTATTATTATATTAAATACCATGCACTTGCACAACTGCAGCCATCTTTTCACTGGTATCACAGTAGCCAGAAGGAGCTCTCAAAAAGGCCAGTATTGCTAGGTTACTCCCCTGCTCTGAACCCTTCCATAGATCTCTATTACCTTCTAGATAAAGCCCAAGCTCCTCCCCTTGACTTCAAAGGCTTTTGCTAATCTCTCCCGTCTACTCCCCACACTTCCCCAGCCTCACAGCCAGTTGCATTTAATGACTTTCTATAAAACCTTATACCTCTAAGCCTTCTCACATGCCATTCCACCTGGACTACATCCCTGATCCCCTCCCCCATTTGGTGAATTCCAACCCCTTTCTCAAGACTCGGCTCAGGCATCACCTCCTTCAGAAAGCCCTCCCTGTGCTTGAGGCTGGTCAGACACTTTCCCCCAGATGCCACCGCCCCCCTGGGCTTGCTTCAATCGTGCTACCTGGATTCTGGTTATCCGTGTATGAGACTGTCTACCCCATTGGAGTTCCATGAGGCTGAGGCAGCAAGAGTATCTGTGGATTCCAAAAGAATTTTTCCAACAAAAACAAAAAACAAAAAAAAAAGCCTCTCAATTCCCAGCCCTCATCTGGGGAGGGGAAGGCTGGCACACAGTAGGTGGTCAGGAAACACTCACTCGATGAAGGAATCTTCAGCCCAGCCCTTTCTAGGATAAGCGTGGGAACTTTTCTCCATGTCTCAATGGAATCTACCTAGAAATCCAATTTGAAACCCCTGAAAATTGGCTGCAAATTTACTAACCCCTAGAGAAGCAGATGAGTGAAACATGGCAAATGGCTTCTATTGTCATCGGTAATGGCTGTTGTGTTTTGAATAAGCATTTTTATAACTTGCAGACTGGGCCACGGGCTCTTAAGACTTGGAAGCAAGAAGGTCTACCATCCAATGTCACTCCTGGCCCTTGCTGGCTGGGTGACCCTGAGAGAGTCACTTCCCCACTCAGAACCTCAGATTCCTCCCCCATTAAATGAGAGCTGGAGATGAGCTGAGCTTTAAACACAGACCTCCCGCCCCAAATAAACAAAACAAGCCAGCATGGTTTCTACAGCTCTGTAGCTCATCAAGCCTGAGACTCCTGCTTACTCTTGAGAATGTTTTAGTGGTTCAGTTCCTAAGTCCTGCACCTGGCACTCAACGCCGGCACCATCGGCCCCACCTTCCTCTCTTGGCCCATCTCCCAGTGCGCCCCCTGCAGGCCCAGAGACATATGCCACCTCCCACTGCCCTCCATCCATGGTCCGCACTTATAGATATTGTTCCTCCTCCCCACCCCGCCCCCATGCTCTGGGCACCATGTGCCAGGTATATGCCAGCTGGTGCTCAAAAAACACAGCACAATGATTATTTCATTACAGGCCAATTACGGGTTGAACTGTGTCCCCCCCAAAGTATGTTGAAATCCTAATCCTTGGTACCTATGAATGGGACCTTATTTGGAAATGGGGTCTTCACAGATGATCAAATGAAGATGAGATGATTAGGGTTGGCCCTAAGCCAATAGGACGGTGTCCTTATAAAAGGGGAACTTCGGACTGACGAGCATATCGGGAAGATGATGTGAAGACACAGGGAGAAGTCTATCTACAAGCCAAGGAACGCCCAAGGCCACCAGAAGCTGGAGGAGAGTGATAGGCCAGGCCTCACTCTGTAGATGACATCAACCCACCCAGCCATGGGGGAGGAGAGGAAGGAACACTGGATCCAGGTTCTGGGCCTGGCTCTGCATGGACTGAGTGTCCTTGGATAAGCCACTTCCCCCTCTGGGCCTCAGTGTCCCTACTATAGACTGAATGTATGTTCATGTCCCTCCAAATTCATAAGTTGAAGCCCTAACCCCCAATGAGATGGTGTCTGGAGGTGGGCCTTTGGGAGGTGATTAAGTCATGAGGGTGGAGCCCCCATGAATGGGATTAGTGTCCTTAGAAGACAAGACTTGAGAGAGATGATGACTCTCTCCACCATGTGAGGACACAGCAACAAGGCAGCTGTCTACAAGCCAGGAAGTGGGCCCTCATCAAACACCAAATCTACCAGCACTTTGATCTAGGACTTCCCAGCCTCCCGAACTATGGGAAATACGTGTCTGTTGTTTAAGCTACCCTGTCCATGGTATTAGTTATAACAGCCCAAACTGACTAAGACAGTCACCATCTATAACATGGGCCAGGAGCACTATAGAATTTCAAAAGGCCCTTCCTGCTCTAAGACTGGGCATTTCTACTGCATGAGCACCTACTATATACAAGACACTTGGCTAGGTTCTGCAGAGAGGAGAAAGGAGAATCAAACACTCATCTACCCATTCAATGTTCCCCCAAGTACCCACTTTGTACCAGGCACCGTGCCAGGCGGGGGGAGAGGATGGTGACCAAGACAGATGCAGCCCCTGTCCTGGTGGCACTCAGTCTAGGGTTTCACAGACATGCAGCCTGTCTCTGCATCACCAAATGCCAGAGGGGCAGGCAGGGATGCGTTCACGGCAAGGCTCTCTATGAGCCAGACTGCATTAGTGGGACCTCCATGCACAAGTGGGCTATGAGCCCCCCAGGGGCTAAGCACTTGCTTGTGAGGCTGGCTCTGTGATGATCAAAATGGAAACACGTCCGGCTCCCCCAGTGGAGCGGATATGGGCCTGTCCACCTGCCTATCAGTCTGTCTGTCTGGAGGGGCGGGTGAGGCCGAGCCCCGACCCCGGGTGCCCCAGCACCGCAGCCCCTGGCTTTAGCACAGGAGGCCCGGCCAGCCAGCCAGCCAGACCGATCCACCGCCTCGTAGGTCAGCAGAGCCGTGACCCGAGGGCTTCTCATCTCCAGCGGCTCTGCAGTCGGTAATTGCCCTGCCACCTGCAGCCTCTGGGCCGGAATCAATTTTATCCACTCCATGCTCCAGCAGACAGTGCCCTCCGCTTCCCACCGCCCTGAAAATACTGCCTCTGGGGGTTCCGGGGATGAGGGAATGGTCTGGCCACCACCTCGCAGTCAGGCCAGTGTGAATCCCCAGTCTGTATCTGTTACAAAACTCTTGTCTGGGTTATTGATAGTCATAGTAAACAGTCGTAATTACCAAGCACTCACAGAGGGCTGGGTCCACACTCAGCTCGTACAAGGCTCAGCCTTCATTCCATCCTCACAGCAACCATAGAGGCAGGAACAAATATCCCCACTGAACAGAAGAAGAGACTGAGGTTCAGAGAGTAAATGGTGTCACTGGATTCCAGCCCAGTTCTGTGTGGCTCCAAAGCGTCTTGTCCTAATGGGGAGCCAGGGAGGTGCACTGCAGGTAGGGGGGCATTCCAAGGTCCTGACTCCACAAGAAGTGGGGCACGTGCCAGGGTGATGCCTGAAGATTCTCAGACCTGGAGGCAAGAAGCCCTTCTTTGTATTGCTTTTCAAGATGGGGCTGTGTGACCTCCATCAAATGGCTTCACCTCTCTGAGCCTTAGTTGCCTTATTGGTAACAGAGGCTGAAAGGCTATGGGAGCTGGGGCAGGCCTGGGGGGGCAATTTCTAAACTGGAACCTCCGCCTCCCTCTGCCTGACAGTTTAATGGTTCCTTCTGGTTCCCTCTGCTGCCCTCACAGTTTTCAGCAGGACAAAGGGAAACTATGCTTTGTGTTCAGGCTCCAGAGAAAAGTTCACTGGGACAGAGGCCCAGGGACTCCCGGCCGTGTGCCCTGGTGCCTGGCATCTGAGGGCAAGAGAGGTGCTGTGTGTCTCCAGGTCCAGAGCCCTGCACAGTACTGGGGTGTGGGGAGTTGGGGGGGCTCTTCGTGGTGAACTCAGAGGCCAATGTCAACCCAGCTATGTCTAGGAAGCATCTTCCATGTGCTTGCTCCACCCCCATTTAATCTCACAGCAACCTCGAGGGCAAGTGTGATCATCCCATTGTACAGATGAGTAAACTGAGGTTCAAAGGCATTGAATGACCTGCCCAAGTCACCAAAGAAAGCAATAGCCTGGCTAGGATTAGAACTCAAATCCGTTTGATTCCAGGGTCATTACTCTCCACAGCTCTGCACCCTCACTCAAGCCTAAGACGACTGACTACCAAATCCTGGCCACCAATTTCTACATCCCCCATGGAAGGTTGAAGGCAAAAAGAGCACCAGCTTCAGAGTCACACAGAGCTGGTTCTTAATTATCAACACTAAAAGCATAAGCAACAAAAGGAAAAATAGAGACTTGGACTTCCGCCAAAATTTTAAACTGCTGCAAACAATACCTTAAAGAAAGTGAAAAGACAACTTGCAAAATGGAAGAAAATATCTGCAAATCATATATCAGATAAGGTATTTGTATCCAGAATATATAAAGAACTACAACAACTCAATAATAGACAATCCGATTTTTTTAAATAGGCAAAGGATCGGAATAGACATTTCTCCAAAGAAGATATACAAATGGCCAATAAGCACATGAAAAAATGCTTGACATCATTAGCCATCAGGGAAATGCAAATCAAAACCACAATGAGATACCACTTCACACCCACAAGGATGACTAGAATCAAAAAGTCAGATAGTAACAAGGGTTGGCTAGAATGTGGAAAAACAATTAAAACCCTCATCTACTGTGGGCAGGAATGTAAAATGGTGCAGCCACTTTGAAAACAGTCTAGCAGTTCCTCAGATGATTAAACATCATGTTCCCATATGACCCAGCAATTTCACTCTTAGGTATTTACCCAAAGGAACTGAAAACATATATCCACACCAATATTCCACAAATGGACATAGCAGCACTATTCACATGAGTCAAAAAGTGGAAACGACCCAAACGTCCATCAACAGATGAATGGATACACAAAAAGTGATATATCCACACAATGGAATATTATTCAGCAACGAAAAGGAAGTACTTACACAGGCTACAACAGGGATGAACTTTGAAAACACCATGCTAAGTGAAATAATCCAGTTACAAAAGGTCACATGTTGTAGGATGCCACTTATATGAAATGTCCAGAATAGGTAAACCTATTGAGACAGAAAGATTAGTGGTTCCCAGGAGCTAGGGAGGCAGAGGAACTAAGAGTGCTAACAGGTATGTGGTTTCTTGGTGGGAGAGGGAGGGGGTAGTTAAAATGTTCTAATATTGAATTGTGGTGATATTTGCACAACTGTGAAGAGACTAAAAACCACTGAAATGTACACTCTGAACGTGTGCATTTTATAGTAGGTGAGTTATATCTCAATAAAGCCGTAAGGAAAAAAATCCATCTTTAGCAACCCCCAGAGCTGTGTGACCTCAGAATAAAGACTTCCCGGCTCCAAGCCTCTGTTTCCTTCTCTGTGAAATGGGCAAATAATCCAAACACCACCTTACGTGGAAATCAAGAAGAGAGGGGCTGGGGACCAGCACACAGTAGGTGTTCACCCTGCAGGAGGTT
The DNA here is from genome assembly GCF_949774975.1 of Lagenorhynchus albirostris. NCBI lineage: Eukaryota > Metazoa > Chordata > Mammalia > Artiodactyla > Delphinidae > Lagenorhynchus > Lagenorhynchus albirostris. The sequence continues at coordinate 68,357,420 of NC_083108.1, forward strand.
CCCTCCCCAGAGTGGGAGGCCACAGGGTCGACCCGGCAGAGTTCACCGCATGAGGTCCAGCCTGGCCCTGGCGGCGGGGCTCCGGACAGAGGAGGATGCTCATTGCTCATGACATAATTTAGATGGATGGCTCAGGCCATCCGTCAGGCTGGGAGCGGGCGGCCCGCGAAGAGGCCGTGGGGGAGCCCATTACCGTACACGTGTTAACAGCGCATCCTTTGTACCGACAGCCGCGCGGGCGCGGGCAAGGGCCGCTCCCCACATTGTCTGCGCGCCGCGGCCCCGCCGTGATGATGAATGGGCCGCGCGCTCCCGGCCGCCCCCGCCCGGGTACAGCGGGCCGAGGGTGACACTGCGTGGCCACGCTGGAAACTGCAGGGCCACCTGGCCCGGAGCAGAGGGCACGGAGAGTAGCGCGACTGGCCCCTTCCTTCAGTGCTCAAGAGACACTGTATGCTCAAGAGGCACTTAGGACAGAGCCTGGCACACAGTAGGCCCTCAAGAAACCGAGATGATAATTATCATTACCTTTATTTTCAGACACAACCAAGTTCAAAAACTGGATAGGTTTGCCAGGTAAAATACAGGATACTTCGTTAAATTTGAATTTCAGAGAAATGGCAAATACTTTTTCAGTATAAGTTATGTCCCAAATATTTCACGAGATAGACTTCAAAAAATCATTCATTGTTTATCTGAAATTCAAATTTAACTGGAAGCCCAGCTTTGCTTACTTTTGTTTTTGTAAATCCGGCAACCCTATAACTAGACACAACATTTAGACACATTAACACAACATTTCACAACATTAGACACAACATTTCACCTCTCTGTGCTTTTGTAAAATAAAGTGATCATCTATTCCTGGACTTATATAATGATACCAACAGGATTGTTGTTTGGATTAAATGAGATGATATTTAAAAGAATGTAAAGAGAATCAAGGTCAAAGCTAGCGGGGTTAAAGTTCTCACGTTCACACACAATTTGTTGAGTTTAGGGAAGAAATGGCCAAACGTTAATGGAGGAGTCTAACAACCACTGAGGTTTAAACGTGAACAAGCAAGACAACTCTTGTGCCTTTGCATGTGCAGTGTAGGCACTTAGGTCACCCTCCGGACCTAACTCCTGTTGGCCCTCCAGGACTCAGCCTACTGAAGGCTCTCTCTGACTCTCTCCTTCCTTGTTTGTAAGCCCATTCACAGGCTTCCTTGGAGAGGCATAAGAGGCTGGAGTACAGTAGGTACTCAACAGAATGGGCGAATATATACATAGTAGCTCAAGGCTCAGAGACTATTATCTTATACCTTGTGACATGGCAATAACCAAAATGTAAGTGCCGGAGGGTGGAGTGGGGTCTGCTCTGCTCCCCTGCTGTAGCCCCAACATCCAAATCAACAAGATTTGTTGAATTAATCTGGATTGCACTGTACCTATGGCCCTCTGCCAAACACTTTAGCTAGACACATTCTCAACAATTAACTTCTCACAGCCAGTGAAGTAGATGCTTTTATTACGCCCATTCTACAGATGAAGAAGCTGAGGCACAGAGAAGTCAAGTAAAGCCCTTTGCCCAAGATGACACAGCTGCACGTGGAGAAACCACACCTAAACCAGGGCACTGCACTGGCTCGAGTGCCCACAGTTCACCGTGGCTCCAGTCAGGGGCTTGAGGGGGGCAGTCCACTCTGGGCATGAACACCGGTTCTAAACTTCTCCAGAGAGTGACCTCAGAAAGTCTCTTCTCTTCTCTGAGTTCCAATTCCTTCCGTTCGTAACGTGGAGTGAATGAATTTAACATTCATTGGAAACGCACACAGCTGGTGCTCAATAATTGATGGTCTCCCCAGTGGTCGAAAAAGCCATGGTAAGGGGATGAGAGAGCAGCCTCTTAGCACTGCCTATTCGCTCCACTTCTGGGACAAAAAAAGATTTTGTGGTTGCTAATTCCTCCTAGAGACAGAAAAATAGCTGGAGAGACTTCCATTAAGATTTTCTCCAGAAATGGGTGTCCTTGGCAGGCAAGAGGGCAGGAGAGTGACTCTAAGAGCCCCAGTGGAGGCTGGGATAGGAGACAGGAGTGAGGCAGAGAATTCTTCAGGACCTAAGGGAGCCTCCTCCCCACACAAAGGTGAAAGGGAGAGGGATGGAATGGGGGGTGCTTGGGGCACTTTGACGTATAGTGGGGTGACATCCTGTCTGAATCAGGATTCTCTCCACCAGATCCTGCCCACCACCACCCAATTTCTGCCAGTTTGCTTGTCCACCAAAAGTTTCACTGGTTCCCTACCTCATTCATTTATTAAATAAATTCCTATTGGGTATCTGCTATGCGTTGGCAACATTCGCTCTTGATACTGAGAATTCAGTGATGAACAAATAGACGTGGTTCTTGCCCTCAAGGAGTGCTCACAGACTAAGACAGGGAAAGGGGGACAGATAATCAGAGCAGAGTGATGGGGAAATCCAAGGTGGCTGTGAGCACTCGGAGGAGGCACCAGACCCACCTGGGGAATCAAGGAAGGCTTCCCAGAGGAGGTGCCATTTAAGCTGGGACAGGAATAACGAGTGGAATGAGCCATGCAGTGGAGAGAGGCAGAATTCTCCAGAAAGAAGGAATCATGAGACAAAGGTCCCAGGTGGAGACTGAACTTCTGCAGAGGAGGAGGTGTGCTTGTGTTAGCACAGGAGGATGAGGCTGCTGAGGGGAGCAGGGCCAGGTCATGCATGATGTTGAAGGCTGTGGTGAGAACGTAGAGCTTTTGCAAGGGTTCTAGAGAGCCATAGAGGGTTCTATGCAAGTGGAGTGGCATGGTCAGATTTTCCCACAGCATTAAATACAAACCCCTCTGCCCTCCCCCTCCCCCCAGGCTAGTATGACCCCACTAGTCCCTGCCACTTCCCTTATCCAGAATCTTCCTGGATCCTCACTCTACACTCTCTCCCTGCCTACAGCTTCCACCTAGACACACTTATCTTGGCCTGCAGTAGAGCAAAATGTCCCAGATCTGGATCAGACAGACTCAGCTTAAAACCTGGCCTCTGCAACCTCTGGACAGGCTGAAACAGGCCCCTGACCTCTCCAATCCCCAGTTTGCTCACCTGTAAAATGGGGATCATCATAGTGTCCAACTCACCAAGTTACTGTAAGGATTAAATGAGGAGTGTCTTGAAAGTGCCTGGCCCTGACACCTATTGTTTTCTTTCCTCCTTCAGAGAAGCATGCTGCCTCTTCCAGGCAGCCCTCCCTCACATCTCCAGCCCTCTGAACACCAGAAGCACTTCCTGTTTGTGATGCTTCCCAGGTAACACCCATAATAAGTAGTTAAAACACGGAGAAGTGTGTCTCCCCACAGCAGTCAGAAACCATCTGGGATCAGAGACAGAGATTCTTTCCCAGCAGAGCCTAGGGAGTCTGCCCAGGGACAGGACAGCTCCTCAAGATGGGGAGACATGGACGGAGAGACATGGACGGAGAGACAGACAAAAGGGCTTTGGTGAGCTAAGCGAGGGTCTCCATGAAGGTTAGGACTCCAGGTACTTGTTTTCCGGGAAAACCGCCCTCCTTAGAGCCAGGCTGATAAACAGGCTGCCAGTGTACAGTGTACACGGGGAAGTAGATTCCTTTGCCATAACCACATCTCCCCAAGGCCCCGGCAAATGGACAGGAACCTGTCAGCCTCCTTGGTAGGAGAGGCACTGCGCCCGAGGCCACCCCACCCTGGAACATGGAGTTCTAGGTTTCCACCATCCCTGCCCTCATGAAGCCGGGGTTCCCACCCCACCCAAATGTGCCTCTACTCAGACCTCTGCCTACCTTTCACGGTCTCAGCGGCCCAGAAATGGAGGCTGCCTTCTGGGCATGCGCAATGCGAGGTGGGTGGGGAAGGACGGAATTTTGCCCGGGGGGCTGCGAGAGAGCTGTTCCGTGAATACACGATGCAGAGAGCTGGGCAACGTTGCTGCCGTGTTGCTGGTTCCCTCTCCCAGGTGTCTCCCTCAAGGGCACCTCAGGGTCAGGCCCCTGTCTGGGCCTCAGTCTCTCCATCTACATAATGATCCATGAGGCCCAACAGTAATGACTCTCCCACACACCCCCTTCCCGATGTCAAGAATCTGGCAGAAACATCCATAATCATCAATAATCACTAGTTACCAGGAGCTCCCACTTGGCTCACAGCATGTTACCTAGAAATGCCCCATCCTTATTTCAAGGTAGTCACTTGCCTAAACCCATGTAGCCAGTGAGAGGCCATCAAATAAATACCAGCCGCCAGGTAGTTCAGACTTCACAGGGGCCCAGCACTGTTCCACACGATACATAAAACAATCTCCTAATCCTCACTGCCACGCTGTGGATGACTATCCTCATTTTATAAGAGAGGAAATTGAGGTTCAGAGAGGGAGAGTAACTTGCACAAGGTCACACAGCAAGGTAGAAGAAGGGCCAGAACTCCAACCCAGTTCTCTCCATGTTCTTAGGCCAGCTGGAAGAATTTCAAGAGAGGCCTGAAGACGAGAAGCAGGACATCCTACCCAGACCAGCCTCCATCCTGCAGCTTGGAGACCCCTTCCTTCAGTTTGTTCAGAAGTCAGAAGCAAAGTCATTCACCTCTTTTAAAGGGAAACTTCCCCTACGGCACCTCCCTCTCCCCCAGCAGCTGCCCCCTTCCCTCAGTTTCCTCCCTCCCCCATCTCTCTCCCACTCTCCAGCACAAAGAGTTGCCGAGGTAACTGCATCACCAATGACTTTTCTCTTTGTCTGGGGCCCTCCAAGGAAATTCATAAGCCAAGTTGCTGCTCACTGACCCCTGATGACCCGCGTAGGGCAGCGCAGCCCTGGACCACCCCTTCAAGGCCCCCTCACCTCACCCCACCCATTTCAGCAAATATACCCTGGTGGCAACTCCTGGTCACAAACTCCAGGTCCCAAGATGCAAGAGGCTGGGGGCTGGGAGGAGGTGTTCTGGGGGGTAATCTTCGAAAAATACACTGCTAGAAACACTGCAGGGAGAGACACAAGGAAAGAACACACTATCTGCTTGGCATTGGGCTGGGCATTTTAACAGTTCAACTAATAACATCTACTATGTGCCTGACACCGCAAAGCACCTTGCGTGGCCCTGAGAATGCCACCTACTAAGTGGTTAGGTCTTTGCTAGACACTGAAGGGGCACAGACTACAGCCCCTTCTAGGTGCTTCCCTCTGTGCTAAGATGATGGAAAGGTGTTGGGCAATGAGGTGGGTCTGAGAACTCATCATGGAGGGGCAGGCCCTTGAGCCAAGCTCTGGAAATCCAACTTGGACATACAACATATAAGGGTTGGAGAAAGTGGACAAGGGGGAAATCGATACTCTCTGAGCGATAACTATGTACCAGGCAGGTCCCTTGCTTTAAGCAGCAAAGTCGGGACTTGAAGTCAGATGCATCTGATTCCACATCCCCTTCCCCCCTGCTATGGTATCTGACGATGTCCCTGATGGTAGAGTCTCCACCAGCCTGCATCTCTGAATGAGGGAGATAAGAGCAGAGCCCCCACAAGCCTGAGGAAGACATGGAGCATGAGCAAGAAATCAACTTGTGCCACTGTTTTGCTGTTTTGTGCCACTAAGATTTGCACCACCCTAATTAAGATTTAGGGGCTGTGTGTTACTGTAGCATATCCCAACCCTTTCTGACTGTTACACCAACAGTCTGAACCAAAATCCTGAGTCTGGCTTTCATTGGCTAGATTGGGTCATGAGTGCCATCTCTGAACCAATCACTGAAGGCAGAGGACAGCAGTGCTCTGATTGGCTCAGGCCTGGTTCACATGCTCGCCTCCACATGTGGGGGAGGGGCAGTCAACCCCACTAAAACTAGCGGAGTGGGGATGGGAGAGGACTCCTTAAGAAAGTAGGGTGCTGTTGGGAATTCCCTGGCAGTCCAGTGGTTAGGACTCCACGCTTCCACTACAGGGGGCATGGGTTTGATCCCTGGTCAGGGAACTAAGATCCTGCATGCTACACAGTGTGGCCAAAAAAAAAAAAAGTAGGATGCTGTTACCAGAAAAAGGAACAGATGCTAAAGAGGCAAAACTGACAAGTGTCCGCTTCAGGGGCCTAGGTGCTAGAACACTGTGCAGGAGGTGTCTATGCTGAATGTGAGACTAGTGCCCAGGCTCCTTCTTAGGTGAACACCTTACAAGTCTCTGGAATTCACCTGGAAAAAGATTCTATTGAGTTCCACTGGGTGATGTGGCTTCTCCCCTAGGTCTTAGGATGTCCTTCAGTTTCTGAGGGGCCTGCTGGGAAGGTGGCCAGTTTTCCCCAAGGAGGGTATAGGGTACTAGGCTGGGGTAGGGGAGTCAGGGAGAGAAGGAATGGTCAGCCAGCTCCCAGCTGCCCAGGAGGATGGAGAGAGCTGGGCCTGCTCAGAGCAGTAGGTGGGGGCTAGTGCGGGCACCTATGTCCCTAAAGCCCAGGTCCTTCCCCATCTGGTGTCTCCTTAAGAACCTGGTTTAAAATCAGTGCAAACCAGACGCTGTCCCAGGTGTTCCACAGACATCACTGGGCTTAATCTCCCTGAGACCCTCATGAGTAGGCATGAGAGGGCTACCCCATTATCAAAACAAGCAGTGGACACTCAGAAACGCATGGCCTACCCAAGGTCACACAACCTAACACAGAGCTCCCGGTCTTTATCCATCCATTCAACACATCTTAAAAAAAACAAAACAAAAGCTAAAAAATAATTCTGACATTACAAAAACATAAGAAAGAGAAGAGGAAATTCCCCTTTACTTGCCATACCCATTCCAGTCTCCAAAGGAAGCACCATTAACTCTTTGTTGACTAGCCATCCAGACATCTCTCTATGCTCATCTAGTATGTTTGAGCGTTTATTATATGCCAAGAATGTGCAAGGGCGTTAACAGGTGACTATCAGAAAGATGGGTTCTCAGGGGTACACAAGTTGCGATGCAAATCCATCTGTTTTTTTATAATCTTAACTAGTCAGGATATGGGGTTGAGGGACTGACAAGACATTGAAGCCCATGTTAGATTAGGTCTCTCCCCAGCTCCCAATTCCCCAACAATCCCCACCGACCCAGAGGAAAGCCAGAGTCCGTACTGCCCAGACGCCCTGCCTGTTCTGGTCCTTGGTCACCTCTCCAACATCAACCCCACCATCTGTCACCATCCCCTCGCTCCTCTCCAGCCACACCCCATCATTTCTCAAACACCCCTGACACGCTGTGCCTCAGGACTTTTGCACCTGCTGCCTGGAACACATTTCTCCACTTTCTGATAGGCTCACATCCTCACCTGCTTTAAGTCTTTCCTCAGATGTCCCTTTACCTTAAACTTGACTCTTCCCACTCAAAAAACCCTACATCCCTTTTAGTTTCTTTGTTTTTCCTTATAACATCTACTACCCTCTGACACACTATAAAAGTCTTAATTATCTTATCTCCCCTGCATCACTAACTAGACTGTAGCTTCAGTGAAATCAGGAAATCTGTGTCTATTTTGTCCATGGCTGAATCCCCAGGGCCTTCGAACAATGCCTGGCACACAGTGGGTGCTTCATGAAAAGTTGTTGAATAGCTGCATTTATGAAAGGAGATCACAGGTCAGTCGGCAGCGTGGCTCAGACATGCCTGAATATTTTTTAGAACATTTGAGCCTCATACATTTTGGAGCCAGTGCTCTGCACTGTAAAATCTTATAGGATGGCATGTATGGAAGGATGAAGGGCTGAAGGGGCAGAAGGGGCCGCTTTGCCCCCAAAAGCCATTTTCTGCAGATACCCCTTCCCAACTCCGCCAAGGGTTGTGGGGTGAGGTGGCAAATCCGAAGGACCTCAAATCAGAGATCCCCAGCCCTGCCTCTAGTGGCCTCTCATCCTCTGGATCTACCAGGAACCGGGGTCCAAGAAACTTGGACACCAAAAGCAGGGGCCCTGGAGAGCCAGCTTGCTGGTGCAGCTAATTCTCATGCTGTTACTGCTGCCCCTGCAGGTTCACTTCCCCAGGTATGATTTATGCTTCTGGCTGAACATTTTTTCTCTGCTTTTTGGATTCTGCTCTGGAATTTTTTTCTCCTTGGCCTTTTCCTGGGTCAATGCAGTCCTGATATTTGATTCACTGTTAACAGTATTGACTACATAGGATTGAGCCAAGAAATGGAAGAAATTGCTTTTTCTTTTTTTCTATCTCCTGGTTGACAACTCAGTCTCAGCGCTGGGTTGGCCAAGCTTTGTGAATGCGCTACACGGCAAAGGGAGTGGGGTTTGTGCCTCCGTGGCTGGACGGTGACTCAGGGAAGGAAATGAGCAAGGGGCTGCCAGCTAAAGGGCTTGCCTTCCATCCAGGTTTTCCCTCCCAGATAGGAGAAAGGTTTGGAGAGGAGGTGCTTCAGAGTCAACCAGTCTTGGATTGAAGCTGTGTGACATTGGGGAAGTCACTTAACCTCTCTGAGCCTGTTTCCACATTCATACGATGGAGGTAATCTGTAAAGTATTCATGCATGAGAAACACTTTGAATCAAGCCTGTCATCATAAGAGCACAATTTATTGTACCTGCCATGGTCATCCCCATCACCATCATCATCATGACTTTATTCTTGAGTAATCTCTGTTCTGACCAAAAACGGAAACAAGCACTCACTCTATCTCATGAAAATGATGTGGGAAGCCTGGAGTTTTCTGATATTTATTGATTGTGGTTGTAACATTGTTACAATCTGTGTTAAGTGTTATGAAGGGAAAAAGGAGGGGGCTGTGAAAGAAAAGGGGAGGGCATTGCTTGATCTGAACCAGAAGGATGCTCTTAGAAGGAACCTCCAGGATAAGCTCATTCCCAGTAAAAGAAGAAAGGCTCTCAGAACAATGGCAGGTAGTTTCAATTAACATCCAATTATCAGAGAATACATGGTTACAGTGACTTGTGGCTGTACGCTGTACCAGCTCATACCATCCCATGACAGCCAACGGCTAAATTTTCAGGAATTTTGTGAGCCGGTTGTAAAATGTGGTCATGATTAAAAATTAAATTATATAAACTTACAGTTAAATAAATGACATTAAAACTACTCAAAACTCATCACTTCCTAATTATTTGACTACATTTTATTATAATCTATACTCTTGAAGTTATTTATGTCCATTGCACTTATCTGGTAGAAATACATATAATGGTATCTGTGCATCTCCCCAACTTCACTTTAATGACATCATGTTGGTAGCTTGAAATCAGCCCCAATAGGAATATTTACAGACCCTAGTAAATGCTCCAAGCCATGGTTCAATTTATTATTGTTTTGTTAATTCCTTAGAAAGTGATGTAAAAAATGTTAATAAAGCAGATTAAACTTAAAGATATGATGCATCTATAGCCATTCTATTGTGAAAGCACAATCGAGGAAATATTCTTCCAGTATTTGAAAACCATGATTCAATTCAGAAAAAAGTTGCCCACGTCACCGATGAACAAGTGAAGTCCCAACATATGTCTTTGTTGTTTTGTTTTTGTCTCACTAATGTAAACAAAAATATTAACCAAGATTAACGTCAGAACCACACGTTGAATGCTAAACACGTACCAGCACACCACTGAGTCATTATAGCGCCTTCCAAATTACAAATCGAGAGCTATGGCTATAATGGATTTTTCAAATTATTTCTGGACATGGAAAAGCATTTAAGGAAAGGTGGTTTGTCACTTCAAATTAGTGGCCCATTCAGGTGGTCTGTGAGGATACTGGGACGGAGTATCTGAAATTGGGACTGATTCAGAAAATCCTCAGAATCACCATTTTTGGAATAATAGCTTGACAATATCAATTGGTTGATAGAAGGAGGGATGGATCAATTGATTCCAGCTCTGCCACTAAATACGCATGAGCTCAGGCAATGTTCTGAGCCCCAGGTTTCTCCACTATAAAATTAGGATAAGATGCCTTCCTTGACTACATCCTAGAGAGGTATGGGAATCAGGCACGGCATGAGTGAGCTGACTCATTTGGATGTAAGTGATAGACATCCAGTGTAAGCTAGCTTAGCCGAGGAAGGGGAGATTCACTGGTTCTCAATATTTGCATATTGGGGTAGTTCAAACATTCGAAGAAAACGCTCTCGTTTCTCCCTTTTTCCTCATCTCGTGACGGTGGCTTCACTCTCCTTCTCCACACACACCTTCCATTTCCACCTTCTCCACGTGGCTGGTACCTGCCCTACAAACTTAAGTGGAGGAGAAGCTTCCTCCTACCAAGTCCACGTACCAATCCCATGGAAGGGCTCTGATTGGCCCTGCTTGGGTCACGTGCTTGCCTCTTGCACCAGTCACTATCACCAGAGGGATAGGATGCTATGATTGGTCAGGCCTGGGTCTTGGGACCGCCTCTGCAGCCGGCAGAATCTGTTTCCAGAAAAAGGGTATTGGGAAAGCTTTCTAGGCAGGTAAAATTCATAGGTCCTCTCCAGAGGTGAATGTGTGCCGGAAAGATGAAAGCAACAAGCATGAAGGATAAGAATAATTATTCTCAAAATAAAGAGACAAGGCTGTCTATATCTTACACATGGACTTAATTCTTTCAACAAACCATCTTTTCACAGTGTAAAATTAATCCCGTAGCTCCAGGCGGGAAACCCTGCAAGGACCTCATGATTCAAGTCCTGCCCACAACTCTGGGCTCATTTTGGACCCCTCCTTATCTCGCACAGTGCCCCAGCCCCACCGGGCTTCTGTTTCACACCGTGTCTCTCCCCTTCCTTTCTCAAGATCTTTCACATGTGTTTCCTCTGCCTCGAATGTTCTTCCCGTAACTCCTCACCCCAATTCATCTTTCTAATCTATTTCCCCCACAAGCACGGTAGACAATAGAGACTTATGCCTCGCTCACAGGACACCAAACGGCTGAGCACAGCACAAGGGACAAAGTAGACAGTCAACAAATTCTTCTGAGATTAATAAATAAATAAGCATGTATTATTCCAAGGGAAAAGGAGTTACGAATTCCCTGCCTTTATACACAGATTCGTTCATTCTTTAATTCTGGCACTACTGCACCATGGGATGGAAGAATTGACAGTAAACGAGAAACCCTTCTTGCCTTCAAGGAGATCCTGGTTTGATGGGAGACGATGGCCGAGAGTCACACACAGAAAGGCACAAAGTGAGTATGGGGCGGGGCTGCCGAGGGAGCAGAGGACACGATTTGGGAAGTCAGCAAACACTTCCTGGAGAAGGTAAAGCCCAAGATAAGTGATAGATTAATAGAAATTTGGTGAGTGAAGGAGGCAAAGTTAAGGGGGTGGTATGGGGCAGGAGGAGGGTAATTCCAGGCAGAGGGAAGAGTAATGCAAAGACCTGGAGGCACTGTTGTAGTCAGAAAGGGAGAGAGAGCGTGCACGCTGGGGGAGGAACGTTTGTGAGGATTCAGGAGGCTGACTCTGGAGAGACTGAGGCACTAGGCAATCCAGAATGGCCTTGAAGCCGTCCTAAGGAGACTGGACTTGACCCAAATCGTGCCATGAGACCCCACTGAAGTATCTTAAGCAGCAGCATGGACACCGCCACATGGTGTATTACAAAGAAATCTTCAGCTGGCCCATCACCTAGGGGACACAAGCTAAGATTAGTATCAGTTTAAGGCTTTCAATTTAGACAAATTCATGACTCCGTGGGAGGGGCAGCTGAGCAGTGACAATGGCCCCCCTTTTAAAGTCGATATCATAATCCCTGACTTCTGGAGTCCTCACACTCCAGGAGCATAGACTCAGACCTCAGACCTCACACTCCAGGAGCATAGACTCAGAAATAAGGGAACCCCTGCCTCTTAGACCCAGGGAAAGGGATGCATGGTACCTCAGTCTTGCAGAGAACAGAAGGATATAAGTTGGACCCCTATAATCACAGCATTGCAGAGACCTGTAATCATGGAATTATAAACCAATAACATCACTCTTCGCCAGCACAGGGGGACTCGGTGGGGTTAGGTAGCCCAAGCCCTATGAAATGACACAGGAATCCTTTCGGGAAGGTGGCTTTGGTCTCCCTAAACCTCCTTCATCCAGGATCCCACTGGGGCATCTGGTCACCCTCCCATGGCTGCCTCCTAGGAGGCCTCCACCCTATACCTGGTCTGCTGTGTCCTTGCAGCTGCTCCCTGCACCCCTCTGACCTCAGACCCACTCCTTCCAGCCCAGAGCCTGAATATTCTCTCAGCTAGCATCAGTCCTTAAAGATAAATGTTGCTTCATTTCTCCCCCTTCCTCTCCACCCCCATCCCTGCCTGTGCATTGGCTTTGCCAGAGTTCAACTCAATTTTCTCAGATTAAATAAAATTTCAAAGTGTCAGTCTCTGGCAAACGGCAAGTTAGAAGGCGGTTGATTTTCCTAACCCGATCGCCAGCCCAATTACAATTTTTAATCTATATGTAGATAATGGTGAACAAAACCCCACAGAAATGTCAAGAGTGAGGAGGTTATTAGCTTAGTTTTAATTACTGTCCATCATTCTTAGCAACTGGAGGGACCCGGCAAATTAGGGGAAGGCAGCATTCCTCTGGAAGGATCAGCCAGGCCCCCGGGCTACTGGTCCCCAAAACCATCCACAAGCAGACAGTCCAGGGCGCAGACTGTGCACATCCCCCCGCCGGGCTCCGCCATGAGTTCCTGCCCAGAGAAGCCTGCGGACCTGAACTTGGGCAGAATCAGTCACACCAGCTGATGCGATGTGACCGCAGACCTCTATCCTCCAGCATCCCTCAAGGCTGCGCGCCTCCACCCCCCCCAACTCTCCCACCCGCTCTGTCTCTAAAACATACCTAGAGGTTATTCTTTTGTCTTGATGATAAAAGTAACTCATGCTCACTGAAGGAGGATGTTTGGAAAACTGGGAAGAATGAAATGGAGGAAAAAAAAAACTTATCCTAATCTTACCACCTAAAACAATTGTTAATATCTGAGGTTATTCCCAGTCTTGTGAATGTATGTGTATACATATATATGTACATACATATACATATAAATAAAATAAAACGTAAAATACAGATACCTATATATAATACATAATAAAATGAATATATTGAATATTAAATTTATGTAAAATGTTTAAATATATGTTATTATTTTATAGTATTTATAGATATTTATAATATTTATTGATAATATTTACATGATTATAAATATAACATAATTACAATTAAATTATAACATATGATGTTAGAATTCTATACATACACACAAACTGGATTATATGGCATGCGGCTTTTTACGTCTTTATCACAGTTTCTCATATCATGAATATTATTTGCAAACATCATTTTAGTAGCTGCAGAAAATTCTATAGCCTGATATACATTTCACTAATCCACCCTTTATTTTGGCATGTACAAAGCCAATGCACATTTTAATACAGATGTGACAATACTTTATGTTTCCTATTGCAACCTGGTTTCTTCACTTACTAAAAAATGGTTTTTTGTGTTATTATAAATTCTGTGACTATCATTTTAGTAAATCATTCAACCTCTAACAAGTTTTTTTTTTTTTTTTTTTTTTTTTTTTGCGATACGTGCACTGCGCCACCAGAGAAGCCCTAACAAGTATTTCTGAGGGTCTAATCTGTACCAAGCACTGTGCTAAGTGGTGGAGATGTAAAAATTAGAATCCAGTAAACATAAGAATCTTATAGGGTTCCTAATCTTTTAAATCACACCTTTCATTAAACTGAATATATATATAAATATATATATTAATTATGTATTAAATTAGTCATTCTGTTATTAGAGATTTGGGTGGATTAATGTTTCTCATAGTTGTACAGAACCCTGCACTGGACTTTTTTGTATATAAACTATTATCTCTCTTCTGAAGTATTTCCTTCTTATAAATGCCCCAGAATGCAATGAATGGGTCTAAGGGTATTAATATTTTTTTAATTCTTAATGAGAAATCTGGTTTCTACTTAAATGAAGTTTTAGGAGTGAAACTGATTTGTGACCTAAAGCAAATACCAAAAAAAAAGAAAGAAAGAAAGAAACTCACACAAAATTAGACCCCCAGGGGGCTCTATTTTAATTAATTAGAAACTGTTATTTTTAATATCTCAAAGGTTGTCAGAAGGATGTAATGAAAGAATAACAATATCTTATTCATGGAGAGAGATGGAGACTTTTAAAACTGCTCACCCTCATCCTTTTATTTGTGAAACATTTTTGGTAACTATAAAATAGTATTTTCCACAGAGTAGTATAAGTACAATTCGTTGGCAAAGTGATTTTAGGTAGTAGAGATATGAACCTATTTTTTTCTCTTTCATCATTATATGTTTATGTTTTCATGTGTTCCGAAAAAAATACCAGCAGAATATCAAACCCACACTCTCATGAGATTGGTTTAGAACAGACTAAGGAAAGAATAAGAGAAGTGGGTTAAAATGCAATTTGAAGAAAGATTTTAAGCACAGAATCATCTAGAGTACGGCAACCATCGGTTGCATGAAAGGGTCACAGGAGATGCTGTATATATGAGTGTGACATGGGACGGTGGTGACGGGAGACTGTTATCAAGGCTAATCTGATGGTACCAGAAAATCTGAGATCTCAGGAAACTTGCTATTCATTAAGCGTCTCCATGTGCCTAAGCTGTGATGGCCAAATCTGGGACTTTCTTTCACTCAAGAGATTAAAAATAACATTCCAGCCTTCCTTGGCAACCCATTAAACTCACCTGGGGGGCTTTTTAAAGCACCAACAGCTGGGCCACTCCCTTAGTGGTTCAGCTTCCAAAGCTCTAGGTGGGGCCTGGGCATTGGTATTTATAAGGCTTCCCCTGTGGATCTGACATGCGTCCAGCGATGAAGGTTCCTGGTCAGGCTGCCTTCTTTCTGGGTGTAATCCTGTCCACAAATGGGGACCACCCTTCCCCTTGATCTGTCCCCTCTTTGGCATTCTAGAATTTCCCCCAGCCCTCTGCTCACAGGATAATGAGGCTAATGGCCAATCAAGTCTTAAGGAGGATTGATTCGTTTATTAAGCTGCCGTTATGTGCCAGGTGCTTCCCACTCCCAAGCCCAGGAGACTCAAGGGCAAGCAGGATATGGCCTGGGAAAGGCTGCGGATGTGGGGACAGAGAGAAGACAGAGCATCTTCAGGGCTAGAGGGTGGACTTGGGGTCCAAGCACCAGGGGAATCTCAGCGGCAGATGAAATAAACACCCAGCCTTGAGTGAGTCTGGGTAAATTCAAGTCTGGATCACCTGCATGGGTGGGAGTCGCATCGGAGCTGGACAACGAGGTTCTGGTGGAAGACGTGCTGGAAGATGGGTGGGGCACGTGGCTGGCATTTTGGTCCGTGAGGGGCAAAAACCAGTAAATGCCACGGCAGGCAGGAGTCAGTCATTCTTGGTTATTTAAGCTCTGAACACAGGCCTCTGGAGACAGCCCCCAACTGCTGGGAGTGTCAAAATCAACAGCCTCAGCACCACCACCAGATACGTACTTGATCCTCCAGTAGCCTAAAGCCAAGCCTAATTCAGCTCCAGGTCACCCACTGTGGAGAGAGGCGGTACTACTGACCATGACACGCAAAGCCTTGTGGGACTTGCCTCATGCCTGCCTCTCTGACCTCATACATTTATTCATTCATTCATGCAACACTATGTATAGATGCTAAGTACCATGCTGGTGGGAGTTCAACCATGAGCAAGACAGATAACAAGTACTGCTTTACAAGCTCACAGTTTAGAGGGAAAAACAGACATGGCTTTGAGAATGCCATAAATAACCTAATCATTACAACCAGTCTCAACGTCAAACTCAGTGCCCCTGCTGGATTGGACTTCCTGCAGTTCCCTGAGTGAGCACGCTCTCACCTCAGGACCTTTGCACATGCTGTTCTCTCTCCCTGGAAGTCTCCCTCCACTCCATTGCCTCCTCCCCTAGCTAGTTCCTCCTGATCCTACAGGTGTCAACTTCGAGGTCACTTCCTTCCAGTGGCCAGCCCCAATGCCCCCAGTGTGGGCTAGGTACTCCCCTACTATTCTCCTATCCACACTGGAGAGTGATTGCCTTTTGCACTTCTAGCTGCTGCACTAGGCTGGGAATTTCACTGGGACATCAGTTGTATTGAATGGATGAGTCAAATCCTTATCCTTTGTTCAGTCTCATTCATTGCTTGGCAGACCCTGGGGTCCGCTAGCCCTCCATAAAAATAAGTGTTTCTCTACTTTTTCCTTATTGTGCTGCCATTCCTCCTTCATGGAGGCATTGAAAACTGACTTCCATCAAGAAACTCAAATCAGCTTTCCAGTTGCATTTGCAAAGCTCAGGGTCCCTCTGACCCAGCTTCCACGCAGGCACGGGAGCACAGAGATGACTTGATAACAGAAAGCCAGGAGGGGCACAGGAGTCCTGAGTTCCATCTTCTGCTCTCATCTCCATCATAGGCTGCCAACTCGGGACAGCTCCAATGGATTTTGCTGTGAAAGGCGCACAGTAGCTAGGATTATGGCTTAAATGGGGTCATTTCCACTTCCTTTGTGGTAAACAGAAAAATGGCCCCTCCAAAGACATCTACCCCCTGATGCCCAGAACCTGTGAATTATTACCTTACATGGCAAAAAGGACTGTGAAGGTATGATGAAATCAGTGATCTTGGGATGGGGAGCTTATCCTAGATTAGCCAACTGAGTCTAATGTCACCACAAGAAGGAGGAGGGACAAAGTCAGAGAAAGAGGGAGTTCCCTGGATGCCCAGTGGTTAGGACTCCATGCTGTCACCACCAAGGGCCCAGGTTCAATCCCTGGTCGGGGAACTAAGACCTCACAAACTGGGTGATGAGGGCAAAAAAAAAAAAAAAAAAAAAGTCAGAGAAAGAGTTGTGAGGATGGAAGCAGAGATCAGAGAGAAGTTTGAAGATGGTATATTGCTAGCTTTGAAAATGGAGGAAGGGGCTGCAAGCCAAAGAATGCAGGTGCACTGACCTCTAGAAGCTGGAAAAGGCAGGGAAACTGATTCACTCCTAGAATCCAGAAGGAATGTAGCTCTTCTAACACGCTGATTATATCTTTGTAAGACCCATTTTGGACTTCTGACCTCCAGAACTGTGAGATAATAAATTTGTATTCTGTTAAGCCGATAAGTTTGTGGTAGTTGATTGCAGCAGTAATAGGAAACAGATACACCCTCCCACCATTGAACCTATATCTCCTGAATGCTGTGACTCAGATGAGGTAGCTTTCATGGTGGTTCTAGAACCCTCTAGAGGCAATGATTGTTCCCTTAGAACTGTTCTGGAAGGATCTCAGGCATCTGACGACTTCAACTTCTCTCCAGGTTCTCACAGGCACTTGACTGATTCTCCCTTTTCTAGATAATCTATCTCATAACAAATAGAGACTCTCTGGGATGATACCACCTTTCCTCTTCCACCCATCCTTCCCATGCCCCAACTGCTGTCCTCCATCATTAGTGGAAAAGGAAAGCAGATTTGAGAGTGACCATCATAAAAGTGACCATCTGGCTTGGGGGGAACAGATGTTGAATGACAGTGCCCCATAACTGGCTGCAGTGACGTATCTCCCTCCTTTTCCCAAGATGATTTTCCAGACCCAACCCTCAGAATGACATGAGTCACGCACAGCATCATGGGATGAGTGATCCTCGTTCTTTCCCGCTTCCCCGCCCCTCACACTGTCCTCACTGGACAAATGGATGGATTTTGTGGATGGATCACCTTATTAATTCAATCATAGGTCACATGAGATCACCTCCCGCTGCCATCTGTGAGCTAGCTCAGACATTCCAAAATTCTATAACTCCAGCATTGTGCCCCAGAGGGAAAATAAACCCAACAACAACCTCCTGGGCCCTGAACCATCGGCCACTTTTCAAAGAAAGTCAAGACTCAGTCACATTTCTTTTCTTCCCTCCCAAAATTAAAATGTGCCTCCAGTATAACTTGTTATCAAAACCAGAAGCACTTTATCTACCTTTATTGCAGAACAGAGATTACATGGAGACATTCAATTTGGAGTCCATTTAAATTTCAATTGTCTGTGAAATCTAAATCAATAGGGTAGAGTTCAATGACGCTTTAATAAAACAGGACATAACAGAGAAATCATTAGGAATTACATATGATAAGAGATTGGAGCCAAGCCTCTGTAATGGCGGAAGGGACATTAGAAAATTATCCCCAAGCATTTGCAAGTAAACCAACTGCTTCCTTCCCCCATGAGACGCCTGAGAAAGCTTAATTGTGCCATGAGCCCTGGGAATCCGTCTCTGTCAGCCCAGTGATTGGGGGACAATTTACAGTAAGTGACAAGGCAAGGGGTTGTCTTGCCTGGAATGTGCCCATCGTGTTTCTCCATCCGGATGCCTTGAACATATGTCGTGCCCTCTCCAATTCTCGATTTTCCTCTCCTCTCTCCTCACCGCTGGCCTCCTTTCCCCTGAGATTGGTCCCCCAGGGGACCCTCAGGAGGGTCCACCTCGGGATTTGATGCTCAGAGGCAGGGAGGTGGGGAGACAGCTGGACACAGTAGATAAAAACTCAGGCTTCGGAGAAAGACAGTTGAGGAAGGAAGCCCAGCCCCTCTCCTGAGTCTTGAGCAAGTGGCTTCACCTCCCTGAGCCTCCCTTTCCTCATTTTATTAATTAATTTATTTATTTATTTATTTGGCTGTGTTGGATCTTCATTGCTGCACGCGGGCTTTCTCTAGTTGCAGCAAGCGGGGGCTACTCTTCGTTGCCGTGCGCGGGCTTCTCATCGCGGTGGCTTCTCTTGTTGCAGAGCTCGGGCTCTAGGCACGCGGGCTTCAGTAGTTGTGGCACACGGGCTTAGCTGCTCTGCGGCATGTGGGATCTTCCCAGACCAGGGCTCAAACCCGTGTGCCTTGCATTGGCAGGCGGATTCTTAACGACTGCACCAAGAGGGAAGTCCCCTTTCCTCATTTTAAAAACGGACATATGACTATCCGCTTCACAGGTGGGTGTTTCATTCATTCAATAAATATTTGTTGGGGGCCTACTGTGCAGTGAGCAGCAAGGCCAGAATGAGGGTGAAGCGAGCAAGGCATTCTGTCTGAGTGTAAAATTTAAGGGGGCACCAAAACACTCAGTCCTCAAGATAAATAACTCCTTAAAAAAAAATTTTTTTTTTTGGTCGAGCCACGTGGCTTGTGGGATCATAGTTTCCCGACCAGGGATCAAACCCAGGCCCACAGCAGTGAAAGCCCATGTCCTAACCACTGGATCGCCAGGGAATTCCCCAAGGTACATAACTTCTTGATGCAATATTTTTTAAGTCAAGATGAATGCCCCAAATCCATAATGAACGAAACATCAAAATTGTATACAAAGACAGGATCCAAAACAGAGCCAAGCCATGGTAGAGCTGGACACCAAAGCAAAGATCAGCAATAGCACTGGCCCTGTACTTGTTTAAAATTTTAATACTTTGTTTCTTGTAAATTTTTGTATTAATTTTGATTTCTTAAAATATTGCATTAAAACATTATTTATCTTGATGAGTGAGATTGTATGTGTCCACCACTCTTAAATTTTGCACCCCAGAGAGTGTCCTGCTTGCTCCAGCCCAGTCCTGGTCCTGCAGGGCAGTGTGTGAAGTATGTCAAGTATTAGCGAAAACAGCAAAAACCAGACAGACCCACACATTACCCCATGGAACACTTGGTTTAGCAAAACAGGCAGACAGAAGCAAGTAAACCAATAAATAGAATAATTATCAACGACCATAAGTCTAATGGTAGGAGCGTGGCACTGAGAAAGGTAGGAACCTGCTCAGGTAATGATCACTGACACCATATCCAAATTTCCAAGTTTGAAAAGCCCTTATTGTTCTCACCTGTAGAATCCTATTGTGCATTAAAGGGTTAACTCAGCAGGTTTCGCATGTTCAACCCTGAATAATCCAAAGAAGGGGCTTGACTGGTTTTCGGGAGATTACCTCTAAGCCCTTGAGATATTCTCACTAATAGGAGTGTCTTTGTATGCCTGGGACACTGGGCCACACCTGGCCAGATAGTATATGTTAACAATGCGATGTATGGAGGGCCCTTGAACCCTGCTGTATCACCTGACCTCTGGAGGGGCAGGAGACTGAGTTATTAAGGTCAATGTGTAGGTGCTCCATGCCTATGTGACTGACGCCCAATAAAAATGCTGGACACCAAGGCTCAGGTGAGCCTCCCCGGTGG
The DNA here is from genome assembly GCF_949774975.1 of Lagenorhynchus albirostris. Classification (NCBI taxonomy): domain Eukaryota; kingdom Metazoa; phylum Chordata; class Mammalia; order Artiodactyla; family Delphinidae; genus Lagenorhynchus; species Lagenorhynchus albirostris. The sequence continues at coordinate 68,377,633 of NC_083108.1, forward strand.
TAACACTCTATATGTGCTGTCACACACCATTGCTGGGAGAAAGAAGCAGCGTCCTCACGACTCCACTGGGAGAAGACAACAGGCAGCTCACGCCAGATCTCTCCTGGGCTCTGCCTTATGTGCCTTTTCCCTTTGCTGACTTCAATCTGCATCCTTTCACGTAATAAACTGTAACCATGCGTCCTTTCCAGTAAAGCACTTGCAGGGACTCTATGCAACTCATTCATTGAACTTGAGGGCTGTCTTGGGGATGTCGGACACACTTGCTCTGATCTCTCCCAGAACCCATCACAGTTCATGATTCTGTGTTTGTTTGTATGGTCATGTGACCATAGACTAGACCCTGGTCCAGGGAGCCGTGGGTGGGTGAGCCGGGATGAGTAACTATTTCCACAGATCTGGGCCCCTGGCCCTGCGGGCTCCACATCCACGTTCACACTGCCCTCTACACTACATCCCTTACTTTATATTTGCTTTGAATAATATATATAATCTCCCACCTTGGCAAGGCTGCAAATTATCACCGTCAGCCTCCACGCAAGACGAAATGTCGCCAACAGTCGGTTTCTCACATAGGTTAGGGGATCCTGTGCTGAGGGGAGATGGATGGAGTTGGACGGGAGCTCTTTGGGAGAGGACTGAGCAGTCGAGCTCTGGAACCCGGCTGCCTACAGTGGGTCCCGCCTGTGCCCCTCCTCACCTGTGTGACCGCGGGCACGGGGCCTCACTTCTCTGAGCCTCAAGTTCCTCATCCGCTCCATGGGGATGGAGACCCCGACTTAGAGGGATGTTGTGAGGACCAGGTGAGAGAATTAGCGTGGAGTCTGAACAGTATGAGAGCTTTCTGAACGGAGGTGGGAGAGGTCATCACTCAGAGACCAGGCACCCAGGCCTAAGCCCCATGCACACCTGCTCCCCAAGCCCTACGTATCCCTCCAAGGTCATGCACTGGGGAGAGCAGAGGGACAGTTCTAAGTGGTGCTCTGGCAGTGCAAGGGTCTCTGGACCGAGATGTTTGGGCTCACCTGGGTCATCCCCTCCCTCTCCTCCTCCCTCCCCATCCCACCACCTTTGAGTCTCTTCAGGTAGGTCCCACTGGTACCCACCTTTGGGGTGCGCTATGGAGTCCTGAGCCCTGCAGGGAAATGGAATGAATGGTGGTCAGAACCGTCCACTTGCCAACTTAACTGGTGCCTGCCATTGCCTTCGTTAGCAATTCTGATTTTCCTTCACAAACGATCCTAAAACCTTGCTGGGACATCCCTGGTGCCACAGTGGTTAAGAATCCACCTGCCAAGGCAGGGGACACAGGTTTGAGCCCTGGTCCGGGAAGATCCCACACGTCGCAGAGCAACTAAGCCCCTGCGCCACAGCTACTGAGCCTGTGCTCTACAGCCCGCGAGCCACAACTACTGAGCCCATGTGCCACAACTACTGAAGCCCGCATGCCTAGATCCCGTGCTCTGCAACAAGAGAAGCCACTGCAATGAGAAGCCCACACACCACAATGAAGAGTAGCTCCCGCTCGCCGCAACTAGAGAAAGCCTGTGCGCAGCAACGAAGACCCAATGCAGCCAAAAATTAATTAATTATTTTTTTTTTTAAAACAAACAAACTAAAGCTTGCTATCAGGTCTCCTCCGGTCATCCGTAGAGACCACCCCGCCCCCAAACGGAAACAACCCCAAAGGAAAAGGTCTCCCCAAGAGCCTATATTTTCTTCCTCACTCAGTGCTAAACTTCTCTAGATTTCTGAAATTTCCCAGGCATGAGAGACCCTGCAGTTCATCTTCCCTAGATGCACCCACGACCCAGGTGATGAAACCAGCCAGGGCGGGTCATTCATAGCTGAGAACATTTACCGAGTGGTCTCACCCTGTGCCATGTGCTGAGCTGGCCACTTAAGAGCATCAACTTATCTGAGCCTCATATGACCTGTGAGGCAGGGCTGCTGCTGATCCCGTGGTCCTGGACAAAATTTAGGCGCAGAGTGGTGGAGCCACTCCCACCTGTGGGGAAGCCCAGAGTTCCATGGTTGCTAGTGGAAGAGCCGAGATCAAGACCAGGCCTGACTGGCTTCAAAACAGGTAGTGAGCTCCCCATTGCTGGAGGTATCCAAGAGTCTTCATAATCACATAGCAAGAAGGTAGTAGAGGGAACTGAGGAAAAGGGAGACTCCAAGACCAAAGCCACATGAAGAGGCTTCCTCTACAATAGGGCTTCTCCACTCCAGGACCACTGACATTTTGGACTGGATAATTCTTTGGGTGGGGCGAGTGGGCTGTCTTGTGCATTGAAGGATGTTGCGCGGCATCCCTGGCCTCTACTCCCCAGATGCCAGTAGCAAACCGCTAGTTGTGGCAACCAAAAATGTCTCTAGATAGTGCCACGTGTCCCCCAGGAGAAGGGGATGGGCACAAAATTTCCCTTGTTTGAGAAACTCTGCTCTGCAAGAATTTCTGGAAAAGTCAGTAGACAGCCAAGAAAACCAACGCTGACAAGGAAGTGCAGTTTTACACCCAGCAGCGCCTTCGTAGGAGACAGCTGTGCACTGCAGCAGCCCTTATATCATGGCAGAAATGCTGTATATCTGCTCCCAGTATCAGCATCCCAGAGCTGCAGGAGGAATATCTGTTCATGTGTAGAAAATACAGAGAGAGAGAGAGATGGAAGGAAGAGAGAGGGAGGGAGAAGGAGAGTGGGGAGGGAAGGAGGAAGGAAGGAAGGAGGAAAGGAAGGAAGGAAGGAGGAAGGAAAGAGGAAAAATCCCATGACCCAAAAACCTGACATCTGAATATAGGCATTATTTGACCTAATGTAACAAACTTGTGCCATTAGTACCAGACCAGCCCCCTCCAACTCTGAGCTGCTACAATAGGACCTTGGTAAGGCCGGACATATTGAAGAGTCTGTGCATGATAGACCTGGAAGGACCCTTGGAAAGCGGCGATCTGGGAGCTAATCCTGGCATGTGTTTTGCAGGGTCGGGGGTGTTGGCCGCGGGCATCCTCCTTTTTCACCACCCCCATCCCCTCGCTACGCTTCTCCCCCAACTATCTGCCCCAGAGGCTGACCTATGGACTGCAGTGGACTGTCTTGCCTTCTGCCTTCTGGTTGGGCTCTGCCAGAAGGAAATGAGAAGTGGGTGGTGGAAGGGGGAATGGAGGTCAGGGTACTTATCCCCTCTGCTCCTACCTGCCAGGGTCTCTGAGAGGTGGCTGCATCCCTTCACTGAGAATGTCAGCCCCTGCCTGGAGACCACGTAACCCTTATCCCTCCCTGGTCACATCTTCTGGTCTAGGAATGATGCTTTGTAACTAGACCCCAGAGACTGTGCTATCCTGTGTGGTTTCCCTATACCCTGCCCACACCTTTGTCAGCAATTCCTTTATTAAACTCTCCTTGAATTATCCCGATTTGTGTGTGCTGTGTGTTTCCTGCTGGGGACTAACTGATGAACCATGTGATTCTTTGTTCAAACAAAATCATATGCAAAAACCCAGTAGATAAAACAGACCAAGGCAGGGCTCCTCCATCCATGCAACCTGCATTTGTCTGGTGTCCGTCCTCTGCCAGACGCCGCATGCCGGGGGCTGAAGAAGCACTGGGGAGGGAGAGAAACAGGGCTCCTGCCAGCTGGAGGGTAGAGTCTTACAGGTGGCAGAGGTGGGGCCAGTGGCCTGAGCTCCTTGGACCCACGTAAACACCTGCCATGTGGTTCCATCTGTCCCACCCTTATTTTTCAGATGCGGAAATTGCGGCCCAGAGAGGGAAAGGGACTTGCCCAATATTTAAGACAGTCCCACCTTCTGGAAGTCGATTCTACAATTGGAATCCTGCCTTCTTTGTTTCTAGGCATGGCTAATAGTTAGTGAGCTGTTACTGGGTGCTGGACCCTTGGCTACATAGATTCCATCACTGAATCCCCTAACAGCTGTGAGGTGGGAACGATTGTTACCCTTACTTGACAAATAAGGCTTGGAGAGATGGAACATCCTGCCCAAAATCACACAGCAAGAGCCAGAGCTGGGACTGGAACCCGGGATGTGTAGCACTGAATCCAGCACCTCTCCTCCTCTCCCCTTCTCCCCACTCTCCCCCTGCTTCAGAGAAGACGGGGCCATGAAAAATGTCACCCTTCAGAGAAGTGTCTTAGTGCCTGGTTCTTCATCATCCTGTGACCATAAGGAAAATGCTCTGTGGCCAGATCGTCCACCTGAGACAGAACAAGGAGAGAAGTGCAGGGGGTGGGCACAAGCCTCTCGGATCTGCCAGGTTTGGGCCCCAATTTCAAAACATTTTTGGCTGGAATGAAAACAATGCAGAAGCCAAGGTCAGTCTAGTTCCTGAGAAGGGCTCAGAATTGACAGGAGAGTCTCTCAAAGTGGCCCCCACACACACCCCCAGCCTGAAACCCCACCATTAGAATTGTTTTTGTACAGAGGATAACACACGCTCCTCAGTGGAAAACAGAGAATGTGTGTAAATTACCTGGATGTAGGGACACGTCAAGGGTAAGGAATAAAGGGACCAACATTTCTTGAGCATCTACTATGGGCCTTCAATTAGGAGGACTCAGTCAATATTAGTTTAATATCGCATAAATCGTATCACTTATTCCTCACAACAGGGCCGTGAGGTGGGCATCACTAACTTTATATTTATAAATAAGAGAACCAAGGCTAAGAGAGGGTAAATGACTTGCTCAAGTTCACACAGCCGATGGGTCACAGGGCCAGGTTGGATCTCTGCCCTAATGCCTAACCTGTCTTACTTTCCATCACACCTACTAACACCTAAGGTTGGGGAACCTACTCTAAGCCTAGGGGGAAATGTCCAAAGAGGTAGAAACAGAAAGTGGAGACATTTGAAGGACAGCCCCAATTTTGAGAGGCTCTATGACATGAATTAGCTGTGTGATCTTCCCCAAGCTGGTCCTCAGTTTCTTTTCAAGAAGAAAGTGCTGAACTTGACCACCACCCCCCCCTTAATTTCCTCCTAGCTCTGACGTTCTGCACACCGCCAATTCACTGATGGAATTCAAGACTAGTTTATCCAAACCCACTCTGGTCGATCGGCAGGTTTCAACCTAACTGAATATTGTTGACAAGGACCACTTTAAGGAGGAAAGGAAGGTATACGTAATGGGCAGAAAGAGGCGGCACCCTCTGCGCATCTCACCTGTCCCTCATCTGTGCCCCAGAGCAAAGGCACTGGGGTTGGGGGAGGTCTTTTCCCTCAGGATGAAGACATGGGAAAACCAGCAAGACAAACACCCCTCGCAGACTATGATTTGGACCAGCTGTTGCTGGGTTCCGTTTCCACTTACTTATTCCATGGAGGGTGGAAGAGAGGGACGAGCATCATTAGGGCTAAGCTGGGTCCCAGAGTTGGAGCTTGAAGTCCTCCTGTGGTGACCAGCCCCTACCCAAGTTGAGATCTCAGAACTCCCACCCTGCCCCCGCTCCTTGCACACGTGGCCAGCTCGCCCTCAGGCTGTTAGAAGCAGAGGCTTACCTCGCTGAACAGATCAATTCTGGATAAGACCGCTTTGATGGTCTAATTATCCTCCGCTCACTGTTCTATGTTATGTAAGGAGACCGATTGGTGTTTCTGAAGAGTTAACACATTCCTCCAGCCAGGTCTCAATGGTGAGTACAACGTTATCCCTCCTTCTACACTTGTAACCAAAACAGCCTCACTATCCAAGCCCAAACGTGATCAGTGTAACTTGGATGCCTCCTATTCTGAGAGTGTCATCAAACAGTGCTTTGTGGGAAATTCCCCGCATGCAGGCTGTTTGTGAGGGAATCACAAAAGGACATTAAAAAAAATGAACCTCCAGTATAGTATGAGTCTACAACATCCAGGAAAGGATAATCAGTGGGACAAAGCTATACAAAGAAAAAAGAAATTTGATCTGACCTTTAAACTGTAGGTAGGATTTGGTAGATAAGTGAAAGAAGGGAGGACATGCCCAGAGGGGAAACAGAGAGCAAAGGTGTGAAGTTAGGAGTGAGTTGGTGTTGTGGCAGAATAGTAAGGAAGAGGAACCAGGCCCAGGGAGAAAGGAGATGGCCCCAGGAGTAAAGGGAAACACGTTTTAATAGATGGAATGGGGCTAGATTATTAAAACCCTTGAAAGGCAGGCAGGTGAAGTTTCTATTTATTTGACATAGTAGACGGTAAGGAGCCTCAGCAGATGTTTAAGCAGGGGAGTAATACAAAATACCATCAATCCTTATTATTCATGGATTCTGTATTTGCAAATTCGCCTACTTGCTAAAATGTACTTGTAACCCCCAAATCAATTTCCACAGTCATTTGTGGTCATGTGCAGAGCAGCAAAAAATTTAAGTCACCCGTTGTGAACATCCCCAGCTTGGGCTGAGCAAGGTGGCACTCTGCCTTCCTGTTTCAGCTCTCATGCTGTGAACAGGTGTCCTTTTGTGGTCTAAATGGTGCCACATTTTTTTGCATTTGTAGGCTTTTCGTTGGTGATTTTGCTGCTTTTGTTTGTTTCTTTGTTCATTTCATTTTGCTGTTTAGCTAACTAGTGTTCCTAAGCGCAAGAAGGCTGTGATGTACCTTATGGAGAAAATACATGTGTTGGAGAACCTTTATTCAGGCAGGAGCTATAGTGCTATTGGCTGTGAGTTCAATGTTAATAAATCAACAATATATATTAACTCAGGTGTCTTTAAACAGAAACACACATAAAACAAGTTTATGTATTGATCAGTTGATAAAAATGTCCTGACAAGAGGCTTTCAGGAACCTAACCCTGTATGTCCCCTAGGAGCAATGGTTCGATATTCACCATTTCAGTGTTTGAGACTACTTTATAAAACTTAACTAGCTTGAATAACAAGAATCAACTGTAGCAGTGTTTGGGAACTGGATGGAGGCCACAAGACCATGAAGAGGAAACATCTCTTGAGAGCACGTGCACTAGAGCCAGTGCCTGGGTTTGCATCCCTGCTCTGCCACTTGTTAGCTGTGTGGCCTTGGGCAAGTCGCTTAGCCTCTCTGTGCCATGGTTTCTCATCTGTAAAACTTTGTTATGGGGTGGCTAGGAGAATCTCAAGGTGTCAATATTTGGAAAGTATTTAGAACACTACCTGGGACATCATGAACACTCTTTGCATCTTTCGTGTTTGTTAAATAAATGAAGAAAGGAACAAAAGAAAGAGAAACCAACTTATTTCACAGGCGAGGAAACTGAGTTGGGGATAGGAAGAACTTGCCACACCTGGATTATTAGCAGAGCTGCTGGGGTCTTTCCAGCGATGGCGTGGGATGAGGCTGGCACCGGAGAACCCGTTCCCAGACTGTTGTGATGACACTCTGATGTAGAGACGCAAGGGGGAGGTGGCCGTAGGAGGCACAGGAGCAAACCCACAGTGTGACCCAGGGACCCACCAAGTCCCCATCATGGGAGCCACTCCCCATCATCCCTCTGCCCACAAACCCCCACGTGCCACTTCAAGCCACAGGCCAGATGGATTCTAGAGCGCTCTAAAGGTATGCCTCTCCATCTCGCCCTTTAAGAATTACTAGGGATCTCCAGGCTGTGCCGCGGAGGAGCAAGAAATACTACCAAGCTCGGCCAGAAACCTTATGAGAAACCGAACATGGCCAGACAGAAGCTTCACAAGAAATACTGGCCCGGGCTCCTGAGAAGAACAGCGGGCCTCGGCGGCCGAGCAGGTGGCCTGCCATCTCCCCCGCTTCCCCCTCCCCCCCCGCCCCCCACCCCGCCCGCGAATCGATTGTGCGCAAGGCTACCTAGTCCTGGGGGAGTAGATAAAGGCAAGATATACGACAGGAGGGGCCCAGGCCTGATGAAAGGGGAAGAGAAGGCAGCTTAAATCAAGGGGCAAGTGCTGCAAGAGAGGGGAGATAACAGGATTTGTGTTTATTGTTAACAAGGAGAATCAGCTGAGGTGCTGGGGCCGTGAGATGGGTGCGCACTCGGAGAGGAGGGCGGGGAGGGGCCAGAGGGAGAGTGCCTGGTGCTCCCAGTGAATCACGGAAGCTCTGGGGCGCAGGCAGGGAACCGAGCCAGAAACAAGTGTCTGAAAGGGGAAAATCCCTCCTGGTCCATTTGGTTATGTCCGTAACTGCCTTTCACCTTCTGCCCTTTGTTCCCACACTTTCCTGCGCATCACAGAGCACTCTAAAAGATATCCGCACCTGCCACCTCCTCCCACCATGGGCTGCCTCAGGCTAGAATTCAAAGCCCACGATGGAACCATACACACAACGGCAAATGCTTACTGGGAACTTCCTCTGTGCCTGTGGCGGAGCGAAGAGCCTCCTGTGTCTTATTCCAGCCAACATTCACTCAGGACTGAGGCCCTGGGGTTGTTCCCATTGTACAGAGGAGGAAACTGAGGCTCACAGAGGCTGAGGAACTGACCCAACACCATAGAGTGGCCCTGGAATTCCAGCCCAGGCAGTCTGGCTCCAGAGGCCACCTGGATTCTAGACTGACTTGGTTGCCATCCTTATTAGCCACATCTAAAGGGAGACTGTGGGGCTGCATCACATCCTCTCGGTGTCTCTGCGGCAGACGGTTCCATGCACACTGGCCGTGTCCCATCTCAAGGACAAGCCAGGGAATCGCTCCACTGTTTTGCCAATGGGTCTTCCCCAAACTGCAGAAACAGCTCAGTTCTCCAGCAGGGGCAGCCAGGAAGTAGGGGGAGTTCCCCCTCCACTGGCGGCGGCGGAGGGGGGGGGGCGTGGACAGGAGTTGGGGGATGAATGCTGCCCCAGTCCCTCAGAGGGACATTTCTGAGGCATGCTCAGCACAGCTCCTCAGAGGGTGTCTCACAGGGCGGAGCCCTGTTGCCCAGAGAGACACCGGCTCCCTACAGCCCGCCATGCTGGCTTCTCCTCCTTCCCACGTCCCCGCCCCTTCGCTCCTGCTTCCTGCACCTCCTTCCAACTAGACCTCAGCATCCAAACCCTCATCTTGGGCTCTGCTTTGTGCGGGGAACCCAGACTGAGACAGGACTCCATCTACCTTCAATACATGACAATACAACAGCAGGACTGGCTAAGTCAAGACATAGGTTGAGGAAGTATATAAGGAAGGGTATTCCCCTTATTCTCTTATTCTTCCGCAGCCCAGAATATAAGAACTTGGGCCAGTACCTTTTCCCCACCCAGAGAAGTGCTGGGGGAAATACTTCTATCTTTCTTTTCACTCTTGACTTTTTGCCCAACCTGCTGGTGACAGCTTGGCTTCCGAGAGCCACAATGTCTAATGGGTGGCACTGCCCATCCTCCAACGCAAGAAACCACTCCCATGGTCCACGGGTCACTTCTGCTCACTTGGGCAGCCTGGGCCACAGCTCCGGGGGCTCACCCTGACTTCCTGGTGTCCATGTAGGAAGCCCCCTAAGGGGCATCTTCATGGGCCGAGGCCTGGCATCCCCAGCTTCTCAGCTGGGACACAGTGATAAATCCCGTGTAGGGGTGAGTGGTGGGAATGAACCCTCTGAAGTGTAAAGAAAGAACTTTAAAACAGGAAAGAGGGTTTTCCTAGCCTGGGAACTCCTGCAGAGTTTCCATCAAGGCCCCAGACGGCTACATCATAGATCTTGTGACTCATGGTGACAACGGTCAGCTCTCGTGGTTGGGACAATAGACAGGGGTCTGAGCTGAGGCTGAACCCTCCTCCCCAGAGCCCTTCTGCCCCTTGGCCTCCCTCTGCCCACTGTCAATGCCTCCCTGCTCCCCCATTCTGCCCAGGAAGGTGACCTCAGTCTGCACTTGGCCACTGTGGTGTCTGCACAGTCCACCAAGTACTGTGGAAGTACACGGAAGGGCAGGTTCTTGGTCCAATGGGGACAGTTGCCCACACACAGCTGCAGGCCCCCTGTGCCCTTGGGCCTCCAACCAATCTATCAGACACTTCAGCTTAGCTTTCACCACTGTGCAACCATCCAGTTATTGCACGCACATGCATGTTCCTACTAAGTCCTCCCAGAAGGAGACGAAAGAAAAGGCTCTTCTCCCCTGCAGTGACCAAGGCACAGATCTCTTCCTGCATTAGAAAACAAAGTTCAGACAGCCGGATTTGAGAAGATGTGAAATTGAGGACCCTCTTAGGAACACACGATCTCGTTATTCAGTGCCACGTGGAGGCTTGTACAAGTTGTTAACATTTATAACTATTAACAACTTGTCTTGAAAGTACACAGAGAGCAAAAGGGTCTTGAAAAATTCTTAAGACTTTAGAAATGGTTGCCACATCCTGTAAAAATAACTTCCCAAGAAAATCATGGCATTTGGATTGATGATCTTACCTGATGGTGGACTGCCTTTGGAATGATGTTGCAATGCACATCTCTGTGTTCCCGACAGAAAAACAAACCAGAGGTGGGTCATTGGTGTTTTTCTCTTCTCCCTCCAGATTGATGGAGGGGAAGGTCTGAGACTCCCATAGATTCTTTTTCTCCAACAAAAAGACGAGGAGTCTAGTTCTGTAAAGAAATGATTTTGATTTGGTGATTAGGGAAAGTAATCTCTTGAAAAGGTGGCAAAAATGCTGAAGAGCTGAGACCCAGGGTTAAGAAGTCCAGCCATTAAGAGCAGGAAGCAGAGCATTCTAGGCAGAGGAGATATCACATGCAAAGGCCCTGGGCAGGAGTGAGTTTGGCGTATTTGAGACACCCAAGGGAGTCAGTAGAACTGGAACAGAGAGGAAGTAGGTGGAAAGTACTCTCCACCCAAGGGTTTGTGGAGTGTGTATTTTAGTCTTCTGGTGAGGAGAGCCATAAACTTTTCAAGCAGGGGAATGAGCTTTCAGAAAGCTGGAAGATCAGGATTTAAGATCTGTCACTGTTGGTGCTAACGTCTCCTTCTGTGCTCAGTGGATGTGTAACTGCAAAGCTTTGACCCCATCACCAGATTGTAGCTTAGCACAGATGAATTTGCTTTTAAACTTCTCATAAAATCGCCTGTACTCTGTAAATAATCTGATTCCCTTGGTCCAACAGACTCAGAAAGAAAAAAATGTTTAAAGCCAAACAAAAAATTTTGATTTACTTGCTCACACCCGAGAGACAGAGTTCAGAACTAGACTTCCTGGTCTGAGCCTGAGAGGCATGCCGTCTGCTGCCAGCAGAGTGGGAAAAAGAGGAAAGGTGTTCAGAGTTGGCTCTCTACAGGGGGACTTCACTGTTTGCTGAAACTATCAAAGAAATCACCCGTGTTTGGCAACTGTAATGCTGTTTGGGTAATGCCTGACACTCTGGGGGCCTGTGTTCCCCCATCCTCCAAAGTCCAGTTTGCCCTTACAGGCCCAGCTAAATGGATAACATGAAAAAGCCCAATGACATCAAGTGTTGGCAGGGATGTGGAGGAACTGGAGTGCTCATTTATTATGGTTGGGAATAAAAAATGCTATAGTCACTTGGAAACCACTGAGCAATTTCTTAAAAAGTTAAATATATACTTGTCATGTGACCAATTAATCCCACTCCAAGAAATTTATCTAAAAGAAATGAAAACATAGATTCTCAAAAAAGTCTTGTGCAAGAACGTTCATAGCAGCTTGTATTCATGATAGGCAAAACCCGGAAATACCTCAGGTACCCGTCCATCCACAGGAGAATAAATAAACACACTATGAGATATTCATATTTTACTGCGATAGAAAAGAAATGAGCTATTGACACATGCTACAGCATGGGTACATCTCAGAAGCGTTCTGCTGAGTGAGGGAAGCCAGATGCGAAAGGGCACTTGCTGCATGACTCCATTTACAAGTGCTAGAATAGAAAAAACTAACCTATAGTGACAGAAATCAGAGAAGGGGCTGCTTCTGGGGATGGAGGCATTGCCTGAGACAGGCACGAGGGAATTTCCTGGGGTGGCGGACATGCTCTCTCTCGATGGGTATGTGGGTTACACAAGTGTACACCTCTATCAAATTGATCTAACTATATGCTTAAAGACCAAGATTTCACTAAATGTAAAACACATCTCATTTTTAAAGACGTAAAGATAAATAAAATTCACTTACTTTTGGCAGTCTTCTCTACCTCCTCCAGACTAGATTAGGGGCTCTTCTTGGCCTGGAAGCTCCCAGAAGCAGACCCAGAGATGAATATTTGCACGCAGGTGATTTATTTGGTAGGAGAGAAGAGAAGTGAGACAGGGAAGGGCTATGTTATCAAGCAGGTTACCCCCGCAGGCAACAGGGCTCAATCCTGTCACTCAAATGACACAGGGTGTCACCCAGAGAGGAGGGAGCTAGGTTATCTATACACCAGCTTCTATTAGTCATTGGTTGGGGCGTAATTCACCAGTTCTTTTAGCTGACCAGAGCATGGGTAGTGCAGGTCCAATGGCCAGAGAGAGTCTCTCCCCACCCCGGGGAAAGAAATGCAGGGCAAGGGACTATGGGCTGGGCTCCAACAGCGTCTGCTGCATGTCTCGTCTTGTTTGCTCCCATAGCCTCCTGCATGCACATTTATCCCACAGTCGTAGAAAGAATGATTAAAAGCTCAGGTGATAGAATGAGGCAGACTTGACCTCAAATTCCAGCTCTGTCACTTTCTACATGACAACTTGAACAAATGGTTGTTCTTCTATAAAACGGGGGTCTTGCGTTGGTGAGGGGATTCAATGAGTTCTTCCCTGCTCCGTGCTCACCACAGCACCAAGCACATCACAGGACCTCCAGTAAACACTAACAGCAATGAGCAGTATTGTTACTCTCTCATCCATTCTGTTTGCCCCCAAAAGTCCGAAGTAATGTTTTTCCAATTTCTCTCTTCAATTATTTGTAAGATTTAATTGTTGAAAGAGAATACAGGTACATAGTTCAAAATCCAAAAGGTATTACAGAATCAACTGTGAAAAGTCTCCCTCCTTTTACAGTAGCCACCCGGGGTCCTGCTCACAAGTAACTAAGATGATCCGCATGCTTGGGTGTATTTCCCGAAGATATTTTCATCCAGCATTCTAACATACATTTTGGGTTTGCCTCTGTTTTTCTATGGCTGAATCCAGTGCAGGATGGAGTTTGATTTGGCATAACTAATATATGCATTTTTAGCTTTCTATTTTGAAATGATTTTATTTATTTGTTTATTTCGTTTTTGGAAATATACATGAAGCTTCACTTTCGTTCGGGGTTCTTTACTTCCCATTCTGAAAAGTTACTTCTGAGGAACTGAAACCCCGGAAGGTAACCACAACAAAAACATATTAAGTGTTGGTTTTTTTTTTTTTTTTTTGAAAATGATGATTCAAAGGCAGACTTGTAGACTTGTATCTCTTCAGGAGATAGAAGGCAAATGCAGCCCCTGAAGGGAATTGTTCTAATTATTGCCTAAAAAAGTAAAGTTATACAACTACATTCAAGGACATAAGACAAAGCACTACTTTAAAACTAGAATGGCTGAACAGTTAGGTGAAAAACATAGCTGAAATAGGAAAGGGAAATGGACTTAAGAATAATTTGAATTGAGACAATAAGCCATCAGTCCTAGAGGCTCCTGTTAACTGAATATCTTTTTTTTTTTTTGCGGTACGCGGGCCTCTCACTGTTGTGGCCTCTCCCGCTGCGGAGCACAGGCTCCGGACGCGCAGGCTCAGCGGCCATGGCTCACGGGCCCAGCCGCTCTGTGGCATGTGGGACCTTCCCGGACCGGGGCACGAACCCGTGTCCCCTGCACCGGCAGGCGGACTCTCAACCACTGCATCACCAGGGAAGCCCTTAACTGAATATCTTGAATCACATTGTTTCCTTTTTCACCTTCCACAATGTCTTCACTGAAATCTCAAAGCAGCATTCTCACAGAACTAAATAAAATTATCATTTTGTTAGGATTCAAAATTTCAATCCAGTAGCCATCAGGATCTTGATCAATGCCAGGCCTTTCATTTTACCATCATCAGGTTTCTTCACAAATTTGACTCCCAGTTCTTCACATCATATACAAGCACTGTGAACATCAGGTATAGCAATTCCAATGTGACCAGATCCCCGAGGGTCTGAATTGCCCCTGTGGTAACTCTGCATCTCATCCTCTTCAGTGCCCCAGTTCTGTGTCAGTTCAAGCATAGCTTTTCTGGAGAATGGCCCATGCTACTCTTTCATCTTTACCTTTTGGGATGTCATTTTTATCCTCAGAAGCCAAGAAACAGTGAAAATTTCATAGTGGGAAAATCTAAGTTTTGGAGTAGCGTCATTCCAAGAATTCTAGGATAAAAATCCAGTGACTACTTAGGATCCTTAATTCGCAGCATGGTCTGCTGCAAGAGAAGATCCTTGGTGCTGGGGTCCGGCTAGGTGCCGCAGACAAGGGCGGCCTCGTCGGTGAGTCTGCTGGACGTGGGCTGCAGCTCTGCCATGGCTGCACTGCTGTATCGCGGACGACGGTCCCCGGGAACACAGCCGCCACCCACACTCTGCAGGCCGTGAAGCTCCCTTTTCAGAAATCATTTTAGGTTTATAGAAGAGCTGCAAAGATAAAACGGAGCGTTCTGGTGTATCCTTCACCCAGCACCCACCAGTGTTAATATCGTACGTGACCATGGTACACTGATCAAAACTAAGAACCTGACATTGGTGCCGTACTATTAATTATACTACAGATTTTATTTGGATTTCACCCCGTTTTTCACTAAAGCGGATCCACCCCAAGAAAGCACGTTGCATTTAGTGGTCACGTCTCCAAACTCTCCTCCAGAAGTTTCTCACCTTCCCTTGTTTTCGTGATCTTAACACTTTTGAAGGATCCTACGCAGTTATTTTAAATTTAATGAATCTAGGGGGTTCCCTCGTGGCCTAGTGGTTAGGATTCAGCGCTGTCACTGCTGTAGCCCAGGTTCGACCCCTGGTCGGGGAACTGAGATCCTGCAAGCCGCGTGGCGTGGCGCAAAAAAACAAAATTTAGTGAAGCTACATGTCTTGGTGTCCCTGAAGGTCACCAGGACACCTTGACGCTCCACGTTTAGAGCTGCTGGTGCAGGGAGAAGGCACTGAGGACTTACTCCATTGCTGTCACGGACACGGGAAGGCTAGAAATTCAGATCTCCACCATCGACGTGTGACACTGGACAAGTAGCAGTCCCTCTCTGGGCTTCAGACTCCCCTTCATGACACTAAAGCAGTGAAACCATATTGGCGTGTCTGAAATTGTGTAGTCAAAGCAGTCTACAGACTCTAAGACCTCGTAGAGATCCCAGTGTACATTAGCATACTAGAGGCACTGAAAAGTCCTGCAGTAAAGAGACCTGCTTTAACGTAGTTTCACCCCGAGTTGGTGAAACTATGTATTTGACTGGAGGAGTAAAATGGTTCCCTTCCACCTATTCACCTGCAGAGAAGACCCTTTGGGACATATGGACTTGGCGATACAAAAGACCCGTGAATGGAGCTTCAGTTTGTTGGGGATACAGGAGCAAGCACACTGTCCAGAAAAGGTTGACCGTGAAGCTGGAGCTGGGGGAAAGTTTGGAAGGAGGGACACAGAGGGTAAGGCTGAGCAAAGAAGAGGAGGCAGACTTCCCCTTGGCTTCCCATCCCTTCAGAGCCAGCCCAGACCCTGGGCATTGGAGGATCCACGTAGAGATGTATATGGCGCCTCCTAGGAACAAAACTTGGAAACATCCATCAAAATAGGCAATGCCCTTGGCATTGAACTCAGTGATGACACGTCCCAATCCATCCACACCTGAGAACAGAGGTGTTTGTGCAGGCTAATCTCTGTCTCATTGGTTGAGGCTGAAAAAGAAGGGAAAAGTGTAAGTGTGTATGTATGCGTGTGTGTGTGTGTGTACACCACGTATTACACAGCCCAACTCAAGAAGGATAGTGTGACCCTGGGAACGGTGTTTGTTTCCAGGTGGAGGAACTGAGTAATCTGGAGACAGAAGTGGGAGAAACTGACTTTTCACTGACTACCCCCTCTGCACCTTGAGTTTTATACCTACGCTGTATCACTTATTTAGTGAATTAAAATAATAGTTTCTAAAAGAATGAACACATTTTGATTTATCCATACTGTGGAATGCTGTGCTATATGCAGTTGTTTAAAAAAAAAAGAAAGGAAAGAATGAGGAAACTGTTTATGTACTAAAATGGAAATATCTCCAAAATACACATATATAATGTATCACTCTTGAGTAAAAAAGAGGAGTAAAGTAAGAATATAAATATACTCTGGATATATATATATGGAAAGATATAAAAAACTAAGAATCATAGTTATTCGTGGGGGAGAGGTTGCATAGACATGGGAGGGAGATTTCTCACTGTCTTCCTTCAAATATATTTATATATTTTACACATAAATAAGTTTAATATATTTTATTATATATTTTAACAGTGGATATATTGCTTCCTCAAAATTAAATAAATAAATGTGAACACAGGACGTCTATGTGGACTGAGGTATAACAATTTTCCAGATACATTGTTAAATGAAAAAGAAGTGGGAACTCTCCTCAATATTATGTAACAACCTAAATGAGAAAAGAATTTGAAAAAGAATAGATACATGTATAACAGAATCATTTTGCTGTACACCTGAAACTATCACATTATTAATCAACCATACTCCAATATAAAATAAAAAGTAGAAAAAAAAAAAAGAATTACTTGGCAGGTGGCTTGTTAGAAAGGCAGATTTTGAGCCCATCCCCTGAGATGCTGATTCAGAGGGGCCTGCATTTTTTTTTTTTTTTTTTGGAGCGGCATGTGGGATCTTCCCGGACCGGGGCATGAACCCGTGTCCCCTGCATCGGCAGGCGGACTCCCAAACACTGCGCCACCAGGGAAGCCCGGGCCTGCATTTTTAATGAGCCCACCTAGCCTCAGAGATTGAGAGGCAGTGGGGGAACCTCATTTTAAGACACAATGGCCTGGTTAGAAAAAAAATCCACATGAGGAAACAAAAGTCAGAGCGCTGGGTGCCAGGCTGGAAGCTGGTCCACGGTCCAGCGGGACACGAGACAAGCAAGGTCAGTTGAACCTGGGAGTCTTTGCGGAGCAGGTGACACTGGCACTGGCAGGAATTTCCAAGGTGAGCCTGAAAAGCAGTTTGCCCCCATAAAGGGTTCCGTTTTCTCCACACCCCCTCCAGCATTTCACATACAAGTTTTTTGTTTGTTTGTTTTTTGTTTGTTTGTTTGTTTTGCGGTACGCGCGGGCCTCTCACTGTTGTGGCCTCTCCCGTTGCGGAGCACAGGCTCCGGACGCGCAGGCTCAGTGGCCATGGCTCATGGGCCCAGCCGCTCCGTGCCATGTGGGATCTTCCCGGACCGGGGCACGAACCCGTGTCCCCTGCATCGGCAGGTGGACTCTCAACCACTGCGCCACCAGGGAAGCCCACACATACAAGTTTTAAGAGTGTCATAGAGACAGGGGCTGGTGATACCCACACCACACTCTGCACTGGTTACCCTAGAATGTGAGATTCGAGTGGGGCAAAAAGAGCCTTCACTTTCTATTATTTGAAACCTCTTTTAAACAACAAGCATGCATTCTGTTATAATTAAGAGATAAGAAACAATAAAAATAGATAAGTTAGTTGGGGGATGAGGGTGGGGGAAGCTCCATATGGACTACAGTGGAGGAGAAAGGAGCTGCATGCACGTGACCGTGCTTCAGAACTCGCGCCCATAAAGCAAGAAGACAGGACCCAAAGCAGCTGCAGCACATCCCACTGCTAAATCTGTCCACCTTCCGCCCGCCTGCAAGACACAGGTGACCAGACTCAGGAATTACATCCAGGATGTTCAAATTTGTGACCACAAACCCCAATCACTCAGGGTACCAGGAAATTCGGCCAGTGCTAATGTTTATCAAGCATCTCAGACAGAGGAGGGTCAGGAAAGGGAGGAGACACGAGGACTGCAGCCCTGGCCTCCAGGCCCAGAAGTGGGTTCACCCAGCAGGGTCTGAACCACTGATCTCCATGGAAGGATGTTGGGGGAAGCGGTATTTCTCCAAGTACATTTGCAAAGGACTTTGGTTAACCGAGGGCTTTGAAACCATCCTCTGTGAGATCCTCTCTGCAGCCCCCAATGAAGACCCTCAGTGGACAGACCAAGAAATGTGTTCTTGGAAAAGAAGGAAAAGACTTGCCAAGGTCACAGCTGGAAAGTAGAAGAGCCTGCATTCAAATTCCAGTCTGTCCACCCCAAAGCCGTGCCATTGACACCACATAGAAGCAGAGATGGGATCCACCAGACCACGGAGAACCCATTCATTTATTCAGCACAAACGGAACCAGTTATTTTGCGACGTGCCAGGCCCTGACTCCAAGAGCACAAAGATTCCTTCGCTATTTAACATAATTTACTTAATGCCCCGTCTGCTCCAGGAACTGGGCAAGGCGCTGGGGCTACAAAGGAAGACAAACAGGCGTGGTCCCTGCTCTCAGGACCTCTGCAAGGGGAGACAGTTGCTTATCCAATCATGAAAGCAATGACTAGTCTAGGAAGGAGGGATCCTCAGAGCTGATAATGAGAATTTGACCTAATCCCTGGAGAAGTAAAGCCTGTGCTGAAATCTGAAGGATGAGTGGGCAGCTCAAGGAAAGGGACATTTCTACCCTTTTCCTATTAAGCAGAGGACACTCCTGCTGCCTGTGGATCCAGGCAGAGCCCTACTGGGAGCAGTGATAATAGCTCCATAAAAATAAATCTATATAGGGCTTCCCTGGTGGTGCAGTGGTTGAGAATCCACCTGCCAATGCAGGGGACATGGGTTCGAGCTCTGGTCCGGGAAGATCCCACATGCCGCAGAGCAACTAAGCCTGTGTGCCACAACTACTGAGCCTGTGCTCTAGAGCCCTCGAGCCACAACTACTGAGCCCGCATGCCACAACTACTGAAGCCTGTATGCCCTAGAGCCCTTGCTCCACAATGAGAAGCCACCGCAATGAGAAGCCCACGCACTGCAGCAAAGAGTAGCCCCCGTTCGCCACAACTAGAGAAAGCCTGCATGCAGCAACGAAGACCCAACGCAGCCAAACAAACAAACAAACAAACAAAACCTATATAAAGAACTCTTACAATGCAACCACTAAAAGACAAACAACCCAATTTTTTAAAAATGAGCAAAGGAGCTGAACAGAGATTTCTCTGAAGAAGATATGCAAGTGACCCAAAGCACATGAAACGATGCTCAGCCTCAGCAGTCGTCAGGGTAACGCAAATCAAAGGCACAGGAAGATTCCACTTTGCACCCACATGGATGGCTAGAATCAAAAATATGGATAATAATAAGTGTTGACAAGGCTGTGGAGAAATTGGAACACTCATACACTGCTGGTGGGGATGTAAAATGGTGTAGCCACTGTGGAAAGCAGTCTGGCACAAGTTAAACATACAGTAACCGTATGACCCAACAATTCAACTGCTATTTGTATAGGTGTATACCCAAAAGAACTGAAATCAGGTGTTCTGAAAGACACTTGTAAACCAATGTTCATAACAGCATTATTCATTATTCACGATGGCCAAAAGGTAGAAACAACCCAAATATCCATCAATGGGTGAATGGATAAGCAAAATGTGGTATGTCCATACAGTGGAATATTATTCAGCCGTAAAAAAGGAATGAAAGTCATGATGCATGCTACAACGTGGATGAACGTTATGCTGAATGAAAAAATCCAGATACATATTACATGATTCCATTTATATGAGATACCCAGGATAGGTAAATTCACAGAGACAGAAAGCTGATTAGTTGGTTGCCAAGGGCTGGGAGGAGGAGAGAATGGGGAGTGTTTGCTAATGGGTAATGGGTAGTGGGTACAGGATTTCTTTTGGGGACGATGAAAATGTTCTGGAGCTAGATAATGGTCATGGTTTCACAACACTGAGAATGTACTAAATGCCACTGAATTGCACCCTTTAAAATGGTAAGTTTTATGTGATGTGTATTCTACTGCATTTTTTTAATTTAGGAAAAAATTAAGTTAATAAATCGGATCTTAGTATTCCCCTGACCAAAACTCTCCAGTGACTCCTTGTCACATTCAGAATAAAATCCAAAAGCCTTGCTCTGACCTGCCAGACCCACGTGATTTGACCCCCTCCCCACAACGCTTTCAACCTCTTTTCTCACCCTCCTTTCTTGCTGTTCTTTAAACCCACCAAGCAGGGTCCTGCCTCAGGGCCTTTGCTCTTGCCGTTTCCCTCTGGCAGACCAGATCTCCACTTGGTTGGCTCCATCCACTTCATATAAGCTGTGGCAGACAGATGCTAAGGTGACCCCCAATTATCCCCACCTCCCAGTGCTTACCCCCACATATAATCTCCTCCCCTTGCATGTGGTCAGTACTTGTGACTTCCTTCTAACCAATAAAGAGGATGGGAAATGTCCCCATCATGTTCATAATAACATTATATAGGACTGTAATGCCCATCTTTACAGCAGAGTCTCCCTGCTGGCTTCCATGAAGCAAACAGCCATGCTGGGGAGGCCCATGGGACAAGGAATTGACGGTGGCCAACAGCCAACAACCAGCTAAGGTACTGGGGGCACCTTCCATCTGACAACCAGCAAGAAACTGAGGCCCTCTGTCCTACAGCCCTCAAGGCCCTGTATTCTGCCAGCAACCACGTGTGCTTGGACGCGGGTCCTTCAGCTTCAACATTAGCAATCCGACTAGATTGTCTTCACTTTCGGCTGTGATCATGTATTGCTTTTCCATGTGTACCTGTAAGAGTTTTCTGTCATGTTTGAAAAGTAAAGGCTTTAAGGAAGAAAAAAATAAAAGAGAGAGACCACAATGAGACCTCAAATGAGACCACAGCCCCAGCAAACACCTTGATGGTAGCTTTCAGATGAGATCCTGGAGCAGGGCACCCAGCAAAGCTGTGCCTGGACCCCTGACCAACAGAAACTGTGCAATAATAAATGTATGTTATTTTAAGTTTGTAGTGATTTGTTACACAGCTTTGATAACTAATACTCAGGCTTCTGTTTAAATGTCTCCTCCTCAGAGAGGCCATCCTTGACTGTCCCTTCTGTGATGGTTAATTTATGTGTCAACTTGAGTGGGTCACGGGGTTGCTCACTTATTTGGTTAAACATTATTTATTTCTCTCCGTGTGTGTGTGTGTGTGTGTGTGTGTGTGTGTGTGTGTGTGTGAAGGTGTTTCCAGGTGAAATTAGCATTTGAATCAGTAGACTGAGTAATGCAGAGCACCCTCCCCAATGCAGGTAGGCATCATCTAATTCATTGAGGGCCTGCATAGAACAAAAAGGGCAGAGGAAGGGAGAATTTTCTCCCACTGTACGACTGTTGAACTGGGACCCTAGTCTTCTCCTGCCCCCCAGAAGACTTACACCATCTCCTGTAAGTCCTGGACTTATATCATCATTGCCCCCTGGTTCTTAGATCTTCAGACTCAGACTGGAATTTATACCATGGGCTCTCCAGTTCTCAGGCCTTTGGACTTGGACTAGAACTTACAGCACCAGTTCTGGTTCTCAAGCTGGAACTACACCACCAACTTTCCTGGGTCTCCGACTTGCAGACAGCACATCATGGGACTTCACGTGAGCCAATTCCTTATAATAATCTTATAGATCCTATTGGTTCTATTTCTCCAGAGAACCCTGATCAATACACCTTCTAAAATAGAACCTGCCCCACCATTAATTTCCAGTCTGTTCCCCTGATTATTTTTCTTCTGTGATTTTTTTTTTTTTTTTTTTTTTTGGCCACACTGCATGGCTTGCAGGATCTTAGCTCCCCGATCAGGGACCAAACTTGGGCCCCGGCAGTGAAAGTGCTGAGTCCTAACCACTGGACTACCAGGGAATTCCCTGATTTTTTTTTTTCTCTGTAGCCCTTACCACAACCTGACTCATTATTTGTTTATGAAAATACAATATACTCCATGGGAGCAAGGACCTAGTCTGTCCTGGTCACCTCTGCATCCCCAGTGCCTCTCATGGAACTTGGCACACAGCAGACATCCAATAAATAAGGAATGAGTGATTATCCGTCTTTTTACAGTGTTTACTAAGTGCATGTGCCTTGGTTGCCCTCACAATGACTCAGCAAGCTGGTATCATTCCCATTTTGCAGATGAGGAAACTGAGGCTCAATCGTAAAGAATGACATGTCCAAGATCACAGAATTGGTAAGTGGCAGAAATAAGACTTAAATTCAGGCAGCCCGACCCCAAAGCCATGTACTTAAGCACCATGCAGGGAGCCTAAGGGGGTCAGTAGCAACCTTCCTCCCATTTTCTTCCTTCTGGAAAAGGGGATGCTCTTATCCATCCTAGAGCACTAAGATGAGGGACTCTCCTAGTCCCTTCCCCTGGCCCTGCTGTTTATGGGCAGGAGCAGGTACAGATCTTCAGAAGCCCTAAGCTCAGAAAAGATTACGGATCCCCATGTGATCCCCTATGCAAATCAAAATTAAAACAATGTAAACCATAAAACACAAAATGTGTGCACATGCGGAGGTTAAACGAACTCCTTTCTAGATTTCCTGGTTCCATTGGTTGAAGTTATTTTTAATCCCTTTTGTGTCCTGATCTTTCTGACACCCTAAGCCCATGCTTAGGTCTCCATGGACCAGCTGTGCCCCTCAACTAGAGGTCCAGCTTCTGCTAGGTAGCCCTCCCCCACAGCCGTCCCTCTCTCCCAGCTCTATAACCACCCCCTTTTCTCATCTATTCATGACTAGGGATGGTCAGCAAGTCCCTCCATGACTAGCCCCAGGGAACCCACAAAGCCTGGTAGTTTCTGATCTCCTGCCTCTTGGTGGCAGAATACAAAGATGCCCCCCATGATTCCTGCTTCCTGGTGAACACACCCTATATAATCCCCTCCCCTTGAGTGGGGACTGGACTTGTGAATAGGATGAGATTTCACACTGTAACTCAGTGACTAGTCCATTGACTTTGAGTTCATCAAAAGAAAGATTATCCCAGGTGGGCCTGGCCTAATCAGGTGATCCTTTAAAAAAATCAAAGAGATTGAAAGTCTGAGACAGTGTCTCCTGCTGGCCTCAAAGGAGCAAACATCCATGCCATGAGCTGCCTATGGAGAGGGACACAGGACAAGGGTCTGAGAGTGGTCTCTAGGAGCCAAGAGCAGTCCCTTGGCAAGCAGCTAGCAAGAAAATAGGGACTTCAGTCCTACAACTACAAGGAACTGAATTCTGCTGACACCCTGAATGAACTTGAAAGAGATCCCTGAGCCTCAGATGAGACCACAGCCCCAACGACACCTTGATTTCAACTTTGGGAGACCCTGAGCAGAAAATCTAAGTACACAATGTCTGAACTAGTGACTTACAGAACTGTGAGCTAACAGACGGATGCAATTTAAAGCCACGATGTTTGGGGCTATTTTTTAATGCAGCGATAGAAAACGAATACACTACCCTGACCTCTGTAAACGGTACCTTTATTAAACTAGGCTAATTTGAATGTACCATCTGTGGGGTACATTTCCTGTGGGGCTTTGAAGGGTGCATTATTTAACTTCTCTGGGCCTCGGTTTCCTCACCTGTAATAGGAGATAACGGTAACAAAGCTATGGCAAGGATGCGATGAAGCAGTGAATGTATGGCTGTTCTCTTGCTCTCTGTACGTCCCCTGATCGGCCAGCCCCTGCTTCACCTGCACCTGCTCACGGGACTGTACCTGCCCCCAGCCCCCAGCAAGTGATTGTCCTAATCCTTAGCCCAGAGCGGCTCCACCTGCTAGTTTATTAAAGGGAAACACCTGGCCTCGTGATGCTCATTAACCTGAGGGCCGTGAGGGGCGTGCCCAAGCTGCTGGTTTCCCGGGTAACTGATGAGCCCACGTGATGGCGGTTCCCCGTATAAATGGCAGCCTCCCTCCCACCCCCACCCAGGGTAAAGAGTGCCGCCATGTTCTGCTCGCTGTCTGCTGCGCATGGCGGGATGTCGCCCCAGGACCCTTTGCTTCGGACGTGTAAGGTCCCGTGTCCAGTGACCGTTGATGTACCAGGCTCAAGGCTGGGCAATTACAAGGCTCACAGGCCCGCGGGTGCAACCCAACAGTTGGCTGGCCAACCAGGAGGCCGAGGAAACTCCCGTGAGCGCCGAGCTGTCGGGAACGGAAAGTTGCGGGGGGTGATCCCGAGGCGGCCGTCCACTAGCACGCGGGGCCCTGGGGCGGCTGGCCACCACCAGAGCCGCCTTCCTCTTCCTTACATTGAGGATGCCCTGTTCAACTCAGAGTCTCTTTCCAGTTTAGAAGTAGCAGCTCCACCCTCGGGGTTCATCTGACTGCACGGGGATGGCTGGTGAATACGGAGGAAACACAAGGACCTGGGTTATCCATCAGATACTTGGGTGTTATCTGGACGGGTAAGACAAGCCTACCCCGAAGCAGCACCCCTACGCAATTACAGACACAGGCTTTAGGGATATTAACTCAGGGACAGCCTTGTGAATTGGACGCGGCCAGTTACCCAGAGGGGTTTGGTTAGGGACTGTGGCAATGGCGAAATAATAAGAGAACCCTTGGGTTTCTGGTCCCAGCTATGGGAGGGGGCAGAGCAACGATATAGGGGGATGGGACCACAGCTACAGGCCGTCTACAACGCGTTACCACAGGTGGTAGCTGACCCAAGTCATCGAGCATCACAACCACTATTCAGGGTCTAGAACAGCTGTGCGTGACCTACAGGACCCCCGTGGACGCGGATAGCCACCAAGGACCATGAAGCCCGGGGATGGGCTGATAAAGCCATACACTCGCTTTTCCGGCTGCCTTGCTACCCCACCACTGCGGGGCTATGACGGGACCACTTGAACGATTGAGAGGGGAGCTCGCTCTCAACACGTGGACCAGGAGGCTGACTTGAGCCCTGCGAAATATCCCTGAGCGTCCCCCGAGCATTGTCCCGGCGCCTACGCCGTGTTAACCTAGAGGAACTAGTCAACACTAGCTCAGCTGTTGACACCGAGGGACCAAAGGACCGTTGCCAAGCACCTGTCGGGACAACATCTCACTTTTGGCCTTGCCGCAGGATCTACCCCCGGGGAACAGTTATAAAGTGGCCTGGGACTGGCAGGTAAGTCCCGGTGGTTTGTGTCTGCCGCTTCGTGGGGAACAGCATTAGAAAGGGGCTTACAGATTTCCCCTGTCTTCTCCCCGACCCCGCCTAAGGCCGCTACGGTAATTAACCTGGGCCCCTCCTGGAGAAAGGCGCCATTATATTAACCCTGTGGCCTGTTGTTTAACCGCCTCTTCAGTATTCAGCGCCGGCTGTGGGGACCGAGGGTGGACAGGGGGTGTGGCCTGCAGGCAGGTGGGTTGTCTCAGTGCCGTGACTGTTTGTATTTTGCTCGATGGTCGTGATATTCCCTGTCTTGCGCCTGTTGAAGCTTACGTTTCGACCCTAGTCTGAGTGGAGGGAATCTGTTCTCAGACTGGGCGGCAGTGGTGGCCTCACTGCGAGATGAGTCTGAGTGCCGTTGTGGTCCTCCGCTGGACTTACATGAAAAGCTGACCCGACAAGCACCTGGCTTCCTTGTGATGCTCCTTAGCTGCTGGTGTCTAGATGGCATTTGTGGTGTTTGGTTGCAGTGCGCCCCGGCCTGACCCCAGGGATATCGGGGCAGAGGGGTGGACCCGGATTGCAAGGGTCCTGTGGGGTCTGTAGGGGTGGCGTGTATGGTCAGGCCCCTCAAGATGGATGTTCTCTTGCTCTGTGTCCGTCCCCTGCTCGACCAGCCCCTGCTTCACTCACATGACCACCCAGTCGTCTTCATTATAGGGCTTCCTTAGTCCCAGTTAACTGACCTGACGTCAATTCCCCCCTATAAATGGCAGCCTCCTTCTCCCCCAAGTAGCTGGAGAAGATGCCATGTCCTGCCTGCCGTTGGCTGCACGTGGTGACGTGTTGCTCCAGGACCTTTTTTTAAGATCCCCCGTCCAACAAGTCATTTGACGTCTCTCTCGCTGTCCTGGCTCTTTCTTCGGTCTCGAGGCTGGGTAACTGCAAGCCTCACAGGCCTGCAGGTGCAACCCAATAGTGCATTTAAAGTGCCTTGCATATGCTAACCATTCCCTGCTCGGAGGGAGAGATGGGTGGGCTGAGTGGACTTGACGCTGACCGGGCCCCCTTCCCGCAACACCCAGCAGAATCCTCTGGCTCTCCGGTGTCCTGCCCTGTCATTGCACCCCTCAAAAGGCGAAGCCCCAAATGTGGGTGGTTCGGTCTCTCCCTAACTTCCAGATGCCCAAGTGCCTTTGGGATGAATATGCCACCTTTCATGGTCTAATTATTTTGATTGAAGATTAGTGGGATCTTAGTGCTCCTGGGGCGTAAAGTGCTGTTGTGAATGCTTTATGCTGAATTTTACCTGATTTCCAACACAAGAGCTCCCTCCACAGAGAAGCCCATTTCAATAGCCTTGGCACCGCTCTCTTCAATCCCCTGGTGGCTTGAAAGCACAGGAAATGGAGCAACGGGAAACTTCTTGTCTTGACCGCTTCTCTCAGGAGGGCTCATACCTGGGAACAAGTTTGTTCAGAGGCAAATACTAGAGCAGTGGGAGAACACACCTCGGAGAATGAGGTGGGTGGCCAGCACCCAACACCCAACGCTGCCAGCCAACCAAAAGCGCTTTTATAGGCGTCCCAACTATGACCACCTGTAGGATGAAAATCAGATTCACATCTGGGAAGATCAAGGGGAAATCGTCATCCCTTTGCTCTAAATCTCTCCCCCAAAGATCAGTGTTGCCATTGGTAGGAAGAGAGGAAGAGGAGAAGGGGGTCATGTCTCCTGTTCAGAGCTGATTTTGAGAGACATTAGTTTGCTCAGGCTCTGTTTGGGGGGGATATTTTTACCAGCCAGAGCTGGAACCCAACTCAGCTTCACCTGCTCGTTGCTCAAAAGTCAATGTTTAAGAGACAAGGATTGGTGGGAAAAGATGCATTATTCAGGAAGCCGGTGACCTTGGGACATGCCAGACTACCATCCCCCCAAACCAGCTCCCCATTGTCAATCAGGGGACAAGAGCTTTTAAAGGAAAGCTTCAAGGGTGTGCGGGCAGGGCTTACGTGCAGAACGGCACACTCGGCTCCGTCGATCATCTTGCAATTGGTCACGTGGTGGTCTGGTCAGCGCCATCTTGATTGTCTTAAGAGCAGTTAATCTTCAGCTCCAGGGTTGGTTTGTTCCCATTTCCTTGAGACCAGTTCTTGGAATTGTGCAAGATGGAGCAGTTTATGTCATGGCTACAGTCTGGTCATCATGCAGTTAGCTTCTTCCCTCTGGAGGTGGTTTTATATCCATAAAACAACTCAGGAGTGGGCTTCAGACACTTATCTGTGTCCTTCAGGAAGAACTAAAGATTCTGTGACTCTGTTTCCCTAATTATTAACTGCTTGAACTTGCTCTTTTGGGACTCAGGCGAGGTCCGGGAGACTACAGCTTTTCTACTAATAAGAGAGGGGACTCAGAAGGGCTTTTGTACCTGGGAGGGCCCTGCAGGGTCCTTCTTGGTTTCACTGTAAGGCAGATACTATACTTACCCTTAGGGAGAGAACAGCCCAGTGGATTCAGTAAAAGGGTGGGATAGACATGAAAGAATCACTGGAGTTATGCGTATAGAATTATTAAGGAAAAATGTTGGTAGACTCTGAACGGTGGACCCAGTGGACCTCGTGCAAACAGGTGTTATGTATCCCTTTATATATTTTATTTATTTCACGTTAAGTAACTTTAATCAACCGGGTGCAGTGAAATTGACAGGTGTATCTATTGAAGGACTTATCAGTGCCTTTAATATAAGGATATGCCCTGGGCTTCTCTAAATCTGGCTGATTGTCAGAGTCCTCTGGGAAGCATCTCAGAAGGACAACTGCACCACAGACCTATGGAATCAGAATCCCCCAGAAGTGAGGCTGAGGAGACCGCAGTGTTACAAGGCCTCCAGTTTGGTTGGTCGGTTGGTTTTTTTAATGGTCAGCCAAAATGATTTGGAGATTAGAATTTGGGACTGTTAGGGACTGGAATGTCTATGGTCCCTCCCCCCGTGCCCACCAATTCATGTGTTGAAATCTAGTCCCCACTGGGATGGTACTGGGATATGAGAGTTTGGAGAGGTAATTAAGTCATGATAGGGGAGCCCTCATGAATGGAGTTAATGCCTTTATAAGGGGGGGTAAAAAAAAAAAAAGCTAGCTCACTTTCCTCATGTGAAGATATGAGAAGTTGGCAATCTGCAGCCCAGAACTTACCAGGATCCCACTATGCTAGCACCCTGATCTCTGACTTCTAGCCTCCAGAACTATGAGAAATTTCCATTTATGTACCATCCAGTCTATGGTACCTTGTTCTAGCAGCCCAGGTTCAGACAGGGACTACAGGAATTTCCCAGTCTTCTTGGACTCCTGAATATATGTGCTGAAACACTTCAGTATACATTAGTCTGGATACCTGGTCCTAGCTGTGTTTATTTCCCTATTGCCATCCATTCCGCATTAGGAAATCTGCTGTGGGAATCCCAGTCCAATCCAGATGTGCATATTAAAGAGAGCCTGGTACACACACAACCATAGCCCAGTGTCGGGGGACAAAAATCACTGAGAGCATCAGAGCAGGTCATGCACCTTGGTCCTCTGGATTTCCCCTTTGCAGAGCCTCTTTGGGAAGATCTGGTTTTGCTTTTCCTAACACACAGGTGCAGATGCTGGCATGATCTCAGTGGCCACACTGAGACAACAGTGGCCGATGAGACATCCAGAGGCTGGAGGTGGGGCTGCCTGGGTGGTCCCTGACGGGGTCCTGAAGCGATCACAGCAATGAGTGGGTCCTATAGGGGATGGTCTTTAAAGATAGGGGGCCTTGGGCGTCCCTGGTGGCGCAGTGGTTGGGAATCCGCCTGCCAGTGCAGGGGACATGGGTTCGAGCCCTGGTCTGGGAAGATCCCACATGCCGCAGAGCAACTACGCCCGTGAGCCACAGCTACTGAGCCTGCGCTCTAGAGCCTGTGCACCACAACTGCTGAGCCTGCGCGTCTGGAGCCTGTGCACCACAACTGCTGAGCCTGCGCGTCTGGAGCCTGTGCTCCGCAACAAGAGAGGCCCGCGCACCGCGATGAAGAGTGGCCCCTGCTCGCCGCAACAGGAGAAAGCCCTCGCACAGAAACGAAGACCCAATGCAGCCAAAAATAAATATAAATAAATAACTAAATTTATATATATATAAAAAAGATAGGGGGTCTTGGTCATGTCTGAACTCGTGGCCCTGTGTCTCCTCTGCAGGACTTCAAGGGGCTGACCTTGACTTTTGGCTCATTTCCTCCTGGAGTTCCCATGGGCAAACTATCTCCCAGCAAGCCTCACCCCGGTATTTACAGCGAGGCAGCACACCTCTTTCAAAGAGGCAGCATAGGGTGCTGGACAGTCACAGAACTAGTCAAAACCATTAAATCCCCAGTTCTTCTCTGGACAAGTTGTTCCCTTCCAAGCCTCAGATTTCTCACCTGCAAACAGAATAAAATCTACCTCCCAGGATGGGAGAGATTAAGCAGAGTGTACAGAGTAGATCTTCAATAAGTGGGAGTTATTCCTTACTCCTTCTTCCCCCAAAGGGCTCTTCATTAGAGAGTCAGGAGAAAGAGGATGGTTCTACCACCAGCCTGTGTGTGACATTGGACATCTCTTGGGCTCTGAATTTTGGGGAATACGTTTGTTGGAAAGGAACTGACATTCAAATTAACAAGCAGGGGAGGTAGGGAGAAAGAATAATTATCATTAAATGCAGGGGTGACTCATAGAACCTGATCTGGAATGCAACTAGGTCTCAGAAAAGGGCTGGAAATAGGGATCAGGGTGTGCTAGGAAACCTGTATCCCTTCTCTGTGCCTTCTCTCACCCTTTCTCCTCTCTTGGCATTGCTTTCGTTTATAACTACTTCCCAGCCCACAGGACAGGTGATGGCAGTCAGCACTCCCCCGAATACCCATGCTGGGCCAAGGGACCACTTCCCTTAAACCTACTTCCAAATTCCCAAAGGCTTTCATTGGCCCACCTTGGGCTGGGCCTTACCCCTGATCCAATCAACAGCGTCCAGGGGTGGGGCCATGTTGCACAAACATGGCGATTCCTATGGGAACAAGGTAGATGTAAAGAGGAAGGGACCCTCTCCAGAGCAGGAGAACTGGATATGCCAAACAATAAGTGACTTGCTGGGATGAACGAGGCATGATACCTGGCTTCAGGGAGCTCAGTTTCAAGAGGGAGGCAGACCCAGGGACAAACTCCATTCCTACTTAGAAAAGGCCATCCAATGATAGGATTCAGAGGACCACATAACCAG
Organism: Lagenorhynchus albirostris; assembly: GCF_949774975.1. Lineage (NCBI taxonomy): Eukaryota > Metazoa > Chordata > Mammalia > Artiodactyla > Delphinidae > Lagenorhynchus > Lagenorhynchus albirostris. The sequence goes on from NC_083108.1 coordinate 68,407,954, forward strand.
CCTGTGATGGGAAAAGTTCTCAGAAGCTGCACCGACCACCGCCCCAAAGCCATCCTAGGACGTGATGAGCGAATTAATCACAATTGTTATTTATGGCAGTGCCAATCCACCTGCTCGTGTCTCAAGACATTAGTTACTGCCAGGAATGATGAATCCCAGGATGTAGAACATGCTAAAAATATTAATCTACAAGTGAAAATGATTTTAATTGGATTTTGCCCTCGGGGTCGTGTCAGGGTCCCGCTTTCAATCAGACTTGTCCAGTCAGCAAAGCGGAGCCCAGCCTTTCAAATTGAAACCGTGATTGGCTGGCAGAGGTTAATAGAAATGTTGGGAAATAAATAGGTTATTGATTGATCATAACAATCAGCTGGCTCCCGGCTTACTTTGCTGACCTCGCCCACCCAATTCTACGGGCAAACTCGGTTAGCATCTAATTATAGATCACTTCTACAATACTGTGTATTAATGAGCAGATTATACAGTGGGGGAGGTAGGGGAATTCTTACTGGAGAAGTTTCCCCCTGGCAGAAAAACATGATGAGACTGCCTGCTTACCTGGGGACTATGCGTGAGACAAGGGAGGGTCCTAAGAGGGATAGATAGTTGCTCTCCCCACATGCCTGCTGGAACCTCATTCCTTCACTCAACACACACTGAGTGGGGTGAGCTTTGTGCAGGGAGCCTGGGGACCGTATTCGATACAGCCCCTCTGCTCAGGACCTCGTTCTGGGATGCGTTGCTTCTACACTGCTGTATTTAAAACAGATAACCAACAAGGACCTACTGTATAGCACAGGGAACTCTGTTCAATGTCATGTAACAACCTAAATGGGAAAAGACTTTGAAAAAGAATAGATACATGTATATGTATAACTGAATCACTTCGCTGTCCACCTGAAACTAACACAACATTGTTAATCAACTATCCTCCAATGTAAAATAAAAAGTTAAAAAAAACAATTACTTGGCAGGCAGCTTGTTAGAAGGGCAGATTCTTGAGCCCACTCCGAGATGCTGATTCAGAGGGGTCTGCATTTTTAACAAGCCCACCCAGCCTCAGAAATTCAGAGGCAGTGGGGGAACCTCATTTTAAGACACAATGGCCTGGTTGGAAAAAAGATCCACACGAGGAAACAAAAGTCAGAGCGCTGGGTGCCGGGCTGGAAGCTGCTCCAGGGCCCAGCGGGACACGAGGCAAGCAAGGGCAGCTGAACCTGGGAGTCTTCGCGGAGCAGGTGACACTGGCACTGAGTAGGAATTTCCGGGGTGAGCCTGAAGAGCAGTTTGCCCCCACAAAGTGTCACTTGTAACAGGCACCAGCAGCGGTATGGCTGGCTGTCCCCACCGGGAGACAATCAGCGTCTCTTTGCCCTCCAAGGGGCTAGTAACCTGGTTGGGAAAACAAGTGTATGAAATAACTTTGAATCACCTCCTCTATTCCACGTGATTCCCTGCTTGCCCCCTACCCCACCCTCATGACCTGAGCCCCAGCCTCTTGCACCCCAGCCTTGTCTCTTTCCCTCTAACATACCAACCCATCCCCACCTCGGGGCCTTTGCCCCTGCTTTTCCCCCTGCCTGACACTCCCTTCCTCCTGATGTCACGTGGCTGACTCCTTCCCAGCAGCTCAGTGCCACCACCTGACCTTGTCCACCCCCTGGACACACTTCCCCATCGCTCTCCTCGACTTCTTCCATAGCAGTGAATGGCCGGAAGTACCTCACGTGTTAGTTTCCATGTCTGTTTCTCCCGCTGACCTCTGAGGGTGCTGTGCGCAGACAGGACATGGTGGCCGGAGTGGCCTCCTCCTGGGCCTTGGGGAACAAAGAAGACAGGCCAGGAAAAGACAGATGAAGGTTGTAAGCTGAGACCCAGCACTCCAGGCAGATGAAGTTGTAAGCCTGTGATTTACCCACTCTGCCCATCATTTATCTATCAGATTCCTGTTCTGTGTAAGAAAATGGGAGTCAGGCAAGGAAGCTGCCCCGGCTGCCCAAGACGGAAGTGCTGGAGGCGTGGGTGAGGGGAATGGCAGAGGGATGGAGGAAAACGGACAGAATCAGGAGCTATCCGTGACTTCTCCCAGATTTCATCTTTGGGCAACCAGAGATGAGATGTGGGGCTCTTCACTGAGGTGGGAGATGCTGGCAGAGGACCAGGATGAGGGAGGAAACATCCTGAGTCCAGGCAAGAGAGGAGCAAAGACATTTCTTAAAAGGAACTGTATCTATTGTCTGTTTCTGCATAAGGATCCACTCCAAGACCTAGCGGCTTAAAACTAGAATCATTTCTTTTGCTCCTGAACCTGCAACTTTGGAAAGGCTCAGTGGGGACCGTTTGTCTCTGCTTCGTGCAGCATCAGCTGGGTCAGCCCAGCTAGAGCTAAAGGATCCGCCTTTGAGATGGCCCAGTTGATGGGTCTGGGGGCTCAGCCAGGGCTGTGGATGGGGAAAGGGGTTGGGGGCTTAGGTCCTCAACACGCCTCTTCACAGCTGCTTGGGCTTCCTCACAGCATGGTGGCTAGGCTCCAAGTGAGCCGGACTCGGCCTTGGAAATCACATACCATCACTTCTGCCATGGTCACAAACCCACTGAGCTTCAAGAGAATGGAAGGGGATGGGAGAGATTGGAAAATACAACCAACCACAGTGACAATAATAACGAACATTTGCTGCACACTTACTCTGCACCAGGACCTGCCCATGCATGGGGTCCTTTCACCCTCCTGATAATCCCAAGAAGGAGGTCCCATTATTAACCCCATCTTACACATGGGGACACACAGGCCTGGACAGGTGACGTGACTTGTCCCACATGACACAGTATCTGAGTTCAGATTTGAAACTGGATCTTTCCCACCCGCAGCTGGCTCAGAGCAGAGCTCAGTCTGATTTTTCCGTACCCCTCAGTGCCCAGCACAGGACCCGGCCCCAGACCCCAGGGGGCTGGCACTGGATGAGAGGCTGAAGTCAAGACAGTACAAGACCGGCAGGAGCTCCGGCGCTGCCAGACTGAGGACCTGGGAAAGCTTCGAGGCATTTGAGGCCTGACCCCAATGCCAAAAGGTGATGTCTGGTATGAGCTCCCCGGCGGCCCAGCGGCCCTGAGATAATCCCTGGGAAAGTGCCCCCACGGCCCTGTGCTTCCAAGGCGCTCCTGTCCTGGGGCCCAGGCTGGAGGCTCCAGAACATTCCTTGCATTCCAGGGCTTCTCTCTGGGAGGAGGCCTCCTTCCCACAGGAGAGGACTGGGAAGCTCGTTGTGTTTCAGGCGAAACAGCACCAGCTCTCCACGGCGGCCTCTGTCTCCCTACCGACCCCAGCTGTGTGGCTTCGACCCTGTTGTGACCACTTGGCATTGGAGATTCTGTTTATCTGCCACGGGACCTGGTGAGAAATGCCCACAGGGAGTTGACCACCAGGACCGCGGCTCCTGGGTTGCCTGCATTCAGGTGGGCTCAGGAGCTGGGAGGACACGGCGGCCTGAGCCCCAGCTGGGCTGCCTGTCAGTTTGCTCAGTGACTTGGCCCAGTTGCTCCCCCGTCAGATTCTCAGGCTCAGTTCTACCTTCTGCCTGGATTCCATCGGCAAACCTTACCTACCCGGCGCCAGTAGAAACCACAGGTGTGGGGAAAAGGGACTGGGGACCCTTCACGTGCTGATACTTTGCATCTCCTCTTATCAAATCCTCACAACTTCTTAGAGGGACATGGTGTTATCCCCATTTTACAGATGAAGAAACTAAGACGTAAAAATGGGAGATCACTAGCTGGGGGTCATGCAGCCAGCGAGGGGTGGAGCTGGCTGCTCCCGAGTCAGCTGGGGGCACCGCCCACTTTCAAGTTCCCACTGGCTCCCCATTTCATTCATTCAACAAAATCTTCCAGACTCCCAACTCTGTGCCAAGGACGATGCTGGGTGCAGCACAGGGTATAGCCATGAAGCAGGCAGGCATCATCCCCATCCTTATGGAATTCACAGACCGGAGGAGGCAGCACGTGAGCAAAACAAATATGAAAGCACAAACTAGGTTCAGTTCTCCAAGGACAGGGGACACCTCGCAGGGAGAAGGAGTAACAGGAGAGAGAAGCCGGTGTAGAGACAGTGACTCAGTCTTACTGGGAAGATGGACTCAGCATCTGGGGATGATGTATCCCTGTCGCCATGGTAACCATCTTGGACCTAGGATTCCCCATCCTCCAGCTGTGCATCTCTGGGCAACTCTCTTCACCTCTCTGAGCCTCAGTGCCCCCCTCCCTTAAAAATGGGGGTAGGGAAGCCCACCTCTCAAATACCGTGAGTGCTCCAGGAGCCAACACGTAGGAACCATTTAGCACAGAGCGTGGCACGCAGTAAGCACGTGGAAAATGGAAACGGCCATCTTACGTCAACCCGGGTGGGCCGAAGCCTGGGGTTTGGAGGCGGGATGAGGGGAGATGGTCTTGCCTGCAGGCAGAGCCCACAGCATCAGCTTGGTTCTCGGAATACTCTAGGGGGAGAAACTTAGGGGACCCTGAATTGTCAGAAACACCAGTGTCGTCAAAATAAAGTGACCCCTGCCGAGAGAACCATGGTGAAATGGAAGCCAAAATCATAGTTTGCCCATTTTGCAGAGAAGAAAACTGAGGCTTCAAGAGGAGAAGTCACTTGGCTTGGCTTCTATTAAGAACAGAAGGGGCTTCCCTGGTGGCGCAGTGGTTGAGAGTCCGCCTGCCGATGCAGGGGACGCGGGTTCGTGCCCAGGTCCGGGAAGATCCCACATACCGCGGAGCGGCTGGGCCCGTGAGCCATGGCCGCTGAGCCTGCGCGTCCGGAGCCTGTGCTCCGCAACGGGAGATGCCACAACAGTGAGAGGCCCGCGCACCGCAAAAAAAAAAAAAAAAAAAAAAAGAACAGAAGCCCTCAGCAGAAATGAGCAAAGCTTTTCCAAAACTGCGTTCTCTCCCGCCTTTTCCCTTCCCCCACCCATACCAGGCCCACCCAATGCCCTGAAACTCTGGAATCCAAAAAGTATCCCCACAGAGCCTCCCCCAAAAGTCCCAGAGAGGAACCAGGTTTCCAGTAGAGAGTGCGGTGGTCTTGGTGCAATGCCGTCACCTGCTGGCCATGCCTGAGAACTGCAGCTCTGGTTCAGCCACTTTGAGCACCTCCAATGGGCTCTGGGACCCTGCCTTCTAGGAACGTACAATAAACAAGACCGGAGACAGACAGTAAACAAGGAATCAGAGGAGTAAGCAAGGTCATGTCAGATGGGCACAAGTTTTCTGCAAGAAATAAACAGGTTTCTGTGACAGAGCAGCGGTTCTCAAGGTGCAGTCCTGAGGTCTGGGGACCAGAGAGAAATTAATTTGTCCATTTCATCTCCTTCCCTCACAAGTGCACGGTGGAGTTTTGCAGGGGCTACATGGACATATGATATTGCAGCAGATTGAATGCAGAAGCAGATATCAGAATCCAACAGACTCTATCTTCTATTAAGCCAGACATTAAAGAGATTTACCGAAAAACAGAGTCTTTGTTGTAGAAACAGTTGTTTTTCATAAAGTGTTATTTGTGCTTGCATGCAATGTTTATTTTTATTGTCTTTTTTTAGTGAATTAATAAACAAGTCTTCTAAAAGTCTCAGTTTTCATTTCTATTATGGTAATGAATGGATAAACCAGTCTTTCTAAAACATCTCAGTTCTAATTTATAATATGGTAGACTTTCTCTATGCCGATTTCTCTCTCCTCTTTTTCTCCCTGTGAGGTGTTCCCTGTCCTTGAAGAGCTGAGCGCAGCTGCCTCCCCTGGGCTGTGAGTTCCGCAAAGGCAGGGGTGATACCTGTCTGCTTCTGCCTGTGCCCTGGGCACCCAAGGTGGTGCTTCACACACAGTAGGGATAAGAAGATCTTTTTAAAATTTTTTATTGGAGTATAGTTGATTTACAATGTTGTGTTAGTTTCTGCTGTACAGCAAAGTGAATCTGTTATGCATATACAGATATCCACACTCTTTTTTAGATTCTCTTCCCATATAGGTCACTACAGAGTATTGAGTAGAGTTCCCTGTGCTATACAGTAGGTCCTTATTACCTATTCTATATATAGTAGTGTGTATATGTCAATCCCAACCTCCCAATTTATGCCTCCCCCCTTCCCCCTTGGTAACCATAGTTTGTTTTCTACATCTGGAACTCTATTTTTGTTTTGTAAATAAGTTCATTTGTACCACTTTTTTAGATTCCTCATATGATATTTGTCTTTGTCTGTCTGACTTACTTCACTCAGTGAGACAATCTCTAGCTCCATCCATGTTGCTGCAAGTGGCATTATTGCATTTTTTATGGCTGAGTATTATTCCATTGTATATACATTGCCACATCTTCTTTATCCACTCCTCTGTCAGTAGACATTTAGGTTGCTTCCATGTCTTGGCAATTATAAGTAGTGCCGCTATGAACATTGGGGTGCATGTATCTTTCTGAATTAGAGTTTTCATTTTTTCCAGATATACACCCAGGAGTGGGATTGCTGGGTCATACGGTAGCTCTATTTTTAGCTTTTTAAGGAACCTCCACACTGTTCTCCATAGTGGCTGCACCAACTATTACCCTCCCACCAACAGTGCAAGAGGGTTCCCTTTTCTCCACACCCTCTCCAGCATTTATTGTTTGTAGATTTTTTGATGATGGCCATTCTGACTAGTGTGAGGTGATACCTCACTGTAGTTTTGATTTGCATTTCTCTAATAATTAATAATGTTGAGCATCTTTTCATGTGCTTTTTGGCCATTAGAAGGTTTTGTTGAATGAATGAAATGGGAAACCAATTGAGCCTTGTGAGTGGGCAGAGCCCAAGAGGACTCGGGGGGTGACCACTTACTATATGGTAGGAGTATAAAGGGGTCCTAGGACCAAAATATTTGAGAACAAAAACGATAGAACCACTATGGATGGGGTGGTCAGGGGAGATGTCTGTGAGGAGGTGACATTCGGCTGAGACCTCAGGGCCACAAAGAAGCCAGCCATGGGAAAAGGGAACAGCCAGTGCAAAGATCCTGGAGTGAGAAAAAGATGGTTGCCTTAGAGAAACAGAAAAGCAGGCAGCCTGGCATCCCAGAGAGTAGGGCAGTGCCCGATATACAGGATGGACTCAGTGGATGGTTTCTAGGTGAATAAAGGGAGAGAAGGAAAGAGAGAGAAGGTGAGAAGAGAGATGGATTTTCTCTGAGGCACTGTCCTAGGCACAAAGTAGTGCTATTTAAAAAATACATTGATAGTGGTGACGGTTGCACAACAGTGTTACCATTGTAACTTTGTAATTCAGTACCACTGAATTGTATACTTAAAAATGATTAAGATGGTAGGGCTTCCGTGGTGGCGCAGCGGTTAAAAATCCGCCTGCCAGTGCAGGAGACGCGGGTTCAAGCCCTGGTCTGGGGAGGTCCCACATGCTGCAGAGCAACTAGGCCCGTGCGCCACAACTACTGAGCCTGCGCTCTAGAGCCTGCGAGCCGCAACTACTGAAGCCTGTGTGCCTAGAGCCCGTGCTCCGCAACAAGAGAAGCCACCGCAATGAGAAGCCCGTGCACCGCAACGAAGAGTAGCCCCCACTCGCCGCAACTAGAGAAAAGCCCGCGCGCAGCAACGAAGACCCGATGCAGCCACAAATAAATAAAATTAAATAACCATTTTTAAAATAAATTTATTTAAGATGGTAACTTTTGTGTGTTTTCCCACAAACTACAAATGAAATCTGTACCCCATTGTGTTGACTTTTAAGGTCATGGTCTTGAGAAAAGGCTGGCAGAGCCCACTCCTATTCCTTGAAAATGCCACTGGCTCTCCCCTCCCCACCCACCCTGCCTCCAAGCCTCTTAAGCCACAGTCATCCTTTGGGTGTGAGTTAGTTTTAATATCAAAATGGTATTTTCAACAAAAGACACTACATTTGTGGGTGAAAACAAAATGCCAAGTTCAAACTCCGTTGCTGGATCCACGTAAAAATATTGTTTTTAATCAACAGCAGAATTTCTGTCCCCACCTTCAGCGTCCCCGGAGGCAATGACGTGGAAAATGTCGTCTCTGGTCTATTCAAGTAAAACAGTGGGTCCCTGGGTAGATTCTCAAGAGGGCCTTTGGGGTCTTCTGTAGGGATGGGACCAGCCCCATCCCCTGCAGCATATCCCTCCAGCTCAATATGTACACTATGAATAGCTACGCAAGCACAGCCCCCCGGCAGGGACCACAGTCACCAGTCCCTCCACGCTGCCTATTAAAGGATTCAGCCTCCCCTTCCAGCTGGGAGGCCAGCTCCCCAGCTCCGCAGCTCTCGAGGTCCTGCTCCTAACGAGCTGGCTGTTCAGTGGAGTCAAGGCCAGCGTGAGCATCAGCACGGCCGGGTCAGGGGCTGGAGGACAGAGTTGCCTTCTTGGGCTCAGCTTCCTCTAGTATGAAGTCGAGGACACACGCACTCACACAGGATCCTAGAATCCCACCACCATCGTCAGTCTCAAAGGTGGCCTGGTCCCAATCCTTCTGCCTGCAGAAGGTTCGTTACCCACCAAGACACGTTTTTCCCTCCCCGGGACCAGCCTCTCGGAAGCTTCCTCCACGCCTGCCTGCCCCCGCTTTGCCTGCCCCCGCTTTGCAGCCTGACAGGACTAACAGGGTCCCTCTCCAGTGAGATTCTCCCAGCCAGTGACCACATGCCCTCGGATGAAGAGTGGCATGGAGTGGCGTGACACCAGGGGCTGGGGATGACGTGCCTTTAAGGCTGTTCTCCTTCCAAGCCGTCCGTGCTCCCTCCACCAGGCCCCCGCCAGGCAGGAGCATGGCCCACCTTATTTATCTTAAGGTGGATTTGAGGGTCCTCCTCCTTTCAAGCACTTCGAACCAGTTTTCTGAAATTTGGCCAGAACGTATTAGAAGCTCCCCAGAATTCCACCTGGGCTGAAACGGTCACACGGTCAGCCTAGAACCCAAATCTAACCTCTCACCTCCTCAGCTCACATGCACAGCGCACTGCCACTGCCCCGGGGATAAACTCTCTGGCAGCACCATCTGGTATTTGTCCATTTCCCACCTGCCTCCTGCTGCGCTCTCCACGACCTTTCCAGAATTTCTTCGATCCTCTCTGATCCCCAGAACTTTGTGTCCGTCATTCCCGCTTCCTGGAACTCATCCCCACTACAGTCTGCCCAGCCAGGGCTCGGCTTAGATGTCTTCCTCTTAGAAAATTTACCCTGACTGCCCACACCTCACGCTACCCCGCCCCCACTAAATACGCTAGCATTAAAGTTCCTGACGATTGTGTGATGTTTAATCAGCAGTCATCCCCAACGCCTAGCACCGTGCCTGGCACACAGTAGGTGCATCTCATCCTTGTCTGTCTCCTGGGTGCTTTCACAGCCCCACCATCCCTATCATGGCACCCATCTTACTGCATTACCTGTTTATTTTCTCCATCTCCCCCATTGAGCTAGACGAGCACTTTGGAAAAGCCCGTGCGTGGGTCCCAGACCCAGAGCAGTGCTGGGCACATAGTAGGTCCTCAGCAGCATCAAGTGTTTGTGGTTGAATAAAAAGGCCCCCGGAATGGGAAATGCTTCGAGTGAAATGGGGCAAGGCAGCCACTAGAGGGCAGCAGGCACGTGCTTTCCCCAGTGCAGGCTCCACCCCAGCCCCGGTTCTGCAGGCTCCTTCCGATGCATTCTCCTCTCCTTCCCTTTGCAGCTCAGGCCTCTGGATCGCCCTTCAGGCCTCACCACCAGCTCCGCTAAATTAGCTCTGAGTCCCTGCCTATCAGAGAAGCTTTCAGCCCCAGAGCAGTATTCAGTGACCCAAGCAACTTGCCTGCAAGGCCTCCAGGCAGGCCTCTGACCCTGCCCCTGAGCTGATCCAGTCCTCCAGGCCCTGCCTTGAGCTGTCGTCTCCCACAGACCCTGACTACCAGACTGAGCCAGCAAAACTGCCCCCTCTTCCCATCCCCCCCACCTGGTGCCCCCTCTTACTCCCACCCAAGAACCCCTGGACTCGTTGCTTCTCCTCTCTGCGCCCAGAGGACCCTCCCCCAGCACTGAAGAGATCCAAACTCCCTCCCAGCCAAACTCTCATCATCTCAGGGCAGCTAAATTGCACAGCAGTTAGAGGAGAAAGCTGAGCTAATTTACACCAGGGTGTAAATGGGTGATAGATTTACAACCGGTCTGACTATTCCAATCTAAAGTTTTATGTCCTAGAGCTTCCAAAGCTCTAAAGTCCCCAAATCAAGGAGTCTAGGCCCTCACCTGATGACTGATAATTCCATACACAATGGCATATCCTCTGTACACACCAGACGGGCATTTTTAGGGCCACAAACGCTGCATCCACTATTGCAACTATCAGGCTATTGTTTAAAAGAATCAGAGCCCAAATGCAGGTTATAAGGGGTTGATAGCATATGTCCAGTGGCCAAAATCTTGGGAGGCTGACTTTGTTTCTGACGCCACCTCAGCAGACACCACTCCTCCATCAGGCCTGAGCCACAGCCCAGCCCCTCCTTTAGAGCACTGAGAACTTTCCTGACTTCAGATAGCTCTTCCCCAGAGCAGTGACCACGTCCAACACGACTAGCTCCGCCTCTCCCTGTGTTAGTCAAGTCCCAAACCTGTGTTAGCCCAGTCCCAGCCATGCCGACATCCAAGCTGTTAATAGTAATAGTGACTGAGGAGGGTTAGACCTGTTGTTAGTCAGAAAGAAATCCACAAGCCATTAGTTTCCGCTGAAAGGAACAGATCAGGAGGGTAGGAGTTAGTCAGGTGAAGGAGGGGTTAATTCAGAGCAGGTCAGAGCCAGGCCAGGAGGCTGGAGCCCCCAGATGGGTAGGGTTGGCTGTTAGTGGTCAGCCCTCTGGGGCAGCCAGGGCGAGACAGGGATTAGCTGGGTGAGAGCAAGAGTTAGTGCAAAGGAGCCAGAGATTAGCCCAAAGAGACCAAGGTGCCCACTGGAGGTGAGGCATAAAATCACCCCCAGGTGTGGCCCTGGCTTAGCAGCTGGCGGGCTCTGGGGAGGCAGGCTGGTGTAGGGACATGGGTGTGAACAGGACGCAGAGCCAGGGATGAACTTCTGGCTGGCCCGACGGTCTGCAGGGCTCTGTGGGTGCCTGGGGTTCATTTGTGGCTTCCCGCTTTCTCCTGCAAACCCCGAACCCAAGATCTGCTTTCTTGCCTGGTTTCTCAAACTTCCCCCTGTGGACTGCCCTTCTCAATGACTTCAGTAGGAAAAAAGGCCCACATCTACTTCCAGTGTGGGAAACCCGGGTCTCCCAGCTCCAGGGATGAGAAGGGCCCCTCTAGCCAACTTCTCGTTCTAGGAAAGGCCCCTCTCACTGATCTCTTGGCCATTCCTTCTCAGCACCTTGTGATAAGGCCAAAAGTCCCCTCTCCCTGACTTCTGGTGTAAAAGATACCCCTCTTCCCATCCTTCAAATGTGGGAAATGCCCCCTCTGGCTGACTTTCCTGTACTAAATGTTCCACTCATTGATTTCCACTGCGGTTTAAGACCCTTTCAGCGACTTCCAATGTGGGGAAGTCTTCACTTACTGACTTCCGGCGTGGGACACGCCCCCTTACTAACTTCCTGTGCGAGACACGCCCCTTTGCTGACTTCCTGTGCAGGATGCGCCTTTCATTAATTGCACCGCGCCTCTACCGGCCACTCGCCAATGTAGAAGATTCTACCCTCGCTTCCCTCCAGAGAAGGACACACAGGCGCCTTCTCTCTGCTCCCTTGGCTGGGAGGAGCCCAGAGCTCTGCATTCTAGACCCACAGGCCTCCACACTCACACCCCAGAAGTTGCCCTGCTCCCGTCCACTCCCAGTGGCAACCAGCCTTGTGCACAGAGGAGGGATGCTGTGCTCAGAGGTCGGCCTCCCTCCCACACCCGCAGGACCACCTCTTCCTCTGGGCCACTGGTGTGGTTAGTAGAACCGGCCCAGTGGACTCTGAACTCACAGCCGATCGGGGCAGCAAAGTGGGGCATCTGTCTGCAAGGCCAGCCCCAGGACATCTGCTTGCCAAAAGGAGGGGGACCAGCCCCGAGGGGGGGCCCAGAGCTCGGCAGGGCTGGGGTTAGTAAGAAGAGAAAACAGAGTTAGTAGGGGCTGGGTTAGTAAGTCAGAGCACAGCACCAGCGGACAGGGGCACCTCAGCAGACACACACTGGGAGTCGCTAGGAGAAAAGGAAGAACACACGCAGGTCCATTAGTTTGTTAAGGGGTGGTCGGGGTGCAGTTGAGGCCCCCCGGGGTTAGACGGGTTAGTAATTGAAAAAAAGAGCTGTCTACGGAAAGAAAGCTGAAGAGGAGGGAGAGTGTGGGGAAGAGACGGTTAGGGGTTCAAAGCAAGTGTCCAGCCCCAGGCAGAGGGGTCTGTGTGCAGACCACCCAGAGCGATCAGGGTCTGCCAGGGTACATGATGGGTCGGGTTTTCTGGGTCTCCCACCCCTGCCCTCATATATATGTTTTAAGCACCTGCCATGTGTCAAGAGCTTCATATTCCTGGGACTCCTCACTGCCACCGGTGAGGTGAGGAACGGGCCTCCCACTCTACTGCCAAGGAAACGGGTTCAGAGAGGTGAGGGGACTTGATCAGAGTCACCCAGCAGGAAGCAGCAGAGTTGGCGAGTCCTGTTTGCGCACCCTGTCCTGGAATGTGGGTCTGCACAGAGATCCCAGGCCCTGGGCAGGGGCTTCTGGAGCCTCGTCTGCCCCACATCCTTGCCCCGGGAAAGGCCCACGAGCTGCAAGGTTAGTAGGGTCTGGCTGCAGGGGGTTAGTAGGGCATGCTCGGGCCTGGTTAGTGGGTTAGTCGGTTGGCAGAAGGCCAGGCACCTCGTCACACGCCACAGCGTCCCCCGGCCGAGCCCTGTGTTAGTAGGTTAATCACACCATGCAACACTGCCCCAGCCCCTCCAGCTGCAGCTCCAGAGGCCTCCCGCCCCCACCAGCCAGGGAGCCGGGTCTGACCAGGGCAGGGGGTCTGCCTCCCAGCTCCTCAGCCCCACCAGAATCAAGGCTAGCCGCGTAGACCCTGCCCAGAAGAATTTGGCTTCCCTACTTCTCAGCTCTGGGCCTCAGGGGCCCTCCCACACACTTCAGTTCCCCTGAAAATGGGCCCTGCTGCTCTGGCTGGAAACCCCCTGCCCGGTTCTGGCCATCCCCTTCCCAGAAGGCTGGGTCCTGTCACACTCAGGCACACGCACACACACACGCACGCGCGCGCACACCAGCATCTTCCCACAGAAGGTCTGTTGCCCTAGAGCCGCCGGGTCCAGTGGACAGCTTCTCCGTCCCCTACTGCCAGGCCTCTGGCTACTCCAACCAATGGCCTGTCCTCCCCCAAATACTAAAACTGCATAGAGCTCACCTGGCTCCTGGAACCAAGTTCAGACTTCCCAGCCCCAGGGAAAGGGCTGCCTTTCCAGCCGCTGCTACAGAGCACCTGAGTGTGCCCTCGTTTCGTCATCTCTTTTCACAGTTGTGATTTTCCCACATAAACCCCCTTGTAGACTCTCCACGGTTCTAACTGATGCTCTGTAGGAAAAGGGTTCTGTTGCCAGTAAAGTCTGGGGGGAAACACTTAATCTTCTGTCTATCCTTGAGTATTCACAATTCCCATCAGCACTTTCAGAGGCTCTGATAAGCCCTGCACTACAGAAACCTACTGAATTTGAACTTTTTTTTTTTTTTAAGAGCAATGACGTCTCCTAGAACTTACTTTGGGCATGTCTGCTCTAATTTTCCCTTGGAAACTCTCAGCTAAACCACACCTTTCTCATCCTCCAAGGTCCTGATTAGTTCAGCCTCGCTGGAAGCCTTTTCAGCCTACTCTGGGGTCTTACTCCCACCCACTCAAGCACCGAGAACCTGTGCCTCAGTAAACTGTTTTCTGCCCCATCCCCTAATTCTCTGTGTGAGATGGTTTTCTCCCACTTGGCATGGCTGTGAAATCCTGCAGGCTTGCATCAGGGCCATATCTTCACTTATATTCCCCCCAAGCGAGTAGTACAGGGAAGGGCTCACAGTAGGTGCTCAATTCTGATGAGAGGGGTGGATATTAAATTCCCCAGGAAGCATTTGGAGCTACTATGGAGGCCATGCAATGCAGCCAATTCCTCGATCTGATTAGAGAGGGGTATTAAAAATACAAGAGTCAGAAATGCCTCTGGATCAAAGATGAGGAGTTTAAAGTCCAGAGTACCAAAAAGAGAGAAGCCCTAAATCTAAACTCCAAGATGGATAGGAGTGTTTACTGAGCACCTACTAAGAGTCAGGCGCTGTGCCAGGTGCATGATCTCACTGACTTCTCCCTGTGCCCGTCCCCCCCCCCCCACGCCCAGGTGAGCAGATGGCTCCAGTTTCAGAGTGGAAATTGGACTCACGGGGGTGAGGTGAGTTGCCCAAGGTTGTACGGCAGACTGCGCACCCTCAGACTCCAAAGCCCAAGCTCTTCCCGTAACAGCCCTCTGCTGGGGGCGCCTCCTCGCTGCACTGGGTCCGGTGTCTCCCCGAGGCCTCCAGGGCCACCCTCGCACAGAATCTCCCAATGTTTCTACTTCCCAGGCCTCTACTCCTCCTCCTCCTCCCTACTGGGGGTGGGAATTCTAAAGGGGAGTTGGCTTCAGCTGTCCATGTTTGTGGTGACCACCTGCTGTGGACTGAATTGTGTCTCCCCCCAAATTCATACGTTGAAGCTGTGACCCCCAATGTGACTATATTTGGAGATAGGGCTTTTATGTAGGTAATTAAGGTTAAATGAGGTCATTAGGATGAGGCCCTAATCCCATAGGACTGGTGCCCTTATAAGAAGTGGAAGAGACACCAGATAACTATTTCTCTCTGTCTCTCTCCCTCTCTGTATGCACAGAGAAAAGGCCATGTGAGAACACAGCAATAAGTTCCTATCTGCAAGCCAAGGAGACAGGCCTCACCACAAACCATCCCTGCCACCTTGATCTCTGACTTCCAGCCTCCAGAACTATAAGAAAATGCATTTCTGTGGTTTCAGCCATCCCAGTGTGGTACTCTGTTATGGCAGCCCAAGCAAGCTGACTAAAACAGGTCCCCTCCCCACCCGGGGAAAAGGACGGTGGGGCTCCTACCCTTGCCTAAGCAGAGCCGAGGCAGCCCTTGTGCCGGCACTGGGACTGGCCCCGCCGCGGGGGCTGGAGGGGGTGGAGCACGAGGAGCGGGCCGTGCAAGTGAGTCTGCGCCGCGGGATGCGGCAGCTGCATGTGTGGGGAGCCTGCCCTGCCTGCCTGCCTGCTCCCCAGGGACAGGGGTGTGGCAAGGGGCAGGGTCTGAGACTGGGCTGGGGTGAGGCTGATTCCAGACCGTTCCCTCTGGATGTCGGGAGCAAGGCCCGGTGTCTGTCTCTTTCTGCTGAGTGCCACGACGACGCACACCCCTCCCCCGCCTCCAGCGGGGTCTCTTGGAAACTCTCCCCTTTCAGGATAGCCCCTCCCAGAGCTCCGTAACACTAGGGAAAGGCCCAAGCTCCCCCCAGGCCCACCTGCCCCCTCCTGGTCACCATCAGGGAGAGAAGCAAGGAAAAGCCCCGTCCAAGAAGCTCCCACAAAAAATGAGAATCACTCACACAGCAAACGGCGCAAGACAGACTCCAGCCAGTGGCGCCCCGGAAGCTGCATCCACCCTCCATCCCACTGGGAGCTACTCCCCGACTCCCCTACTCCCCTGTCCTGTAGGGTCCTTGGAGACCCAGCCATGGCGAGGGTGTGGTCAGCAGGGCCTTGGCTCAGGTCCAGCTCTGCCTGGTCGCTGGCAGGGATTCAAGGAGACATCAAGTCCTCACGGGGTCAGGAAGGGCCTCCAGGCCTGGACCGTAGGGCCCAGCAGGCAGGTCCAGACAGAAGCGGGGGGACGGTGAGCTGCCAGCCTCCCTCACAGCCCTCGCGCCGTCCTCCAGAGCCAGGTCCTGTCCTCGGCGGAGCACCAACAAGGAGGGGCCTTATCCCCGGGGTCTCCAGCCCAGGAGCTGGGAAGGATGAGGTCTCCGGGGAATTGTCCAGGGTTCCAGAAAACCACCAAAGGCTGCTCCCTGTGTCACCGTGGCCAGAGTCCAGGGTCACCCGGGAGTCCTGGAGAGGCAGCCGGAGCAGGCACAGCACGTGAGGATGGGGGCCCAGCCTGCACCCCGGCTTCCCACAGCCGCACCTCTGAGGGGGCCCTTCAAAGACCCCCAGTCTCCCTCCTGTGCCACCAAGACTGAGACAGGGCGGCGTGAGGGCTTCGGATGCTCGTAACGCATGCAGAGGGTGCCCCGTCTTGGCAGGGCTCGCACAAGGGGTGTAAAAGCAATAAAGGGGCCCCAGAGCCGGCCCACAGGCTTCACGGGCGTACAAGAAACAAGTGTCCAGGTGGGCAGAAAGGGCCTTCAGTCCTCGGGAGGCTCGGCTTCCCTTTACAACAGTCCCGCTGAGGGGACCTCGGTACGCCTCTCCCCCAACACACACACGTACACACACAAGCGCGTGCGCGCGCACACACACACGTACACACACACCCCTCCCAGGACGGGGAGCTCATTCCCTCACAGAGACTGTGATAAAGCACGTTCTTACATGAAGACCTGAGACGGCGGGACCGCATCTCATGCTGACCTCCGGATCCTCAGCTTCTAGCCGGGAGAAGGCGCTTGGTCCGTGTTTGCGCTGGATAAAGGCATGTGCTGAAATCTCTGACGTGGACCCACCCGCCGTGCTCTTGATTCAGTCCCACCACCTCCACGAGACCACGCACAACGGCAGGAGTGTTTGGGCCAGACCTGGGTACCTGGGCCTGGATGGGGGGAGAATCAGCCTCCAAGAAACGAAGCGCAGCGGAACCCCTCCCTGACACCTACCCGGGCTTACCTGGCAGCGTGCGGCTCCCAGCTCCTACCCCACGCAGACCCTACAGGTCCATCCTGGAAGACAAAAGAGCCAACCACGACACGGGAGAAAAACGCACCCAGGCCCCTCCCCAGCCCGGGCCGGGCCGCGAGTCTCTGCTAACAAGATGGCCCCGCCCCAGGAGCCAGGGAGGCCGGGCCCAGGCTCCGCGCCCCCTCCCTCCCTCCCTCCCAGCCCAGAACACCCCTGGCTCCCTTCAGCCGCCTCCCTGTTCCCTGCCGGCAGCGGAATGTGACCCCAGAGAAAGGGGAAACAGCTCGAGTGAGACAGGCAAACAGAGCCGGGAATCTGGACATGTGGTCCCAGCTCTGGCATCCCGTGTAGCCGTGGGAAGTCTGTCCCCCTCTCTCTGAGTTGTGGAGCCCAGCCTGTCTGGACACTCACCCAAAGCACACAGTAATAACCCGTAGTTTGAAGCAGTGGATGGGACGTAGGAAGTGCCCTTCTGCTCAGCCTCAGTTATCTTTAGGGCCCCGCCCTCATCTCCCATTCTCTCTTCTGATGCCCCAGAAAAAGAAAAGCTTGGGGAGTCAGATGGTGGGCTGGGGCTCTTTGATGACTACCCCAGGTCTCCAGTCCACTAGCAGACCTGGGCCAGGAGAGTCAGGGGCCCTCTTGGCATATTTTCAGAGCTTGCTGTCAGCACCTGGACTTAGGGCATGGGTCCAGACCTGGAGATGTACTCAGACACTTACATGGCGAAGCACATGCCATAGGGTCACAGTGCCAAGGTCCCCACTTGACTGCCAGGCAAAGGGGTCCTAGCCAAGTTTTATAAACATGATGACAGAGGGTCAGAACTGAGAAGGGAAGGGCCAGCCCAAATCACCAGGAGTCCCCAGTCTCCTTCTGACACCAGATCTACAGGTGCTCAAGATGAAGTCATTAAACTCGGTTCCTCAGAAGTTCCCGATGGTGGAGTTTGTAAAATTCTAGCCTTGATGCCAAAAGTGGGGTAGGAAAATTACTTTCTGGGGCCCCATAAAATGGGGACAAGCTCTTTCTTTGTGGCACAGAAGTGAATGAGCCGCAGCACTGATTTCTCCCCCGACTTGGGGATTCGGGGATGCTGTACTTTCCTGTACGGACCAGGAGAGGGCAGGCTGGTAGGCTGTGGGCTGCTAAGTTTGAATACTTATCTGCAAGGCTGCTTCCCCGTGTGGTCCCGAAGAAAGCGGAAATCCCTTTCTTTCTCCTCTATCCCAGGAACCTGCTGCACTCTGTAAAGAGACCCTGCATTGCTCAGAGGAACATTGTTTAAACACAAAAACCCTTTCCCCTCACCCTGTGGACCCAGAATCCCTGTTATGAATAAGGCAATAGGGGTTTCAAGGGGCACTTTAGCTCCTGCATCAAGCTGACAGCTGTCTAGGAGGGTATAAAGGGCTCTGAGGTCAAACCAAACATGGGTGAGATTATGGCTTCCAAACCCCACGTACCCGATGTATGACTCAAAGTTAATTATTCTCAAAGGCTTAGCCAGTGCCTGGCACACAGTGCATGTTCCAAAAATTATTTCCCCCAGTTAATGATTTAAACTTGGAGTAAATCTTTGTATAACACTGATGTCCCAGAAGTATGGGCCATGTTTATCCTTCAGGATTATATGTCTCCAGGGGCGGGGGGTGTATACACCCCACTTAGGAGGCACGGATTAAATTTAAATCCCCTGTCTTGGTGAATGAATAAATAAACTGTAGTACACTCATATAATGAAATCTACTCACCAGTAAAAAGGAACAAACTATTGCTACCCACTATGACAAGGATAAACTTCGAAAATATTATACAGGGTGAAGGAAGCCCGGCCCAAGAGATCACATGCTGTACGAGTCCATTTATATGAAATGTCCAGAAAAGGCAAACCTGTACAGACAGAAAGCAGATTACCAGCTGCCAGGGGTTAGGAGTTGGCTGGGTTTAACAGTAAGTGGGGGTGAGGGATCTTACTGGGCCAGTGGAAATGTTCTAAAACTGATGTGTAGTGATGGGTACAGAACTTGGTAAATTTACGAAAAAGAAACATTGAATTGCGCACTTGAAATGGGTAAGTTACATGATATGCCTCCATGAAGTTAGACAAAAAAAGGGTGAATTACTGACACAGGTGATAACAGTATGAACCTCAAAAACATTATGCTGAGCAAAAATAGCCAAGAACAAAAGATTCCCTAACAATGAAACGTTAGGGAAAATGTCAAATCTATAGGCATAGAAAGCAGGTCAGTGGTTTCCTGGGGCAGGGGCTGGGAGGGGATTGGCAGAGGGACATTTTAGGGTGATGAAAATGTTCCATATCTTGATTGTCGTGGTGGCTACACAGGTGTATACAGTTATCGAAACACATTGATGCTTTAAATGGGTGTATTTTTACTGCACGTAAATTATACCTCAATATAGTTCCCTTTTCAAAACTCACTTAGATGTGATGACAGAGGGCAAGAATCAAGAAGGGTCAGATCGAAGGCCACACAGGGACCTGGTGGTGGGCTCCCGGGTCCCAGCATCTCAGCTCCCACTAGCCCAGACAGACTCCACCCCACCCCTACTTCAAGCCAAGGTCGGGGGCCCCATCAGGAAAGCTTTGATCCAGGGATTGGACACCAGAGAATCCTAGAGGTCCCTCCTACTGCTGAAATCCACAAGGTCTCCTGTGCGTGTGGATTTCGTGGTGGACCTGACCACACAGCATGAGGCTGGTCTCCATCACCCCCAGGGGTGCACAGAAGGAGAGGAAGGGTCACCTTGGTTACTCCTTTGATGCTGTTAGGGTCCTGGTGGCCACGTGAATGTGTCTGGTACCACATGGGTGGACAGGGAGGTGCCTCCATCTGTCATTGAGAGAGAAAGAAAGAGGGATGGGGGGATAAAGATGTAGCCATGGGCACATCGGACAATAGATGCCAGGGTCCTGTTCTGAAATCACAGCATTTGCCAAAACTGATCTCCTCGGGTGCAGATCAGAAGTGAAATGAGAAACCAGGAGGTGTCTTGGTGGGGCCAAGGCCAACCAAAACATCCAAATGTGTTGGAAAGGACTTAGGCTTTGCGGTGTGGCTTCCCATCCTGCTCTGCCACCTCTAGCAAATCCGCTGCTTCCCTGGGCTGGTCTTCTTATCCACGCAATGGGGATAATGATGGTGCCCACCACACAGGGCTGTTGTGAGGATTACATGAGATGATGACTATTATTTATTAGCTTGCATTCTCCTATGATCTCATATTATTATGACTACCGTTGTCCACAGTGCTCATTAATACCATCCACGGATACTCATTTTTTTCCCCTAAAATCTGTGCTGTTCCTGGTAACAGACGACCAGCTGCCAGGGAAACATGCATTTGGTTGCATTTTAGGATCCCTCTGGGTTTGGGGTTGTTTTTTATTTCCCTGACTCTGGAATAAAATAGCTGCTCAGAGAGCTGAGGCGTAGGAAGGACGTTGGCCTAAATTGCTTTGGACGAGTGAGTGCTGAGACATAACGGAAGTTCCTGGGAATAAGCGGATGTGCAGGGCGCCTTGCAGGAGACTCGCACAGGAACAGGCTTCTGCGCATGCGCAGAACGCAGTTTCACGAAGTATTCAAATACAGCCTACACAAAAGAGGAGCGTCAGTATTCACGTCTTCCTCAAACAAGGGAACCCCCGAACTGCGGGTGGGGGATGCCTTTACCTGACAAAACAAGGAGTGGGGTTTTTATTCCCATTTTACAGATGAGGAAACTGAGGTTCAGAGTCCAGTGCCTTGCTCCACGATTACCCAGCTAGAAAATGATGCCTCTGGATTCTAACCAGGCCTGTTGAACCCCTAAGGGGCAGAAGGCTCCTGTTCAGATATGGGGGTGGGGGTTAAAGGAGAAAAGACCTGAGGAAGGGATGTGTCAAATGCAAACAATAGTCATCAGTGTTAGTGTTACTGTGAGGGAATCCGTGATGATTGCTAAACCATCTGGGTCAGTTTATTCCAGTGGCTTCTGTAGTCTTGAGGCAACTGATTATGTTCACTTTTAGGAGAGGAGGTGGCGTAGCGTAATAGGTGCACGGACACTTTTCACAGCCATACTAGTTCCAGGTTCAAAGCCTGACTCTACAACTAACATGCTGTGTGACCCTGAGTTAGTCACTTCACCTCTCTGAGTCTCAGTTTCCCATCCGTAATGCCCAATTCCCAGCCTTATTGTGGGGTCTCCAAGAGGCAGCACCCAGCAAGAACCTTGGTAAATGGTTAATAAATGGTAGCTGGAGTCTGTTACCATTAATCATCTACTCCACACCCCTGAGTACAGGATAGCTCAGCCCCTCCCTCCCCTCCATGACTCACCTGGTAGCTTCCAGAGGGGCCCACCTGGCACAACAAGGGAGCAAGGGACACCTGCCTCATCTGATCCAATCAGCCTGGAGAGGGACGAGGAGACATGTCACCCTCAGCCGGCCTTTGCCTCTGCCCCTGAGTATCGCTGGCTATTGTTCCACGGAGCTCCAGCTGACAGATGAGCCAGGCCTCAGAGACACGGGGAAGGATCCTTTCCAAACAAAGGACTAGCCTTTAAGTTATTCACCAGCCCATTGAACCTGCACTACGGCCCCAATGCCCCAGAAACGTTGCTGCTCGAACAGCCTGAGTTTCACCCAGGAGAGGAACCGACAGCCCCGTACAAATAAAAGCAAATAACGAAGTTTTCTCTACAAGATTCAGGGGCGGTAGAAGTGACCTGAGCTGATAGTTGATGCACTAAAGCAGCAATGTCTTTACTGGGTGTCGGGCACTTTACACACGCTGGTTCAGAGCCTCACAACAGCCTTTTAAAGCAGAGATTATGATTCTCACTTGACAGATGCGGAGACTGAGGCTCAGAGAAAGGCAATTACTTCCTCCTGAAATTGACACCGTGTAGGTGGGGAGGAGGATTCACGCAGAGATCCGTGTAACTCGATGCCTTCTCTTTCTACCACACTGCAATGCATCCAGGAGGGACCAATTCAAAGAGCAGAATCCTGCCCTGGGTGGAAGCAGGGATCAGGTCCAGAGAAAGGATCTTAAACGCAGAGATGTTAAAAACAACTGGCAGGGGGCTTCCCTGGTGGCGCAGTGGTTGAGAGGCCGCCTGCCGATGCAGGGGATACGGGTTCGTGCCCTGTTACGGGAAGATCCCACATGCCGCGGAGCGGCTGGGCCCGTGAGCCATGGCCGCTGAGCCTGCGCGTCCGGAGCCCGTGCTCCGCAGCGGGAGAGGCCACAGCAGTGAGAGGCCCGCGTACCAAAAAAAAAAAAAAAACACAAACTGGCAGGACCAATAATAAGGAAACACCAACCCGCTTACAATGATTTCTGCCAAGGGCATAAAAACAGAGAAACACCTCTGATGTAACGTTTTAAAAGCAGTATACATAGAGCACAATTTCAATTAGTATCTTCAGGAATAGAAAATATACTGCAGGGGAATATGTGAAAATAGTAAATACAGTAGTTATTCTTGGGTAACGACATTATGGAGTTTTCATCTCTTTTTTTTTTCAGTCGTTTGCAAATCTTCTACAGTTATCATGCATCCTATTAAACTCACTATGGTCATTTTAAAGATCACCAAAAAATTACATTTTTGAATTCATTTTGAATGCCAGCATAGAGAGTGTTTCTTCTAAAGTTCGTGGTACGAAGTCATGCTTCCTTTTGGGGGGCTCCGAATACTTCACCGCTCTCCTCCCTGAAGGAGTGGAGAGATGGGCCAAAAATGCAGCAAGAAGGATATAGGGTAGATTTCAGAAACTTACTCAGTGGCAACGGTCATTAAATAATAAAATAGGTGGGCAAGGAAGGCATAGGAGATGTTACCCTTAAAATGCTTTCATCGTGAAATTAACCAAACTCAAAGCTAACCACTGCTCAAGTGTCCCCGAGGATACCTTTTTGCCCAGAGTGCTACATGGCTCTGGGCTGGGGTGAGGGGAGAGGTCTGATCCTCTGCATGATGGAGGAGAGGAGGGGATCTGAGTAAACATGCAGATGCCCAGCCCCACCCCAGTCCTGCTGACTCATCCCCCTGGCCACGTGGCCTGGACATCTGCGTATCCGAAGCAACGCCCCTAAAGTCTGAGAACCACTGTCCTCAGGTTTCCCAGTCTGTCAAGAGGAATTACTCATCCCTCCCCTCCCCCACCAGCCCAGGCAATCGCGAAGCTCCCAGGCGCTCCCAAATGGCACTGCGCTTTGGAAGGTAGAGCACCGTAGCCTGAATGAGCGTTTGGCTCTGGGCCTCACTCAGACTGAGGCTGGCACCAAGAAAAACAAAGCCGTTCTCTCCCCACCTCTCCCCGCACTACCACCTTCCCCCTCCCCGCCCCCGCTTCCCGCCGCGGCACTGCAGTGGGGTGTGCGCCCCAGCGATCCCGGAGCAGGGCAGCCACTAGTCTGGAGTCTGGGATGACGGTGAGGAATCTAGGCCCCTGGCCTCCCCTTTCGCTGCAGAGAAGCAATTTCTCTAGCCGAGCCTCCGGTGGGGGAGAGGAGAGATCTGACCCCCTCACTCCTAAATTCCCAGCCTCTCCAGAGAGTGTATTGGGGAGGAATAGGTGGGCAGCTGGTGGGTTCTGAGGTCTCCCCAGACCGTTTTAAGGATGTAACATAGGCTTTAGAGTTGGACATATCTAGATTCAAAATCACTGTCTGTGTGACCTTGGACGTGTAGCTAACCTTCTCCGGAGCTCAATTTCCTCATCTTTAAAATGGGGTTCTTACCATCTCCTGGGACTGTTGAGACAATGCATGCAACCAGCGTGTTGCTGGCATACAGAAAGCGCTCCATAAACTGATGTATTATTATTATCATTGTCAATATCATTATTCTGCTCAATGAAGAGGTTTTCCGACCCTCTCCATCCTTTTGGAAGCTGGACATCTGGATTTTGAGTCCCAGAAGTGGAGCATGGGCAGGTGCTGGGCGGGGGGTCGGGGTGGGGGGTTTGGTGTGAAACAACAGGGACTCAAAAACCCTGCTCCACCATCCCATCCCCCATCTCCAGTTCTGAGACCATTGAGGGTCCCTCCAAGGCTTGGCCAGTTCCGGTGGGTGGAAAAGGTCCAGGGGGACCCCTCCTGTTCTGTCTGGTAGCGGGGAGAGGGGAGGGTCTTTGTTCCCCCTCAGATCATGACTGCAAGACTCCCATGGGCACTAGACTCCATTGCGAACCTCCCCACCTCTTCCCCTATGCCCCACCCAGGCCGGAGTCCTGGCTTCATTTGACAACTGCGGGCTGGAGAGGTTCTTCGTCCAACAAATGAGGGGCACTTCAGGCAGTGTTTGCCACCCCTGCACCCTGCCCGGGACCCCAAGCTCGGGGAAGTAGGCTGTTCCCAGCGTGCAGACAAGGACGCTTGGGAAGGGAGGGCTGTTAGAATGGGGCGGCGGCTTACCTCGGGTCCGCGGTCCTGCGGCGCCAGTGCAGAGGGCTCTTTGTGCCCCAGCTCACAGCGCAGAACTGGGGGAGCCCCTGCAAGCGCCTCCCATCGCAAACTCCTCCCCGCACTCGTCCGCAGCCTCCCTCCCTCTGGTTCCCCGAGCGCAGCCGGCGTCGTCTTTGTAGCTGCTGCAGCGCCCATGAAATTTTAATGCGGGAGCGGCTGGCGGGCGGAGGCGCCCTACCCCCGGCCCTCGCCTCTGCCCTCCTCCCGCCTCACCGCGCCTCTGCAACCCCCCACGCTACCCTTTACCCCCTCCCGGGGGTCGGGGCCGGGGAGGCGGGGTGCGGCCGGGCGTGGGGGGAGCGCACAGCCACCCCCGCGGCCCAAAGGGGCGAGCCGGGCAGCGCGCTCTGCCTCCAGCGTCCCAGCCAGCAGCGGTGCCATGGCAACGCTTGCCAGGCTGGACTCGACAGCGGAGCGCGAGCGCGCAGGGATGGAGAGACGAGAGGCGAGCGGCGCATGACTGCGGACACGGGGAGCAAAAGCCTGGAGCCGCGCACAGGAGGACGAAGAGGCTGGTGCCGGAGTACCAGGTGCTTAACCAGCACGACTTGGGTGTATGCCTCTCAATTAACCCTGCACGTGGTTATGGTGGAGTCAAGATCCGAACCCATGTCTGAGACCTCATGGCCCGTGTTCGTGCCACTATCCCGCTTGGCCTAACAGCTCTTATAGGTGTGGCTTTTTTTTTCCCCCGAACTGCCCACTCCTTTGTACCTACTATTTTTCTAGAGTAGCAATGTTAGAAAATGGTCCTAGAGCAGTCGTTCTAGACCGGGTCCTAGACAGACACCATTACATCACTAGGAATGGAGACACTCAGGCCTCTCCGCAGAGCGACTGGATCAAAAACGCTGGCGTGGCGGGCCCAGAGATCTGTGTTTTAACAAGCCCTCCGGGGGATGCCGATGCTTGAGAACTACTGTAGCTAGACAATTCCAGTGGCCTCTACAACCAGGCTATCCTGGGTTTAGATTTCAGCTCTGTCCATGCCCCTTAGCGGATGACCCTAGGCAAGCTTCACTCCCTTTCTGAGACTCAGTTTCCTAGTCCACAAAGTAGGGATAATAATGGAGTCCTCCTCATCGGGTTGTGTGGGTTAAATGCCGGAATACATGGTGGGAGGGCTGCTGAGCACAGAGCCTGGCACTTAGCAAGGGCTCAGAACATATTTTTATTCCTATAATACGATGACATCTCCTTTCATTTTCACCCCTCTGTGTATATTATTTATCATCTCCTCTGCTCCGGAAAGGATATTAAGGCTCAGAGAGGCAACCGGAGCTGCCCAGGTCCCTGGTAAGGGATTCAGGTGGGATTTGAAGCCACCATTTCAGGTTCCAGGTTTACTAGCTATTCACTCTACTACACACCTCTTGCTGGGACCCCCAGCTTTGCTCTTCAGAAAATCCAGACCCAATTCAACAAACCTATAGCACATTTCCAGTGTGCACAGCCCAAGGCCATTGCAGGAACCACGAAGATCCCAGGGAGGCCAGAGATACTGCCTCCACCCGGACAGACCTGGCAGTCCTGCCAGAGAAGTAAGACTCACGTGGAACAGTAAGAGAACAGGCAAGATGGGGTCTGGTCACAGCATAGCCCGGAGTCCACAGCCAAACTGCTGTCGTTACAGGTCTACGACTTTCCCCTCTATCACCAGACCACAAACAAAAAAGGAAATGGGGTTCAGCGTGACAGGTTCTAAATTAACACAAGGGATGCATAGGGGTCACTCCTTTCTTTGTGAAGTATCCTCAAACCACCTAGTTCATAATCAGTTCCCAAATCCTCCTGAGGATCCACCCATCATTTCCAATATCCATTTGGGGGAAAAAAATCAAGGCACTTGCCGCTCACAAATTTTCAACGCTTCTCCTGTTCTCGGGGGCTTCTCAGAGATGAACAATAATGATCCTGTGATCCTATTCCCAAGCATCTTTGGTTCTAGGGATATCTTTTCAAGGAGCGCAGTGGGAAGAAGAGAGGGGCAAAATAATCATCAGAAGCTACTGTGGATTTGCTGCGAAGACACCGTGTCTAATACAGGTGGATTCAGCATGAATCATACACTGAATGATGCAAGGAGAGGGCGGACCCCATGTCCAGCGGGTACCGAAAGCAGTGAGGTGTGGTCCTGCCTGCTGCCCTCTGTCCCTGATTCTCTAATTTCTTTATCACGGCTAGCTCAAACTGGTTCTCCTGAGGGATTCGGTTGGTCCGTTGCCTTTCCTCTGTCCACCTGCTGAGTACTTTTGCAGTGAACAAAACCTTCCCTTGAATTCTCCATTATCTTGGGAAGGGGAGGGACCCACGGTGGTCTCCGTCATCTCCTTTATGCTCCAGGCACGGCTGCCGCCTCCTCTGGGATCCACGCCTCGTCTGATATCGAGAGCTGGCATCCTTCTTGTCTCTAACCCTCATCTTATCCTGCGGGTAGACCCATGACACGGCAGAGTACATCCCCAACATGGTAGATGTCATTCTCACCACAACTCACCAAGAGCCCCAACCTCCAGGGGACATTTACGGGGCTAACCTGGGCCCCGGGCAACCCACAAGTGGATAAGAGCCTCAGACGGCACCCCAAAGGGAAGTGGCAATGTCTTCTCTTCTGCCTCTCTTGCAAGTGGCTTGAGCGGCTTATAATAGAGTGCCGGTTGCCATGGCAACAGGAAGAGGCGCCATCGTTCTGGAGATCCATTTCAAAATAAAGTTTCCTCCTGTAAGCTGGACCGGGTGGTTACCTCACCTATTCCCATAAGGCTCTGCAAGCCTGGGTAATCTTGGACTGATTCATTATACCTGCACCCCCCACCCCGCAGCCCAAGATTTCCAAGGGAATTCTGACGCTGGTAACATGTCGAGGAGATGGGGACTCTGGTTTCTCTTTATCCCTAGAACAGCCCCTGGAGACATTCAGGTGGTCCAGGAGTCCAGGGTTCCAATTACAACTCTGTCATCAGCCTGCCCGGTGCCTCTGAGTGGTCACTTACCCCACTGTGCCTCCTTTCAAAAAAGTTTTTTAATTTTTTTATTTTATTGAAGTATAGTCGATTTACAATGTTGTGTTAATTTTTGCTATACAGCAAAGTGACTCAGTTATAGATCTATATATTCTTTTTCATATTCTTTTCTGTTTTGGATCATCACAGGATACTGAATATAGTTCCCTGTGCTATACAGCAGGACCTTGTTTCTCCATCCTATATATACTAGTTTGCATCTGCTAATCCCAAACTCCCAATCCATCCCTCCCCCACACCCACCTTGGCAACCACAGTCTGTTCTCTACGTCTGTGAGTCTGTTTCTGTTTCATAGATAGGTTCATTTGTGTCGTAATTTAGATTCCACACATAAGTGATATCATATGGTATTTGTCTTCCTCTTTCTGGCTTACTTCGCTTAGTATAATAATCTCTAGGTCCATCCATGTTGCTGCAAATGGCATTATTTCATTCATTTTAATGGCTGAGTAGTATTCAACTGTATATATGTACCACATCTTCTTTATCCATTCATCTGTCAATGGATATTTAGGTTGTTTCTATGCCTTGGCTATTGGGAATAGTGCTGCTATGAACATAGGGGTGCATGTATCTTTTCGAATTAGAGTTTTTTCCGGGTATATGCCCAGGAGTGGGATTGCTGTATCATGCGGCAACTCTATTTTTAGTTTTTTGAGTAACCTCCATACTGTTTTCCACAGCGGCTGCACCTAAAAAAAAAATTAGGTGACTTTCACATAATGTAAAACCAACCACTTTAACACAAGCAGTTCAGTGGCATTTAGCACATTCCCAGCGTTGTGCAGCCACCACCTCGATCTAGTTCCAAAACATGTTCATCCCCTCCCAATACTACCCCACACCCGCTAAGCAGTCAGTCCCCATGCTCCCCCCCCCCGCCAGGCCCTGGCAACCGTGAATCTGCTTTCCGTCTCTCATGGCTTTACCCATTCTGGTTATTTTCTATAAATGGAATCATATAACATGTGTTCTTTTGATTCCGGCTTATTTCACCAAGCACAAGGTTTTTGAGGTTTATCCACATTGTCACACATACCAGCACTGTGTTCCTTGTTATGGATGAATCGTATTCCATCATATGCATACAGGATATCTGTGTGTCCACCCATCCGTTGATGAACGCGCGGGTTATTTCCACCTTTTGGCAGCTGTGAACGTGTGCGGACAAGGATTTGTCTGAGTCCCTCTTTTCAAGTCTTTGGGGTACATGCCTCTCTGTGCTTCGTTTCCTTTTATACCCCCCTGACCCTGCACCTGGTCAGGGCATTCTGGAAAGGTGACAAGATGGGCTTCATCACCTTGTTACCTAAACGAATCACACAGACCCCCTCCGCCTCCCCAGCACCACCTCTCTTCCTGGCCACACCGGCCGTACCCTCTAAGGAAGGGCTCTGAGAAAAGCCAGTGCCCTCCAGCCAAGATATTAACCAAGCCTGTGTGCATCATCGGGGCCTCAGGGGAGCTTCTCTCTGAGGGCTCTTCCCCGAGCCCGCAGCTTCCAGCTCACTCAGATAGAAATTTCATTGTGACTCATCCTCGCTGGGGGGAGGGTGGAGCTCCCTAAATTCAGGGAAAGGTGCTTGTACAGCAGAGGAGAGGCGCCTTTGGTGTGGCCCCGAATAGCATATGCTTTTCAACAGTTCCCCCGTGACCCCTGCCTTCCCTTGTCATCACCTTCAGAAGCAATGAACTTAACCCCTGGCCCACTTACTTGACACTATTCAGAGGGCTCTACCCACATCCCCTGCCCCCGGCATTGTCTGAGGAAATGTCAACATCATCTCCATCTGATAAGGAGAGAGAGGCTCAGAGAGGGAGAGTGACTTACCCAAGGTCAGCCAGCTAGAAAGTTTTGAAGCTGAGATTCAAACTCAGCATTGTTTCCAAAAGCTGCGCTCAGATCTCTGAAAAAACCATCTGCATTCACGCTCACCCGATCCTTCCGCTAGGAAGGATGCAATGGCCCACAGTCAGCTCAGCCCCACCACCTTGCTGGGGTCTGTTTATTGTCCTGCCCTGGGCATGCACAGCAGCGGTTAATATCCGTCCAAGAAGCACATCATTGGTTCAGGATCATTGCCATGGGCGAGTAGAGTTCATGTTTTCCAGTTTTATCTCTGTCCTGCCCCCAGTGGCTGCATTCCTGTGCAAAGGCCAGCAGTCCCACTAGATAAGGCATGGACAGGAGCATGAGCCTGGACTACTGTAGATACAGACTCCAAGACAAGGATTCAAGCGCGTGTAGTTTATTTGGGAGGTGATCCCAGGAAACACTGAGAGTGGAGTAAAGTAGTGAGACAAGGAAGAGAAAAAAGCCAGACGAGGTGGATTAGCGAGTGCATCACTCTGCTAGGGCTGTAACAGAACGCCACAGATTAGGGGGCTTCAGCCACAGCCACTGTTTTCTCACAGTTCTGGAGGCTGGAAGTCCAAGATCAAGGTGCCAGCAGGGCTGGTTTCTCCTGAGGCCTCTCTCCTGGGCTTGCAGACAGCCAGCTTCTCCCTGTGTCCTCACCTGGCCGTTCCTCTGTGTGTACACCCCTGGTGTCTCTTCCTCATCTTATAAGAACCCCAGTCCTGTTGGACTAGGGCCCCATCCTCTGACCTCATTTAACCTTCATGACCTCCATAAAGGCCCTGTCTCCAAATACAGTCACATTGGGGTCACATTCAATTCATCCTATGAATTTAGGGAGACATAATTCAGTCCATAACAAGAACCAAGTTGTTGTGGCAACTAGGACACAGTCCTGCTGGGGTCCCTCTAGGAGACTGGGTGGGACATGCCTGAGTTGTCCCACCTGAGGTCCAGGAAACCAGGGTACTTACTCACCAACTCTTATCTGTCATGGTTGAAGGCTGCTCCCCAGGCATCAACCCCTTGCCCCCTCCAGGCTGCCCTTGGTGCAGACCAAACACATGCCCTTGGCCAGAGAAAACCGTCAGCAGGGAGTCACAGGGGCCTGCAGTACGAAGCCACTGGTGTGCCTGGGCACAGTGAGCGTCCAGGGGACATCCCGTGGGGTCAATGGATCATGCAGACTCCCGTCACCCACCACGGCCCAATGCCACTCAGCAGAGCCCACCCTGGGCTCCATGAATCCAAGGTCTCCCCAGCTTGAGGAGCTTCCACCCTCTATGTGCCAACCTGGCATAGGATGGTGAGTAACGCAGAGTCCTGCCCTCTAGAAGCTCGCAGCCTAGTCAAGGAGAGGGCAGAAGTCACTGTGAGCAAACCAACACGGAAGAAGTTCAGGGAGCTTATGGGAATATACATTAGTGACCCAACTTGTCTTTGAAGTCAAAAGGCCTACTGAGTGCCAGACGCTGTACCAGGGACTGAGAATTGAAAGTCACAAGAAGTATAACTATTCTTTTTCAGGACCTTTTCAGTTTCGAGTGGCAGAAATAAGTCCACCACTATAATGGTTTCAGGCACAGCTGGATCCAGGTGTCCAAACAACATTACCAGGCATCCGTCTTTCTCCAGCAGTGGGGAGGCACTCACTAAAGACTGCCAGGCTCTCTGCCACTCGGGTCTTTGTCTTATTTCCTTTCTCTGCCTTCCTCTCAGCTCGGTTGGCAGCTAAGACATAGACGCGGGAGTCAGGCAGACTTGAGTTTGAATCTGCCCTTTACTCAGTATGCGACGTCCCTCTGGGTCTCAGTTTCCTCTTCTGTAAAATGGGCATAACACAACCTGTCTTGCAGGGCTTTCCAAAGAATAAGTGATTTGATTGCAGAAAACACATGGCATGGTTATGGGATTAGTAAACATCCTCTCTCTCTGTCTCTCTCTCTCTGTCTCTCTCTCTCTCTCCCTTTCTCTCCCTTTCTCAGTTGGAAGGACCATTACAGACTATACAAGACTTGGAGTTCTTAGCCCTGGGAAATTATTATAAGTGGGTCTTACAAACACCACAGTCACCAACCCTGTCTGCAGAGCGTATGAGTAGCAAGTCCTATCCACAAATCACTTGCTCTTTCACGTGTGTGTGTCCAAGCTGTTGGTTTAACTAAATGCAGGTTGACGTGGACCCCACACCACATTCACGGTCACTTTCTTTATCATCACCAACCACAGGACCTGAAAGTGTACTCTCAAATTTATGGAGTCCACGATCAGTTTTCCTTTGAGGAAGAGACCATCGGACTGGCGAGGTCCGGGGCCTACTGGTGTCCCGCAGCCTCTTTGTCTACGGTGCCCAGAGCAAGGCTCAGACACCAGGCGGCCTTGCCCGAGGTCACGCGAGCCTTCCCCCCTCCCTCGCTCCTTGTTCTGCGCAGACCTGCCTCTGTCCTCCTCTCCTTTGTCCCCGGTGTGTACGTGCTGTGTGGGCCTGCCTCCTTGCGGGGCTGTGCCCTGTGTCCCTGCTGCTCCTTTGTCTGGGTTTTTGTGTCCAGACAACAGAGAAGGAGGACAGCGTGTGTGCCATTCTCATCCATCCCATCTCGTGATCCATCTGCAAACAGAGCCCCTCCAGACGCCCCGCACCTGCTCCACAGCCGCTCCAGCAGGGGCTGCAGCCAGCCTCTCCTGCTGCTGTGGAGAGCAAGGCGCCGCCTGCAGCCTCCAGCACAGCCGCTGCCGCCCCATCCGCCCCGCCCCTCCCGCCTCAGCTCTTTTGCGGTAAGGGCAGACGCTGGCAGAGCCAGAGATGGGGCCAGAGGGAACTGGAAAGGGGGAGATGAGCCCGGCAGAGCCTCGCTCCCAGATGCAGTGCGCCCGCGCCCTATCAGTGCATCCTCTTGTCATTTCACCAAGTCCTCTTCACCCCACCAATTGCCACCAGGGTCTCTCCCTCCATCGTCCCCAGCTGGGACCTCCAGCTTCCAGGCCAGCGTCCTCCAATCTGTTCCCCCCACTCCAGCCGGAAGACTCTCGAAATGCAAAGCTGACGTCATCACTCCCCCTGCCCACAGCCCTTCAGGGTCTCAGGATGAAGAGGAAGCTCTTTCCCTTTCCCAGCAAGGCCCTGCCTTGGCCGGTTCCTGATCATGGCTCCGTGTCCATCCCTCACCAAGCTCCTCCTCCAGCCATGCACCACCCGGCCGCCCCTAGCCCTGCCCGAGCATCCTTGTCTCCAGTGAAACCTTCTCCAGCTTCCTGGTCAAAGTCAAGGCCATTAGTTACACACAGTCCATGATTGACCCACGTCCCGCTCCTTCAGGGCTGATTTCAGTTTGAGATTATACATTCATTTGCTTGTCTGTTGTGTACGCGCGCGCGCGCGCGCGCGCACACACACACACACACACACCACGCACACACCAGCTCTCAAGACCCTTCATGGGAGGAACCTGCTGTTTTTCCACCATCGCATCACCAGAGCTTGGCCCAGGGTCTGACTCACAGGTGGCCCTCCATGTATGTTTGTCGGAAGTACATCTGTGAACCTTGAAGTGGAAATGCTACACTTCTGGAATGCCTCTCAGAAACCATTTTATAGATGAACAAACAGAGACCCAGAGAAGGAAAGTGACTTACCCAAGGCCTCTCTTCCAGTGCAGCCGTGCTAACGGTGTAATCTATGTCCCCAGGGTCCCCAGCTCCTTCTGTCTTCCAAAGATCACACTCTCCTTTAGAAGCCAGTCAAGCAGTTCAAGCACCTACGCAGAAATGGCTGCAGAAATGCTGTCCCCTTTCCGGAACTGGTCTGGCTCTTGTGCATTGGTGGTTGTGTCTCCATCTCTTGTTCCAAACACCTGCTCTTGTCGCCTTGAGCCTCTCTTCCTGTTTCCTACCCTTCCTGTAGCCTGTAATCCTCTCCCCACACTCAGGCGCAGTGTGAACCCCATCCTCATTGCTCCCCAGAGCAGAAGCAATGCAAAGCTCTTGGGGAAGAGACTAAGGAAATTCAGGGCAAATATAACAGTTACTGAGCATTTACTGTGTTCCAGCTCGTGAGTTAAATGCTTTAAGTGCAATGGCTATAGCAGCCCAATGGCACCGGTACTGATATTATCCCCATTTTACAGATAAGGAAATTGAAGCTAAGGGACACAGTTAGAAGGTGTCTGAACCAAGATTCAGCCTCAACAGGCTGCATCCAGCTCCTGCCCTCATGGAGCCTCTTCCCCACCCTGGCCCCATTACACCTTCCTAGGCTCTCAGCGTTCCCCCCACCCCCAAGCCGCCGCTGGTATGGGACCAGAAGCACATACAGTCCTCCCCACCTCCCGTGGCTCCTTCTAACCCAGGCTTCTCACCCCCGCGCAGCCACGCTGCAGCCTTTCTGCAGGAAGAGTACATACTTTATTTATGAGATGTACCTGGACTCTCTGCAAATCAGCTGGGAATGCTGCAGCGTCTTCAGGCAGGAGGCAGAAGGTTCTGGAGGCCAAAAGTCTTCCAGGAGGTAGACAGGGACTGGGCTCAGGGCGCCAGGCTCAGGCAGGGGCACCCAGTAGGTCTACAGAGCACAGAGTGGGTCTGCAGGCAAAGTGATCTGTGCTTTGGATCCCCTTTGCATCCCGGCCTGCCCTAGGCAAGCAGCAGAGAGCCCAGGGCAGGGGGTTGGAGAGATGGGAAATAAGGCAGGCACTAATATTTACCTGGCATCTCCCCAAACCCACACAAAACCCTACAGGGCCGGGATTCTTGTACCCACTTTACAGGGGAGGAAACTGAGGCTTGCAGAAGGTAGGAAGTGCTTTCTGAATTTTTAATCCTGCTTTTTCATCCCTCTTCCCCACAAAGAGGGGAATTAAGGTGGTTTATAAGGATGCCCTCAGCCCAAGCAGAAAACTAAATATAAAATAAGATAGAAAAATGAGGCTCAGAGAAAGGAATATGGAGTCAGGGATTAAGCTTCTCTTCCAGATGCCTGCCACATGGTAATTTAGTTGCCAGTAGTGGATTGTACATTGGTCTGAGCATCCTGGCAGCCAAGGAAAAGAGGGAATGCAATTCGTTTCAAAGGTGTCCAAGGACTACAAGGAGAAAAAAAGAGTATAGAGACACAGGTGTGGCAGAGAAACAGAGAAGGAATCTCAGGCCCCTAATCAAATCTCAGATTCCAAAATTCCTAGAAATTGCCCCATCGATCCCTATCCCACCACCCCTTTCCCTATCCCATCCGCCCCAGGGCAGAACAATCTCCTGACAGCCCCTTGGAGCGTGTGTTCTTATATGTGACCACCAGGTGGCGGTGCGGCGCAGGTCTTGGGTGGACGTTTGTTAGATCCGGAGGCAGCCTGGTGGGCTGAAGAGGCCGGGAGGTGCCTGAGGGACCTCCACGAGTTGGTGCCCAGACTTTGGTTGAACCTCAACGAAGAAATCGGTTTCATACTCGGCAGAGCTAGGCTGCACTGCTTCCCCACAGGGGGAAGGAGGAAGAACCCTGGCCAGAGTGTCAGTCCCCAGTTCGAGTCCCAGCTCTGCTTCCGGTGCTCTGTGCAAAGGAGCACATTAGCTTGCACGTCTCAGCCTCAGTCTTCTCACCGGAGCGAGGGTGTGAATAGTGCCTGTTGGGGGAAGAGGAGACTGAGACCGGGATGGAGAATGATCGTGGTCACTAAGGTCGAGAAAGGCCAGAGGGTAAAAGACCGAAAGCTTCTGAGCTACGCGCGAGAAAAAAAGGGGGCCCACATTCCCCGAAAGAAAAGC
Organism: Lagenorhynchus albirostris; assembly: GCF_949774975.1. Lineage (NCBI taxonomy): Eukaryota > Metazoa > Chordata > Mammalia > Artiodactyla > Delphinidae > Lagenorhynchus > Lagenorhynchus albirostris. The sequence continues at coordinate 68,442,988 of NC_083108.1, forward strand.
CACCAGGGCCCCTTGCTGGGACAAGGAGAGGAAGTGGTCAACTCCTCTCTGTTTCCCCTCTGGTGGGTTTGGAAGAGCCAGGACTTTTTCAAGTGTAAATTACAGAAACCCATCTTAAAATGTCTTAAGGAAAAAAAAACAAAACAAAAAACGGGGAGAAGGTGTTTTTTGGTTCATGTGATGAAGAGCACAGGTGGCATTTGCATAACAGGAGGGTTGGACTCATTCTCTGGCCTCTAGGGTTTTCCCCACCTTGGTTTTGCTTTCAGGGCTGCCTTCAAAGGCAGGTCACAAGCTTACACCTGTAAACTTCACAAGCCCAGAACGTAGAAAGCGTCTCTTTCCGAACGGTTCCAACCAAACTTCCAGAGCAAACTGTCATTGGCTCCCACTGGGTCACGTGCCCATCCCTTGGCCCAATCACGGTGACTGTTACCTGGGTCGCTGGTGTCTTCACCTCTGGAATCAGGTGAGTCAACCTCATTGGATGCGTTGATTCGGAGAGGAGAATGGGCAATTCTCTAAACCGAAACTGGGGTGAAAAGGGCAGACTGCCACCTCAGGGAGGAAAAGGTCATGACCTGCTGGCTTGCCTCCCCGAGGTTTTGTGTCAAGAGAAGAAAGAGCCTCTGCACCTTGAGATATTTCGTCTCCATTAGTCTTGTAATTAGGCGACAGGTAAACAGCCCCAGGAAGTAGGGATGGGGGGCGGTCATCACCCACCGAGTGGGCTAGTGCCAGACTCCGCCCCCCACCCCGGGTGCTGTGGCTGGGTGGCGGCTTCCCAAACTCAAGTCCCTCAGCTGGTGAGCTGGGGGCGATGGCCTGCTTGGGGGTTGAGTGGGGGAGGAAATGGTTGAATGCCTGGCCCTGTGCCCAGCTTGATGCAAACCTCAATAGATGCTGTTTCCTTACAAAGGGCTGCGGTGATGAGCTTTGTTACTGTAATCATCATTGCTTTGGTCCTTGTTAGTGATGAATAGGTGTTCCACGCAGCTGCTTATGGCGGAATTTGCAGGAAAAAGCCCAATATCTCCCTCCCTCCCTCCCTCTCCCTCCCTCCCTCCCTCTCTCTCTCTCTCTGTCTCTATCTATCTTCCACTTTCATTCCAGGTGGTTTCTTTGCTTTCTATCTGACCGTTCCCACCATCATCTTTGTCACAGCCTCTTTGCTCGGTAAGACAGTAGTGTGAGGACCCTGTAGACCAGAGAAAGAACCGGAAGGGCGGGGGCGGGTGTGCAGAGCAAGTGAAGAATAAGAAAGAGAAATGGCACACAATGTCCCATCTCATTTTTTACAGCACTTTTTTTTTTCTGGTATTGTCACTTTTTTTTTAATTGAAGTATAGTTGATTTACAATGTTGTGTTGGTTTCAGGTGTACCGCAAAGTGATTTAGTTATACATATATATGTGTGTGTATATATATATATTCTTTTTTTACATTCTTTTTCATTATAGGTTATTACAAGATATTGGATATAGTTACCTGTGCTATACAGTAGGTCCTCGCTGTTTATCTATTTTATATAAGTAGTGTGTACCTGTTCATCCCAAACTTCTAATTTATCCCTCCCCTTTCCCCTTTGGTAACCATAAGTTTGCTTTCTATGTCTCACAGCACTTTCTCAAGTATCAGTTTCCCCTTTATGAGATAAGGAAATTGAGGCTCAGTGAGGCAAAGCACCCTCCCCCCACACACACACAGAAAAGGTCATCCTGTCTGGAAAACTCAGGATCCAGGATTCAGACTTAGGTGTGTGTCCCAAATGTGTTGCCATCCTTTGTGCCATGCCACCCACTTGGGGTGGGAGTATCTGGGTGATGAGGCTTTGGACCAGCCACGTGGATAGTGCTTGCTGTGTGGTCTTAGACAAGTCCCTTTCCCTATCTGGGCTAAGAGGACGCTGGTTTGAGATCCGCAGTCCCAGACCCTTTGGTCGGTCATGTTCTCCAAGTGTGGAATTCTGGATGGTGGGTGTTCTGTGCTTGCCACTTACTTCTGAACAAATAGCATCAATAATTCAAATTCCCCTTCCTCTATAACCTAGGAGAATTTGTCTCCCAGCAAGATATGAAAAATAATTTCACGCTCTCTTTCCTTCCCTCCCAAGATCATCCCTGAAAAATTGTCTCTTTATTGCCTGTCTCTCCAGCCGTCATCTCGCATCTGGGGTCCCATTTTTTGTAGTTGCCAGTCTCACTCTTGGCTCTGACTGGAGCTGACTCTTAATAGGGCCGCCATCAAATGCCGATGAGCCTCCCCCTATTCATTCATTCCTTAAGCAAATATTGCCTGCTTTGACCCCAGGAATCCACAGCTTTCCTATGGTAGATGAGAAGTCCCCTAGTTATTCATACTGAAGTGTGAGGGGCTACTTTCTTAACTATTTTAAAGGAGGACATGAACCTAGCAATTTACTGTTTATAAGTCCCATTCATGCCTAGTATCTCTTTAATACTTCATGAAACCTTATACAACCGGTAGTGAGCTCAATGCTCATACAGGCTGGGTGGCCTCAGGCAAGTTGCTTGACCTCTCTGAGCCTCAAGTTCTTGATGAGTTTTATAGGGATAATAATAATGTCAAGGAGTTATTGTGAGGTTTAAATTATATCCCATGTGAAAGAAACCAACGCAATATGTATCATCAATGTCACCATCATCATCATTATTATGAGGAAGGCATACCCCGGGTAAGGGGGTTGAGGTGGAGATGGGGGGCTATGAAAGCAAAAAGACAGAGAAAGGTAGACTAATACTAATAGCAATGCCGAGAATGATACCAACAACTTCCACCAACTTTTCCTGAGAGCTTACCAAGTACCTTGTATATGTTCTGGGCACAGGCATGTGTAATATGTCATTTAACTTTTCACAAACAAAGAGGTGGGTATCGTGTTTCTCCCGGTAACAGATAAGGAAACTGAGGTGACAAGCTGGTAAGCCCAGGATGCAAATCCAGGGCTGTGATGGCCTCTGCCTCAGAGGGTGGTACCAACTCAGAGCTGTCAGGGTCAGAAAGCTGCCCCTGTATGGTGGGTACAGCTTTAGGGGTACAACCTCCCTACATCCAGTGCCTTCTAGGGTCTCAGGGGCTCAGGGTGAAGACACTTCTGTTTGGAAGATGGTGACCAGGCCCAACCTCCATCCTAGGCCTCAGCAAAACCTCAGAATCCACAGTGATTGACTTCAGAACCCTCTCTCTAAATTGTCCTCATCCCTGTGTCTTTCTAATGCCCATTCCCTAAGACTGACCATGAAACCACTTCCTGGATAGTATCCCTGCTCCCACAGCAGCACTTAGCACTTCCACAGTGCCTTTCCTAAAGCCCTGGTGAGTGCCGGGACCTAAACGCCCCCCAAACTAAATCATACTAGGCTGTGAATGACTATCACAGCTAACTGCCGGTTTTCCCACCTATATTCCTCAGGTCACTCATGATGCAAGATGCTCCGCCAAAAAAATAAAAGATAATAATAGTTTCAAATAAGTTTGGGAAACTCTGAACACTCTATTCTCTCTTCCAGAGAGTCATAATACACATGAAACTCTTGCAAGCTGTGAGAACTCCTGCAGTGTCGACACCAATGGTACCCAAAGCTATAGGACATAATTTTTTTTCAAGGAACAAAGTAACAATATCCCCAAATGACCACTGATAAATCCTAACTGAGGAACCCTGGAGTGTGGGGATAACATCAGTGTCCCTCCAACTAGAATGTAACTCCTTCAAGGGAAGGGATTTGTATCTGATTTGTTCCCTTTTAGATCCTCAGTGCCTGTAATAGTGTTTGGTACATAGTAGATGTTTGATAAAAGTTTGTTGAATGAATAAATGAATGAATGAATGGAGGTGAGTTGGAGAATGTCAGGAGGTCTGTGTTCTAATCCCGACTTTGCCTCTAACTCACTGTATGTCCTGGGGCAAGTCCCCATCCCTCCCTGGTTTCCACTTCCCTACATGTAAGAAAGGGATGAGGCTACATTACACATTTACAGTGGGGGCAATAGTGCCCCCAAAGAGGTGAAAATTGGTTCTTGAGGAGCAAACAAACCAAATAAACCCCCTAAACTTTATTCTTTTTATGTATAAAGCACAGATATACATATTGGACATACACAGATATACATTATATCTGTGGTATTAAGATTCCACGGAGGAGAGGGGTGGCAGTTTGGAAAACAATGTCTACAAAGACTCTGGAGGGTGGCAATAATGAAAAAAAGCTTGAGAAACACTAGACTTGATCTAGAAGGTTCCTTCTAGGTCTGACAGTCTGTGAATCCCTGATTCTAAGTGAAAGGATTGCTGGGAAATGTCTGAGGGAACAGGGAACAGCAAGAATCAAAAACCTCAGGCAGGAATAAACCTGGTGTTATGGACTGAAGTGTTTCCTCCCAAAATTCACAAGTTGAAGTCCAACCCCCAATACCTCAGAATATAAGGGTATTTGGAGAAAAGGTCTTTTAAGAGGTAGTTAAGTTAGGCTTTTAGGGTGGGGCCCTAATCCAAGAGGACGGGCGTCCTTATAAGAAGAGAAAGAAGCACCAGGGGTTGACGCACAGAGGCAAGGCCACGGGAGGACACGGGGAGGAGGTGGCCGTCTGCAAGCCAAGGAGAGAGCTCTTACCATAAACCAACACTGATGGCACGTTGATCTTGAACTTCTAGCCTCCAGAACTGTGAGAAAGTAAATTTCTGTTGTTGAAGCCATCCAGTCTGTGCTATTTGGTCTTGGCAAACATAGCGAACGAATACACCTTGGATGTTTAAGGAAGCATCGCTATAGGGACATGAGGTCAGAGAGATCACAGGGGAGGCAAATGATGGCCAGCCTTGTAGGACTAGGAAATGTTTTGTTTTGTTCTTGGAGTGGAATGGGAAGAGTGGGAGGGTTTTGAGCAGGGGAGTGAAGATCTGCCTTACATTTTTAACAGGACAACTCTGGCTGCTGGGCGGAGAACAGGTTGTTCAGAGGCAAAGGTGGGACCAGGGAGACTGAGGAGAGAGGGGAGGATGGCTTGGACCAGGGTGGGAACAATGGGGATGGTGATAAGGGACTGGGTTCTGTTCCATTTTGAAGGTGCAGACATCAGGATTTGCCAGTGGATTGGATTGTGGGTGTGAGAGATTTTGGATTATTCCAAAGGTTTGGCCCAGACAGCTGGAAAAGTGTAGCTTTGGTTTTGGATGGGTTCTGTTTGAGATGTGCATTAGACATCCACTCGGAGGCATCCAGGAGGCAGCTGGTATTCAGGGATGGAGTTCAGAGGAGAGGTCTGAGTAGAGACAAGCTCCAAGGAAGAACTGCCTCCCCATCCCTCTCCCATCATCTGCCCCAGGCCCATTCTTATCTACCCTACACACCTGTGCTTCCCCATCACAGCACGTATCACAGGATACTATAGTCCACTGTAGACTTGTCTGTCTTCCCCATCCAGCTGGATGAGAGAAAGGACTTTGTGTATCTTGTTTACCATTTCCCAGGGCCTGGTGCACAGTAGGTCCCAAGCAAATGATTGTTTGAATGAATGGGATGCCACAAAGAGGGGTTAAAAGTTACTGAAGTGCAAATGTTCCCAAACACTTCCCTCCCCTTCCTGAGCCAGAGAATGTTATCTTTTCCAGCAGGCTGTTCAGAACCCCACCCCTTCCTGATTCTGTCAGACTTACTTATGACAGAGGAAGATTGTCTAGAAGAACAGCCAAATGGCTTATGATTGTTGAGACAATCTATATGTACAGAACCAGGAGAGAGAGTAAGCAAGGGTGGGGGTGGGGAACGTATGTGTAGATCTTGCCACTCAGGCTGCAAATGGAATAGGAGTTTATTTCTTTGTTTTAAAAACTTTTCAGGTGGAAGATGTTAAATGAGACTCCAGGGTAGTATGTGTGAGAAAGAACTGGGGAGAGAGAAAAGGAATGTGAGAAGCTTTAGGGGAGAGAACTGGCTCCCTCCATGCGTGGCTTTAAAAAACACAAGCTTGGGACAATTTATCAGGAAGACAGCAATCATAAATATATGTGCACCTAATAACAGAGCATCAAGATTCTTGAAGAAAAAAAAAACAAATCAGGAAGCAAAACTGGACAAAACTAAAGGGAGAGGCGGATAGAGCCAAATCACAGTAGGAGTTACTAACAGCCCTCTCTGAGGGATTGATGAAAAACTGATTTTTTTAAAAATTTGGCAAAAGGATATAGAAAAATTTAACCAACATTGTGAACCAGCTCAACCTAATCAACATTTATAGAACACGATATAGTAAGCCCCCTACATACGAACGAGTTCCGTTCCGAGAGTGTGTTCGTAAGTCCAATTTGTTCATTGAGTCCAACAAAGTTAGCCTAGGTACCCAACTAATACAGCCAGCTATATACTGCTGCTTTTACACTTGCTTCTGGACATCCTAGGCTTAAAGATACTGTACTACTGTACTCTATACAGTACTGTACTGTAAAGTATACAGAAACACAACCACTTGTAGAGGATGCATGCATGTGACAACGTACGCCAGACACGCGGACTAACTGACGTGACTCGACGTATGAACGCATGTTCGCATCTTTGAAAGTTTGCAACTTGAAGGTTTGTACGTAGAGGACTTACTGTAGCTAACAACTGCGGGTTTAAACAGTTTTCAAGTCTATCAAGAATAGACCATAAGCTGGGCCATAAAATAAGTTTCCGTTCATTAGAATATTGAAATCTTGAGTATGTTCTCTGACCACAATGGACTTGAATAACAAATCAATGACAGTAAACTATCTAGAAAATCCCAATAAAATATCTAGAAAATAAATATTTATATACCACACCTTTAACCCATGGGTCAGAGAAAAAAATCAAGGGAGACTAGAAAATATCAAACTGGATGATAATGGAAACACATCAAATCAAAATTTCTGGGAAGCAGCTAATGTAGTACTTGCAGGGAAATTGATAGCTCTCAACGGCTCTATTGGGGGGAAAGAAAAGAGGGGCCCAAATTAATGACCCAAGAGTCTACCTTTAGAAGCTGGAAAAAAGAAGAATAAAGTAAACCCAAAGTAAATAGAAGAAAGGAAATGTTAAGGATGAGAGCAAAGCTCAGTAAAATAAAACACAAATGATAGAGAAGAATCAACAAAGCTAAAAGTTGGTTCTTTGAAGGGATTAATAAAATTGAAAACCACAGGCTAACCCTAGACTTTTTTTTTTTTAATTACTTTTAGTTTTTCGTGCTGACTGTGCATGGACTTGCCCACATGGGTGCTGGGATCGTACGGGTTACAGGGGGAGGCAGAGGAGAGAGCATGTAACAGCCTCCAAAGCTCGTCTGTTCCAGACAAGCACAGGCTCACTGCTCAGCGCTGGACCCCCTGCTCACTGCTGGATCCTTCGGATGCTCTGCACCTGGAAGGTCTGGGCATGAGAGCCCCACTCCCGGAAATGCTTGTAGTCGCCTGAGTGGTGATCACACTCCAGCACATACTGAAAACCTCGGTAGCCAGGAAACTGGGAGCCAACCCAGCTGGAAAAGGGAAGAGGCAGACTGTTACCCTGAAGAGGCACCAGCATAGTGATTAAGACAGGGACAAGGGGACCCCATGCTGCAAACACACGCCAGCCATCCTGGACTTCCTTCCCTGGCATTCCTGCCCAGAATGTGCCCTGCTCTCCCCACCACTGGGTCCTTTTGATCACACTGTTCCCTCTGCCAGTAACACCATTCCAACCCTTCTTTGCCTGGTTAAGTTGGATTTATCCTTCAGGTCTCAGCTCAGTCATCACTTCATCAGGGCGGTCTGACAGTCCCCTATTGAACCTTTGTAGCACTCATGTAATTAGGTAATTAACAGATGATTTGTAAAAATGTCAGGCTCCTCTGCCAACAGGAAGCTCCTGGGTTGTAGGGGTGTGTGTGCTGGTTCATCATTATCTAGTGCCTAACATGATACCCAGCACAGAGGAGCTCAATAAACATTTGATGAAGAGAGGGAGGGAGGGAGGAAGGAAGGAAGGAAAGGACAGAGGGATGGATGGAGGGAGAAAGAAGTGGGGAGTCTTATTTTTCCCCCTCCTGCCTTATTCAGGGGTACCTCCAAGGAAAAGGCTATTCTTTCAATTCATCGACCCCTGCATTGTTCAGGACTAGATAAGGATTGGTGTCTCCTTTTCTGAGCTTCCCTTTCCCTTTCTGTAAGAGGGAAGTGGACTCAGGAATCACAAGAGGTCCATCCTACTCTGAAACAAGATCCTCTGGTGCTTCCCGAGAAAACTAAAAAAATAAAGTAACCCTACCTCCCACCTTTGCCCCTGCCAGCCAGGAGCCAAGGGGTACCTCAGAAGGTGACTCTCATATCCTATATAACTGAGGATCTCACACCTCAGCCATCCCCTGGGTGAAAAGGGTGGGAAGGGTCAGTGAGTCCTGGGCTTGAAGCTGGATTCAGTTACCTACCTGCTGTTGGATAACTTGCTGTTGGAGCAAGTTGCTTAACCCACATCTGTTTGTTTACTCCTGGCCATCCATCCTCTCCTCTTCTGGTGACAGACCCTGTCACATCCACCCGCCTCAGTCAACGTGGGAAAATCCTCACTCTAGCAATGAGCACGTGACCAGGTCTAGCCAACCAGAGCACCCCAATCCTGTGGGCATGGTGATTGGTTTAGAGTTGAACCTGTGACCCAAGCTGGACCAATGAGAGCCTTTCCTGGAACCTTTCGTGGAATCACTGGGGCTGGCTGGAATATAAGGATGAAGCTGCCATCTTATCTTCACATGAGAGGAACTTGCCTAAGAATACAGCCACACCGAGGCAGGCAGAGCAAGAGGGGGAGAAAGACAGACCCCTACTGTCGCAGCTGGATCGAGCTGTGCCTGAAGCTAGTTATAGGGGCCAGTAAATAACCTTTGAGCTCAGTATCAGTGTGATCTGGGTGTCCACTACTTGCAATCCCAGAAATTTTGCCTGATAGCTCCCTGTGCCTCAGTATCTTCCTCTGGAATGTGGGCATCAGATCCCCAAAGTCCCCAGCATAGTTTTCACAGGAGGTGTCCCCATCCTTCTCAACATCCTCTCTGTCCCTGCCAAGCAGAGCCTTGCATCCACTTACGCCCCTGAGTTGACATGGAAGGAGCCCACTTCATTGCCATCCCAGCCCATGGCCTGGAGGGAGGGGTAGTCATCACTCAGCTCTCCTTTCTTGCCCAGGAAGTTCTCTTGCTCAAAGATGGTCAGCCTCGACTCGCGGTGGTTCTGCAGGTACAGGGAACAGAGTCAGAGCATCAGGTCCTCAGTCGGAAACCCAGGAGCCTCTGCTGGCCCCTACACCCCTGTTCTTGTCTCCAAAATCAGCCTTTCTTGAAACTTTCTGGAAGGACAGTAAGGCAACAGGCACCAGAAACCTTACAAGAGGTGTACTGCTTGTCCTTCCAGAAATTCCTGTTTCAGAAATTTACACAAAGAAGATAATCAAGGAGAAAAGAAGCCTTGTGGATAACAGGAGGGGGCGGGGGAGGGAAGGGAAGGGGGAAGGGAAGAGAAAAAACAACCTGAATACCCGATAACAGAGGATCAGGTACACTGGGATATTGCACTTCGGTTAAGAGAAGGGTGTGGAGATCTGGGTTCAAATCCTGACTCTCCACTTAGCAGCTGACTAAGCTTAATCATCTAAAGAAAAAAAGTATGGGGACTTCCCTGGTGGTGCAGTGGTTAAGAATCCTCCTGCCAATTCAGGGGACACGGGTTCGAGCCCTGGTCCGGGAGGATCCCACATGCCGCGGAGCAACTAAGCCCGTGCGCCACAACTACTGAGCCTGCGCTCTAGAGCCCGCGAGCCACAACTACTGAGCCCGCATGCCACAACTACTGAAGCCCGCGCGCCTAGAGCCCGTGGTCTGCAACAAGAGAAGCCACCGCAATGAGAAGCCCGCGCACCGCAACGAAGAGCAGCCCCCGTTCGCCGCCAACTACAGAAAGCCCGCGCGCAGCGACAAAGACCCAACGCAGCCAAAAATAAATAAATAAATTTATTTAAAACAAACAAACAAAAACATGTCACACAGCATTTCTGAGCCTGTTTCCGCATCTCTAAAATGAAACTAACCGCATCTGCTTTTCAGGATTGTTTTGAGAACGAAATGAAACCAGAAGTTGTAAACTGGGTAAAGGTAGGGATTGCATCTGTGAGAGTCCTTCCGAGTCCCCGCATTGGCGCAACGCCTGGGCCGTTTGTGAAACAAATGAACATTCACCAAATGATACACTAGGGCGCTATGGAAAATGATGCCACAGGTGAGATTTAATCATCTGGGAGGGTGATTGTGATATACTTGCAGAGGGAGAAAAGCTGGTTTCCAAACTTTAGGTTCGTTATGATTCAACTTTCATAACCGAGTGATACGCGTGTATAGATATCTAGATATAGATGGATATACAGATCTAGACATAGATACTGATATCAACACTGCAGATATAATCTGTGGGTAGCATATAAGACCAAGGAAATCTCCAGCACTGATAACAGTGAGCTTTTGTCTCAGAGGTGTGGGTATAAGTGACTTTTATTTTCTTATTCGGGCATATCAGGTTTTCCCCTGAACCTTAAGTGATAAATATGTGTGCCGTGTGGTTTAAAATCCATAAAAGTTGTTTTTGAAGGAAAAAAAGTACACCTTTCCAAGCCTCAGTTTTTTCATCTGTAAGATGGGAGTAATAATGCCCACCTCCACCCATACTCCGTAAACAGTAGCAAAAATATAAAATCAAGAACACTGATAATGAATTAGGAAGAAGAAATAGAACGCTTCTTCCTCACTTGCCCTGCCACCTCTGGCACCCAGACTCTCCCACTGTCCCTCAGTCATGAAAAGAAGGACACAGAACACGGAGGAGCTCATATTATAACCAAAGTTGCAATGGGCAGAACGTTTGTGGAGGGCTCTGTCCAGATGCTCTACGTACATCGTTTTACCCCACAACATAGGTACTATGGCCCCATTTCAAGATGAAGAGACTGAGGCCCAGGGGAGGGACCGCCACCTCACACAACTTGAAGCAGTGACATGAGAATTTGAACTCTGGGACATCTGGTTCCCAAACCCCCACTGGAGGGGCTCAGGCCACCCCAGGCTCAGGCAGTGGCAGGACTCACAGCGCAGGCCACGGGCCGGAAGGAGGTGAGCCTCTCGGCGGGGTAGGACGTGTTGCCACTCCAGGCATCCCAGGACGGGTACTCACCCCGCTCCAGCACATACTGCTGCCCTTGGAAACCGGCGTGCTCAAAACCCACCCACCTGCAGACAGAGGGTAGAGAGTGCAAGAGGTTAAGAGGCCCCCCCACCCTGAGTTCTAGACCAGTGGTGGTCACGCAGGGGTGACTCTGTCCCCCAAGGAGGCATGTAACAATGTCTGCAGGCATTTCTGGTCCTCGTGCTGGGAGGAGGGAGCAGAGGGTTTTGCCGCTGGCGTTTAGTGAGTAGAGGCCAGGGATGCTGCTAAACGTCCTCCAAGGCACAGGACAGCCCCCCAGCACAGAACTACCCGGCCCCAAACATCCAGCCTGTTGACATGGACGAGTCCAATCTAGACCTAGTAGCCCACTGCCTCGCTGTGCGTACTGTAGGTAGGGGACCGGCTCCGTGCAGGTAGCTGGCACTCTTGCACGTGTCCCTCTAGGCCATGTAGATGAGGCTTGACCACATGCTGACTTAAGCCTTGGCCATCTCATGACTCTCTCTCTCTCTCTTAACAAAACATATCTCATGCTCAGAGCCTCAGTCAGGCAACAATGTTCAATTACAGAATGCTAGTATTATTATTATTATTTTTTTTACTATATTTAGTTATAGTTACCTTCTACTTTTGGTGAGTGATATTGGCTTTTGATTTGTGCCTAAGAGGGACATTTCAGATGCAACACTGGGTTTTAAAGGTCTGCCCCCGCAGGGCTGCCTCATCCAGTGGGAAGGCTCTGTGTGAATGGCGCCCCTTACATTTGAGCAGTGCACAACCTGCGCGACTTTACACTGCCATGCTGCACACTCCCCAGCATCTCAGACCCAAGGAAGGCACACCGGTACAGTTAGAGCCTGGGAAGATAACACCTAGAACATCTAAAAGTCCCAGCACCCCTCTCTAGATCACTTCCTGTCTCCCCCACCCCGATCCCAATCCCCCTGGACTCACGCTCCACTCAGCACTTTCAAAGATCGCACAGTCTCAAAACCAAGCTCCAGCACACTGGGGCACTCAGCTGTGAACTCATGCCGCCGGCCTTGGAAGCCCTCCTCATCCCACACCACGATCTATGCCGGAGAGAAAAGGTGGAGACGCGCATCAGAGTCCCGTGAGCGGTTAGGGCTTCACCCCAGGAGTCAGGGTGGGGCAGATCAGGTAAAGCAGGGATTGCAAACTCACATGCCTCCAGGGGCCAGGAAAGGAGCGTGAGGGCTGAGGACCCAGGAGCATAGGCCCTGTGGAAGTGGGTGGCATCTGCTCAGCGCCACCTACTGTTGCCACATGATAATGCAACCAACTGTTAAATTTCCCAAGACAACCCCTATATCTGGACTTTTCTGTGGACCTTCCATGTTTTCAAAGGCTGATGACAAACTCAAAGGTTGGGTTTTTTTTTTCTTCTCTTTTTTTAACACAGAGGAAGTCAAAGAAATCATGCCCAGAGACTATGTGCCATCACCAGTTTGCCATCTCTGCCAGAGAGACGGTTGAATTTGGGACCATAAGACACAAGTTCAAATCAAGACCCCAGTGTGTGAACTTGGGCAAGACCCTCTCCCTCTTGGAGCCTTGATTGCATCCTCTGTGAAATGGGCCCTCATTACCGCCCGCCAGGGGTGAGGTGGGGATTCAGTGAAGGTGGGGGCGGTGGTCCCCAGGATCTGGGTTCGACCTGTGCCCTCCCACTTCCCAGACATCGCCCCCTTCCCATGCCTCTTCCTACCTTCCAGTGTCCCGCTGACTTGGTGCACTGCAGAGACATGTTGCTTGTTTCCTACACAAGAGGAGAACGTGATGCGCTTCTGCCCTGACTCTGCTCCCCTCCATGAGGTTGAAGTCTAGTTTGGGCTGATTGGGCTCCAGATGGGCTCCAGATGGGCCTGCGGTTGGGGGCAAAGTGTGGCTCGGCCTGTCCCTCCCCTACCCTTTCCATCTGTGACCAATACCGTCTGCTTTGCTTCCATCCTACCGCTATCTCAGAATGTACCCATTCTGGGTCCCATTCCTCTAAGCCCTGCTCTGTATTGTTTTATCTGCTCACTATGGGAAATTTTCTGTAGCTGCTGGTGGGCGGATGTTTCACCCCAGGCAAGAACCAAGGTGCTCAGCTTAAGATAGCCTCCCAAAGACAGCATCTGACCCAAAAAGGGAACTCTAATAGTGGAAGCTGAGGCAACAGGATTGCAGGAGTAATTCTGGTTTTAAATGGGGGTTGCAGGTACTGGTCTTGATGTCTGGGTCCTAGTTAGGATGCCTCGGTTAGGATGAGGATGGCATTCAGGATGGCACAGTGATGTCCCCAGGATTGGGGACCTGGGCTCCCCTCCCTCCCAGGATGCTCACCCAGAGCTCAGATCCCACTCCTTCTCCGAGCCTGGGACTTACCGAGATGGACCCAGAGAACATGCCAGACCTGGCACCAGCGGAGGTCAGGCTCTTATAGGCAGGGAGGAGGGAGGGCCCCTGGGGGACAGAGCCCTGACTCAGCAAGCGAGCAACGGGAACAAAAGCCAGCCCTGGCTGGAACTCCAATAGAGAGGTGTCAGCAGCATTGGCTTTGGCTGGGAGGGAAAGGTCAGGTTGCTCCCACTCAGGGATTACCCATGAAGAAGGCAAGAGGAGGAAGGTCCGCCTTAATCAGCTCCATGGGACTCCTGACTGGAGAAGGATAACAAGCGGTAGACACAGAGTCTAAAAACCTCGTCCTTCCTCGTCTGACCTGGGACAGGTCGTTTCCCCTATTTCTTCCTGGAAAATGGGACAAGAATAAACTATATCACAGGACTGGTGTGAGATTGTGTAACATGCCTGGAACAGACATTCAACAAATGCCTATACGTTTCCCCTTCCCAGGTCCCTTCCTCTTCCAGTGGGAGCAATCAGGGTAGGCTTCATGGTGGAGGTGGCATTGAAACTAGGCTCTGAAGGGTGAGGAGGATTTGTACAAAGTGAGATGGAAGGAAATGCTTTTGCTGGGCAAAGCTGTAGAGGTAGGAATATGGGGCTGGTGGCCTGATGGTGCTGGAGTTCAGGGACCCTGAAGGACAGCAGAGGGACACAGGCAGGAAAGGTGGCTGGGCCAGGGCCTCCAGGGCCCACAAAGCTCAGAGAGGAGTCCAGAGGGCTCTGTGGGCAGAATGAAGGAGCTGGTGGGTGTGAACATGCTTTGCAAACTGTACCACACCTGCCGAATATCCAGGTTTTGTAGAATTCGCTTTGTGCGCCCTCTCCCCACACTCCCACCCTCTGAGTTGGCCTAAGAGGGGGCTTTCACAGCATGGGAAAGAGCATGGCAGGAAACCAGATCGCTCTGGGTGACCTGGAGGATGTCCTAGGTCAGCTCATGGCATCTAAAATGGCAATATTAGTTCCCTCCTGAGAGGGTTAAAGGTAGCCCTATCAAACGCATAACTTTAGGGCTTCCCTGGTGGCGCAGTGGTTGAGAGTCCGCCTGCCGATGCAGGGGACACGGGTTCGTGGCCCGGTCCGGGAAGATCCCACATGCCGCAGAGTGAGCCATGGCCGCTGAACGTGCGTGTCTGGAGCCTGTGCTCTGCAATGGGAGAGGCCACAACAGTGAGAGGCCCGCATACCGCAAAAAAAAAAAAAAAAAAAAAGCATAACTTTAATATTAGTTTGCCATGAAGATTAAAGGCTAAGAATGTAGGCTCTGTAGCCAGACTGCCCGGGGTTGTGTCCCACTCTTGTTGGCTCGGTAACCTTAAGTATGTTACTTAATCTCTCTGAGCCTCAGTTTCCTCATATGTAAAATGGGTATAACAAAGTAAATTGGGTTTAACCTAAGAGATAGGGGTATTGTGAGGGTAAGTGTGAGTTACACATGAACAGCACTTGCTGTTCCGGAACTTCGCCTGGGACATAACATTCATCATGTGTCTCCATCATCATTGTCATCATCATTGCTAATAAAAAAAAATTACTATGGACACATCTGCACTCCCACGTTTGTTACAGCATTATTCACAATAGTCAAGAAGTGAAAATAACCTAATTATCCATCAGTGGATGAGTGGATAAAGAAGAGGTGGTATATAGATAGAATGGAATATTATTCAACCTTGAAAAAGAAGGACATCCTGCCATTTGCGACAGCATGGATAGACCTTGAGGGCATTGTGCTAAGTGAAATAAATCAGACAGAGAAAGACAAATACTCTATGATTTCACTTACATATGGCATCTTAAAAAGACAAAATCAGAGAAGTGGAGAGTAAAATGGTGGCTGCCAGGGGCTGGGAGGTGGGGGAAACAGGGAGATGGTGCTCAAAGGGTATAAACTTCCAGTTATAAGAATAACAAGTTTGGGGACCTAATGTACAACATGGTGATTACAGCTAATACGTATCGTATACTTGAATGTTGCTTAGAGAGCAGATCTTACATGTTTCCCAACAACAAAATAAATAGTAACTATGTGATGGGATGGAGGTAGCAATCATTTTGCAATTTGCAAATGTATCAGATCAACATGTGGCACACCTTACACTTACACTATGTTGTGTGTCATTTATATTTCACTAAAGCTGGGGAACATGATTACCCTTAAATACAGGAGGGCGTCGTTTTTAAGAGCTTGGGTTCAGGAGTTAAAAGGATGTGACTGGGACTTCCCTGGTGGTCCCGAGGTTCAGACTTCGCCTTCCAATGCAGGGGGTGTGGGTTCGATCCCTGATTGGGGAACTAAGATCCCACATGCCTCGTGGCCAAAAACCAAAATGAATAAATAAATAAATAAAACAGAAGCAATATCGTAACAAATTCAGTAAAGACTTTTTAAAAAATGGTCCATATCAAAAAAACTTAAAAAAAAAAAAAAAAGATGTGACTCCCAACTCCATCTTACAGATGAGGAAAGAGGCTGAGAGACGGGAAAGGGACTTGCCTCGGTTTCCTCATCTGCAAAGAGGATTGATCTCAGAGTCCCCACCATCATAATGAGGATTATAGGAGCCAAGTCAGTCAGATGCTCCCAGTGGAGCCATCCAGCATGGGGCCGTGCACCCCCTACTTCTGCCCTCGCTGGTTGGCTGGCAGCCCATTACCACAGGGATCATGGAACTGCCCCAGACATCTTGACCCTGAAACCCAGACCTGTGGGTGGCCCCTACCACAGGCATCTTGGCCCCCATTACAGTGGCTGCCCCATCCTGCGGTCGCTGGCCCCCTCCCAGGCCTTGGCCCAGGATGAAAGGCTGAGGGGGAGGCCAGGAAGTGAGGCGGGGGTGGAAGGGCACAAGGCAGAGCTGGCCCCAGGCCACAGTGACCTCCAGGCGCAGCTGGGCTCCGCGGGGAATCTGGGTTCCTGGACCCCCATAGAAGAAGCAAAAACCTATGCAGAATCCCCTCTCCCCGCCCCCCCCACCTGGGGCCGGGGAGTCAGACTGCAGGCTGGTCTGGCCCAGCAGCGCCCCTGGGTCCCTCCAGCCCTGGCTCTACTATGAGTTCGCCCTGTGTGACCTTGTTGAAGTCCATTGTTCTACCCGGGCCTCAACCTGACATCCGTCTCTCTCTGTCTGTGTCTCTCCCCATCACCGTCCACCTGCCCCTCTGTAGGTCCATCTCCATCATCTCTCTTTCTCTGTCGCTCTCCACTTCTCCCAATCTGTCTCCCTGTTTCTCTCTCGCAACCTGGTTTCCCTAGCTCCCCCTTACCCGGGCCAGTTCCTGACTCTGACCTCTCTGGACCCTAGTTTTGCTCATCTGCCAAATGGGTACAATGAAAGTGCCAAATAAGGTGGGCTGTCCTGGGACCTGACCAGAGGCAGCGGTGACGCATTTAGCGCTACTCACGGCCCCTTCTTTCCTGTGCGGCACCCCATAGGGACACCTGCGCCACTGATAACTGCAGACACGGAGGCCCTGAGGGATAGAGACTTGCCAAATGCCACACAGTGCAGAGTGGCCGAGCCTGGACTCAAACCCAGGTCCCCTACCTTCTGGGGGCTCCCCTTTTCCCTGCCCCAGGATTGGCAGCCAGCGGGGACCCTGTGGGCCCAGCCCCGGCTGGGGTTGGTGAGAGCGGCACCCAGGCAGGGGCTGGGCAGAGGCGAAGCGATGTGGCTACTGGCCAGGGTTTCTGCTGTGCCTCCTGAGCTCACAATGGGAAGTGCTGCCCTTTGCAGGAACCCGGCAGGGTCAGGCCTCTGAGGCCCCTGACTCTCTGCCTGGGGCCTGCTGAGCCAGCTCCCCCTTTGTGCCACAGACCACAGGGTCTGGTGTCTGCCAGACTATAAAATGGGGGGTCGGGCCCTCGTCACCCACTGCACCAGCCTGCCCTCCTGCCTGCCCTCCAGCAGGAAGTAGCAGGGCCCCAGGTAAGAGGGGACCCACCGCAGCTAAAAGCCCCAGGGGAGGGGAGGGGACAGAACAGAGGCAGAGAGAGGGGGAGGCAGAGAGATCAGGGACAGAAAAGAGTCAGGGAGACGGGGTAATCAGGAGAAAGGCAGAGAGAGAGAGAAAGAGAGGGAGAAAAGATAAAAATAGAGACAGGCAGAGAGAGGAAGAGAGGGAGGGAGGAAAAGAAAGAGAAGAAAGACAAAGAACAGATAGAGAGAGAGATGCAGAGGTATAAAGAGAGCAAGATACTGGGGAGAGAAACAGAAAGACAGAAGCATAGGCAGAGAGAGAAGTAAAAACAGAAATAAACAGGAAGGCAGCAAGAGGGAGGGGGAGGGGAAAGGGAGGAGGCGGGGGTGGTGGGGGAGAGGAGAGAGAGACTATTGAAGGGATGAGCACATGTCCAGAAAGCAAGGAACCCAGCTACCATACGAGGGGAATGTTGATTCATAGACTGACTTGGCCGGGGTCAGGGTGGGGGTAAGCAAGCGCCTGGAAGCCACAGATGTGGCCCAGATGTGTGGCCTTGCCCATCGTGGGCAGAGCACCCCAAAGTCACCGCAGTCTTTCTCAGGGGGAGACGCAGGGAGGGATCTGCTTGCCCCAACCAGCTCTTTCTTACAGAAAGTGTTCAGGAATCCACTGCCAGAGGGTCTTGATGATCTGCGCCCTCAGGGGGTCCTGGAGCCCCCTGGAAATTGTCTCCAAAATTAAAGGGGGCATTTTTTTTCCCTGGGGACGAGGACAAGGCGTTCTTCAAACACTCAAAGGCATCCATGACCCCAAAGTAATGAGGAACCACTGGAATTGACCAAAGGCCTCTCCACCCAACGCCTACACAGCCACAGCCTCCTTTTAGAACCCTGCCATGGGCCAAACACGTCCTCCTGGAGCCTCCTTTACGCCCCAGTCCCAGGCCTGTGTCTGCACCCACACACCCGTTCCCAGGCAGTACCAGAGGCAGCAGTTTGACTGGGAAAGGAGAGAGGAACATGCAGTCATGCAATCTCTGAACAGATGTTAATTGAGCATCTCCTGTGGGCCAGGTGCTGACCAGGTGCTGGGGATGGAAGGATGAATCAATCCCAATAAGTAAATGGCAAAGCCCAGTTGCTGGGTGCTTGCCCTGAAATTGGAGTCCTACCACTTAGTAGCTGTGTGGCCTTGGGCAGGTCATCCCACCACCCCCACCACCCCCACCACCCCCACCAGCCTCAGATTGCTCAGAGGAGATAAGAGGTTACAGTGAGGGACGGATGTGTTCATTCATGAATGTAACAGAGCCTGGCCTCCCTTAGGCTTTCCCAAACGGGACTTCTTGTTATGAATCTGCTGAGGCAAGTTGAGGTTGCCCAAGACAAGAAGCATGATAAGTGGTGAGAAGCATGATAAGTGACTCCGGGGGGGCAGAGGAAGGACACGGCAGGGGGACAGCGAGGACACGGCTTGGTGGAGGTACCGGCAGGGTCTGAGGCCTGGAGAAAAGCATAACAGGGACGAGTGGTCCCCAGACAGGAAATCCTTGACGGCAAAGGGAGATGGGGACAGAAAACATTCAGGCTTCTGTTTTAGAAGGAGAAAGACTAGATGAATTCAGAGAAGCCTGAGCACACGGGGTGATGGGGCATGAGAGCCAGGGAGGCAGCTTGGGGGCGCCATCCCTGACTGAACCCAGGCCGAAGGGTTCTTTACAGCCTTTTGCAGCCGGGAACCATGTCTCAGCCAGCGGCCAAGGCCTCGGCAACAGCTGCGGTGAACCCAGGGACTGATGGGAAGGGCTCAGCCCCGGGCTCCGGCCCCGCCCAGGCCCCAGCCCAGCGGGTGCCCGCTGCCAAAGGGGACCTGCCTCCCGGGAGCTACAAGGTGAGGACCTGGGGGCGGGGTGGCTGGGCTCCACCCCGCGCTTCCTCTCCCTCCTCCCCTTACCCCTCCCCTCCCTCTTCCTCCCCCTCCTCCGCTCCCCTCCCCTCCAGTCTCCGCAACCGGCTTGCACCTGCTTACATTTTGTCGCATGCAAGAAACAGATGGAGAAGGAGAGAAAGCGGGCTGGCTTAGCAGCAGGAAACGGCTGTCCCAGGAGGTCCTCCAGGGCAGAAGGCCGGCCTCAGACACTCTTGAAAAGTGTTCCAAGCGGTCGGTCAGGCTGAAAGGGCTCCTGGAAAGCGAGGCATCCGGTCCCTTCGGATTGGGTTGGGTTGGGTTTCAACCTCGGGTGCACAGAACTGGGTCATTTCACCACCCTTGGTTCATGACAGGCTGTCATGCAGTCCACCCCTGGCCAGATTTTATTTATGTAGTCGCTTATTTAATGGTTAATTTCAATTTAATTTTTAATAATACAACACGCACCAGCAAACCCACCACTTGTGTGAAAAGCCAGGACTTGGTAAACATCCTCAATCTAACTTCAAAGTGTTCCCGCCCCCCTCCGTTCCCACCTCTCCAGCCGCCTACCCGCCCCCCACCGTCCCGCGAGCCCACCTCCTTCCTCCCCTACGCGAGGCTACTGCCATCCCCACCCCGTCCGTCATCTGCTTGCTTGCTTTTTTATATACTTTGATGCATTGTTCCTTTAAAAGTATATATGTGTGTTTTATTTGTTTTTAACTTACTGAAATGTACCATATGTAATCTTTCTGGATTTTTCTTTTTTCTTCCTATGAGATTTCTAATAGTCACTGATACTGTTGTGCATTGCTGTGGGTGATTCGTTTTGGTTGCTGTGTGATGTTTCAGAGTGTGACCGTCACTCCTGGGTGATTGGTAGCTTTGCTGTCGTGAACGGCTTGGTCAAGGTGTTTTCAGCCACGTCACCTGCAAGAGTTTCTCTTGGGCAGATAAGTGTAGGAGTGGAAGGGCTGGGTCAAGGGTATGTGAACCTCTTTCCCTTTTATAGCTGGAAACTGAGGCTCAAGAGAAGGCATCCACTTGCCTCGGTCCAAGTGAATGGCAGCGTTTTCCCAACTTGGGACAACAGATAAAAACCAAAATTGGATGCTTAGTGAGAGGAGGGGATTAGCCCACGTTTACACAGGGGCCCCTGCTTCTGGCCTCCCCTATGGTTTGTTGGGTAGACTGGTGAATGTTTCCTGAGCATCAGCTCTGTGGCAGGGGCTGGGGCTTGGAGATAAAGAAATGGATCCACCCCATTGGTCTTTGGAAGGGTTGAGTGAAAGGGGAGAGGGATGCATAGAGATACCCAGAAGCAAAGCAGCAGTGACTGTGTAGTGTGTTACTTGTGCTGCTGATGGGATGAGCACAGTGGGGGGGGCACTCAACCAAGCTCACCCAGGGAGAGGGTATCAGGGAGGGCTTCCTGGAGGAGGTGACATCTGAGCCTAGGACAGGACAGGGGACATGAGCTCCAGGATGGGGATATGTGACGAAGAAGGCATCCCAGACAGGAGAAAGAGCACAGATAATGGCCTGGAAGGAAGATCCATCAGTTCCTAAAGATGGTACAGATATTAAGTTCACAGATCTTGGCTCATGGCAAGCTCTCGTGTGATCTGGGCACAGCCTGCTCTTATTTACATAGGTACTTAATGCATATTTGACCTGGAGCCTCTCCCTGCTCACTCTGCCCCCTTGACATGGGGGCTTCTCTCCTGCAGCTGGTGGTCTTTGAGCAGGAGAACTTCCAGGGCCGGCGGGTGGAATTCTCCGGGGAGTGCTTGAACCTGGGAGACCGCGGCTTCGACCGAGTGCGCAGCCTCATTGTCGTCTCAGGACCGTGAGTGTTGGGCAGTGGAAGGGCACTCCCACAGCCCTAGTAAAGTAATAAGAAAACGACCGTAGCTGCCATTTACTGGCCACCCGCTCCACTCCATGCCTATCACCATGCTATTAGAGACACATACAGTCATCCTTCAGTATCCGAGGTGGATTTGTTCCAGGATACGCAGTGGATACCAAAATCCTCGGATGCTCAAGTCCCCATAGTACAGCCGAACCTCCGTATCCGCAGATGTTGGACGCATGGGTACTGGGGCCAACTGTATATTATTTCCAGTACTTCTTTCAAACCCAAGAGGGAGGAAAGAGAGGTATGATTCTCCTTCCCATTTTACAGGTGAGGAAACTGAGACTCTGAGAGGTGATTTGATTAACATAAGGTCACACTGACAGTAAGTCATGATTCCAGGCTCTAGAGAGATGTTTTTTCTGCTATAGAAGGAACGCTGCCCATCACTGATAGCAGGAGGAAGCCAAAGAGCCAGGTGTCCATTAGCTGTCCCCTCTTCTGGGCATCAAGCAGCCTTAAAGGTAATACTAAGCATCTGTTGAGTACCCTTTCGTGCCAGGCACTGACTGAGGGCTTTACCTAGATGATCCTACAGTGCTGTATGAGGTAGGGGCGATTCTTATTCCCATTTGACAGATGAGGAAACCGAGGCTCAGAGAGGTTAAGTCCCTTGGCCAAAGTCACCTAGCGGTAAGTGGTAGACCCTGGGTTCAACTCAGGTTGATCAGTTTCATCTCTAGCGCTTTAATCACCATGCTCCACAGCCTGCCCTTAACTCTCTGGGCTTCTCTGGGCATTAGTGACCCCCATATAAAACAAGAATAATTGTCCCTTGGACATAGTGGCTGCACCAACTTCAGCCCCTGTGCACGAAGCTCAGGGTGCAGGGTCAGCCCCCGGATAAGACCCACAGGGCCCCCTTGCCTCTTGTCTGTCCAGCAAAAAAGCCCTCAAGGAGTGTGATCAGCCGGTACACCCAGCATACAAAGAGCAGAGATAAGCTTTGAGGTCAGACAGGTCTGGGTTTGAGTCCCAGCTCCCCTGTCTGCCTTGTTCAGCGTCCAAGCCTCAGTTTCCTCATCTCTGAAATGGGCAGAGTAATGGTCCTCACTACCCTCCACTGGATCATTCTAAGGTCTGAAGGTGATATCGCAGCATGGGCCTGGCACTTTGGCGGTGCCCAAACATGGCAGGTGGCAGAGGATTATTTACCCACCCTGTTGCCCTGTGAGTTTAGCCAAGTCACCCTGGGCCAGGGTAGGCTGGTAACCTCAGCCCCACCCTCAGACTGCCCAGCTGGGGGCAGAAGCTGCCGGATGTGGCCAGTTTGGGTTTGCAGGCTTTTTTCATTGTCTGTGACTCAAACCCAGAGCATCTCTCCTCAAGCAAAGATGCGGCTGGTCTTTGGTGTGTGCTCTGGGACTGCACCTGATGGGAGACAAAAGATCCTGTGTTCCAGGGCCCTGGCTCTGTGTCAGGACCAGCAGAGTCATGGGAAAAACAGAGGTGGAAAAAAAAAAAATGAGGGGATGAGGTGGGCAGGGGGAGGGGAGGAGAGGTGTGCCCTCACATAGATGGGGAGGGGAGGCATGCCTGCCTGAAACCTAGGAGGCCTCAACTGACACCTGACACCATCATGTGACTTTAGACCAGTGACTTAGCCCCTCTGAGCCTCAGTTTCCATATCTGGGAATTCAGATTTCTGCCCTACCTCTCTCCTTGCTTATAAGACTCAAATGAACCGTAGGAGATGAGAAAAGGCACTAAAATAAATATTGACAATTCCTCACTCATGTAACAGGTCCTCACTGGGCATTATGACTCCTGAATAAGACAGTTTTGGGGGAGGGTGGCAGGGTGGCAGGACCACATCAGTGTCTGTCTTTCCATAAGCTCAGATCTCCAGCAGCTTCCCTTCTTCTTTAGTCATGAAAGATATTACTGATTATGCTTTCTCTTTTAAACTCTCATAACCTCCTGACAAGGTAGGTGCAATCATTTCTTCTCCTTTTCGGAGGCTTAATGAGCTTAAGTGACTTGCCGAAAGTCATACAGAAAATAAATGATGAACTGGGATTAGAACTCAGGTCCATCTGTTTCCAAAGTCTATGTTCTTAACTCCTACAAGGCACCACCTTCCAAGGCTCCCTTCCCATCCACCCATCCATCCATCTGTCCATTCATTCTCCACCCATTTCTTTATCCCTCTATTTACCCCTCCCTCCATCCATCCATTCTCCATCATGCATCCATCCATCAATACACTCATCCATAGATCCAGCCATCTACCCTTCTATCCACCTGTCCATCCACCTGTCCATCCACTTATCTACTTATCCATTTAACCTCCCTCCCTCCCTCCCTCCCTCCCTCCCTCCCTCCCTCCCTCCCTCCCTCCCTCCCTTCCTTCCTTCCTTCCTTCCTTCTGGCTTCCTTCCTTCCTCCCTCCCTCCTCCCTCTTCTCCTCTACTCTAGACTAGGGAGGACTGAGGCAGATTCACCTCTATTCTGGAAGAATCAGTCTGCATCTTCAATTCTGTCACTCCAGTGTGGGTTGGCGCATTCCTCAGACAAGACTTGAGGCTCCTGGGACACATTCTGTTTCAGTCTGTGGTGGTAGCCCATCCCTCCTCCATCTGCCGCATCTCCTTCTGGGTAGAGGAAGGTCCCAGCAGCCCCCAGGGAGATAAGACTAATGTCAGTGACCCCTCAGCCCTCTCATGTTCCCTCAGAACTCCTGAACACATAGAGAGCAAAGTTCGAGAGGCTCCTTAGTCTCAGCCTTCTCATCTATGAAATGGGGATCATCTTATCTCCCCCGGAACCCCTGGTCCCTCTAACACAAGCTCACTGCCATTCTCAATCAGGCTGCACTGAGAAAGCCCCCATCTGACATCAAGCTTAGTTAGTCCTTTTAGAGAACCGAACACCTGCATATGCGCAATCTGAGAGGTGAATATTACTATCGTTTCCCTCCCACTGCCCTCATACCGATTACTGTCTTCTGTATGCCAGGCCAGTCTTTACCAAAAATACAGGTGATTCAAGCACCTGTATCAATTTTTCCCTACCCCCATACCTCCAGGACTATTATTTATTTAATATATTTCATTTTAAATGACCTTTTTTGACCCAAGTAAACATATAGCAAAAGAACCTTTGCATCACTTTTACAAATGGACAGCTGATATCATCTGCTATAAGTTAAAGGTATCCGTAAACAAATTTATACAATGAACACAGTATAATAGCCTGCTCAAGGCTCTGGGCTGGTGGCCTGTTCTTCCTTTGCTACAAAGAGAGATTAATAAGTGTTAAAGACACATTAGTATCCAACAAAGACTTTCTCCTAGCTGGAATCCATTTTTTAAAAAATGTCTTCTTGTGTGTTATTTCTCCCAAGTCCTTATAATACTTAAATTATATGTAAATCCTACATCTGGGGAAACATTTTGGTCGTATCATTACACACATTGTCTCATTTAATCCTTCACCAACTTCAAGAAAATAGGCGTATTAGATGAGGAAACCGAGGCTCAGAGAAGTGAAGCAACTTCCTGTGGTCACACAGCCAGTCAGTGGCATAGCCTGGGATCAAACCCACCGGCCTTGGGGCTGCCTTGCAAGGGGAAGATCGGAAGGCAAGTGGTGGGAGGGGCTTCTGCTAAGGATTCCTCTCCTCTCTGCCTTTGCCCCTCCTGACTCTCCCCGCCCTCCCCATCTCTCTCATGTCCAGCTGGGTTGCCTTTGAGCAGTCCAACTTCCGGGGGGAGATGTTCATCCTGGAGAAGGGCGAGTACCCGCGATGGGACACGTGGTCCAGCAGCTACCGCAGCGACCGGCTCATGTCCTTCCGGCCCATCAGGATGGTGAGTGGCTCCTGTACCGGGCCTGGGGGATTAGTGCGGCAGGGCAGGAGCAAGCGTGAGGTCTGATGGCCAGGAGAGCAAAGGAGTCAGGTGAGCAAGAAAAATAAAGAAGGAATGGTGGGCAGGGAGGCGCAGCGACCTCTGAGTTGTCCAAGGGCAATGGCTCTTGTGCTCAACAATTCATAAGGCATCCCTGATACACTCATCGTGTGTCCAGCTCCTACTAGGAGCCCAGGGCCAATGGAACCTAGTTTTTTCCTTCTCTGCAGCTGTCAAGAGTGGACTGAACCTCTCAGTTGTTGTCTTCCTTGACTCTCTTTGTGGAATGTTTCTAATTGCTGACTGCACATTAGGCACTCCTGGGGAGCTTCGAAAAATCCCAAGGTCCATCCAAATCATCAGACATGCAGGTTGAAGCTCGTGTGTTAGCTGAAAAGAGGGATATTGTAGAAAGGCACCATGAAAGGCACCTTATCCTGATGATAAGACTGTATACTGAATTAGCCCCTTTATAATGTTTAACTAGAGTAGGTAGCATAACTTCAAGACTCAACACCAAAATAGGTGGAGTTATCTCCAAGCCAATCACAGGTTTCTTCTAGAGTTACGTTGATGATGATTCATGAACCAGCCACATCTTCACTCACCAATGTTAGTGTCTGATGGTAACCAACTTTTGCCATCTGAGATGGGAATTTTCATGAAGAGTTCTTTTTTTTTTTTTGCGGTACGCGGGCCTCTCACTGTTGCGGTCTCTCCCGTTGCGGAGCACAGGCTCCGGACATGCAGGCTTAGCGGCCATGGCTCACGGGCCCAGCCGCTCCGCGGCATGTGGGATCCTCCCGGACCGGGGCACGAACCCGCGTCCCCTGCATCAGCAGGCGGACTCTCAACCACTGCGCCACCGGGGAAGCCCCGTGAAGAGTTTTCATGCATGTCCTTTTGAGGCTATCATGTGCCCACAGCCAGCTGTTTTGGCATCACCAAACGTACCTTAATGGATTATCCATTCCGATCATTCCTAGTGTTTTTCTCAAATTGAGGCTGAATTATCAGCCTTAATAATGGACTCTTTGTAACAATTCGTAGAAATCTCTCCGTCAATGGTCCTTATAAGGCGGTCTATGTCAACGGACCTTGTTTGGAAGAGCGATCAGCTAGGGCATTTCCAGTAACTTCTAGAACCTTTCTGTCCAATATAATAGCCACATATGGCTATTAAACACTTGAATCTTGGCTAGTCTGAATGGAGGTGTGTAACAGACATGCCAGGCTTTGAATATATAGTAAAAAAGGAGAATAAGAATGTAAAATACCTCATTAATATTGCCATGTTGGCTACATATTGAAATCATCATAATTTAGACACATTTGCTTAAATAAAATATATTATTAGAAAAAAATCCCTGAGGGGGAGGGAAAAATGAGGAGCTTGGGATGAACACACGCACACTTCTGCATATAAGATAGATGACTGACGGGGACCTACTGTATAGCACAGGGAACTACCTAATATTCTGTGATAACCTATATGAGAAAAGAATCTAAAAAAGAGTGAATATATGTATGTATAACTGAATACCTGAAATTAACACAACATTGTAAATCAGCTATACTCTAATAAAAGTAAAATTTTAAAACAAAGAAAAAATTCCCAATGCCTGGACCCCGCCCCAGACCAATTAAATCCACATCTCTGGGGCTAAGTCACAGGCACTGATATCTTCTCATGCCTCCTAGGTAGTCTCTGGGTAGCCAGGGCTGAGAGCCACTGGTCTAATTCCTCCTCTGTATCCCTGCCACCATCCTAACGTGGCCCATCTTCTCTCATACCTGAGTGGCTCCAACTCCCTGCCAGCTGGTTCCCTGACTCCTTTCCAGCCCTCTCTCCTGGGAAGTTAGAGGGATCTCTATCTCAACCATCTTCCACCTACAGTCCTTCATTCAACCACAAACACATTGATGTGTTTCTGCCAGGCTGTGTCGTAGGCTCTGGGTGTGCAGCTGTGCTTGGGACAGGCAAGGTCCCTGCCCTCGTGGGAGGTATCTACTGAAAACCTCATCACAAAAATGAATCTGTAATGGCAAACAACTGTTGCACGTGCTGCACGGGGGCCGTGCAGTGTGCTAGGAGAGGGGAAGAGGAAACCGGAGCTCTGATGTTGGGGAAGAGGGGGTGGGAGGGGTCAGGGGTGATCAGGAGAGACAGCTTGCAAAGGATGGGAACTGAGTCAGCCATTTGAACAGTCTCCCAGGGAACAGGTAGGGCAGAGTTCCTGGAATGAAGATGGAGTGGGTGGGACCAAGGAACTAAAATACGGCCACTATGGCTGCAGCAGAGGGAGTGGAAGGGAACAGGGTGCAAGATGGGATGGGAAGAATGAAATGCTTCTCTGGAAGGTTCTGCCCTTCGCTGGCTGTGTGACATTGATCAAGAACCTTGACTTCTCTGAGCCTCTGCATCCCTGATCATCATAATAAAAATAATAAATTTGCTTGGAGCACTGGGTGTATGTATGCCAGACATCATGCTAAGTGCTCTGTATGGATTAACTCCAAGAAGTAGAGGCTGACACTCCCTTTTCCCAGATGAGGAGGGCGCTTTGAGGCTGGACAACTGCAGTCCTGGGCGAGTCCCATGGTGGCCTGAGCAGACTCCGCTCTCTCTTTCCACACCCAGAAGGCCCTGCTAAGTCACTTCTCTTTGCCCCATTCATACTTCACAGCCCTGACCCAGTCTCTCCTTCCCCAGGACGCCCAGGCGCACAAGCTCTGCCTGTTTGAAGGTGCCAACTTCAAGGGCAACACCATGGAGATTCAGGAGGACGATGTGCCCAGTCTCTGGGTCTACGGCTTCTGTGACCGCGTGGGCAGCGTGAAGGTCACCAGCGGAACGTAAGAATCCCTCCTGTGGGCCCTCATCCCCTGCTTCAAGCTCAGACAGATTCGGACGCCGTTCCCCTTACAGGATGTGACATCAGACATACAGGAAAGGCCCCAGCTCCTCCTAAATTCTCTCTGTGCCAGTGGCTGGGGTTCCACGAAGAGAGTTTCATCCCTCTGGGGAGTGGAGTCATTTGTTGACGAACTACATGTCAATGTAAACAGACCTAGCAAGTTGTTCTAAAAAGTGGGAAGATGGAGCGAATAGGGGCTTCTAACTCTGTATTTGGGTTGGAGGAATAATTAAGTGCAAGGGGCAGAGTTGACCTGAGTAGATGAGTCTGGATGTGTCTAGGGAAAGGGAATATTCAGGGAAATTGTAGCCTCTAGGGACATGAGTTGAATGACATCTGAGAGGTGAGACTGTGTAATGAAAGGTCCTTAACCCCATCACTGATGCACTGTGGGACCTGGGTGAGCCACATGCCCCCTCTGTGACTCAGTGTTGCCATCTATACAATGGGCTCAGCAGACTCCTTATTCCGAAGGACTCCTTCTGCTCTGAACTCTCAGGATTTGAAGCTTTCAAAACAGAGCCCCATGTCCCCATGTCCATGAGAACACAGGGAAGGGCCGGATACCCGAAGGAGGTCACTTTATCGATGCCCCTGCCTCCAAACAACCATGCCAGACACCCCTGGTCTCCTCTAGGCAAATGTAAGGTGTCTGCCTCTCCACCCCAGACTCTTTCTGAGCTCCTGTAACACCGTCAGGGCTCTGACCTTTTTCTTGCTATTTTCTCCTTCCCTGAAACCCAGTATCCCTGATTTCAAGCAATCTGAAATTTACTAAACATTGCCTGTGAGCCAGGCTCTGTGCTCAGCACACTGGGGGAGGCGGAGATGAAGAAGGGCCAGTTCCTGCCTTCAGGGGGCTTACTCAGTCTAGCAGGGAGATGTCAGTACACCTGTGAGATGATGTCCAACAATAATAGGTAAGAGATGGTCCCCACAGGAGGTCAGAGGAGGAAGGAAGGTTTCTGGGACCGGGGTATGTGTGCTGGAGTGGAGGGTGGGTCCACTGGCAAGGCTGGAACTAAATCAGACTTTGAAAGAAGGGCAGGGGCTCTGGGAGAGGGCTGGAAAAACCCTCCCAGCAGAGGCAAGGACAGAATTAGAAATAAATCATGGATAATAACTGGTATTAATTGCTTACTGTGGACCAAGCACTGCGCTAACTACCTTCAATGAATAGTTATTGAGTCTTTACAACACACCAATGAGGCAGGTATGTCATCATGCCCACTTCATAGATAGCAAGCTGGTGTTCTGATAAGTCATCTACCTAGTAAATGGCAGAGCTAGGATTTGAACCGATTATATCCGATACCAGAATGTGTGATCCCAACCGCTACACGCAAATTCACTTTCATACAAAGGAAACCATTTTTTGAAACAAAGCTCCCCCTTCTTATCTGCCTCATTGCTAACCAGTCCCCAAGCCCTATCTTCACTCCCTTTAATCCTGTTCTCTGAGCTCTGGGTCACCACTTTCAGTGGAATGTGTATTAATCTCCCTACCGTGTACATGTAACCCACTTAGTAAGTACTTTAGATGCATTTTCCCATTTGGCCCCCAAACACCCTAATAAACCAGCTCCCATGACCATCCCCACTTTCTAGAGGAGAAAACTGAGATCTGTCAGAGAGGTGAGATCACTGGCCAAAGCCAGCAGGAAGCCAGCAGGAAGGGGCAAAGCCAGGACAGAGGAGGCCCCGGTGAACCCAAGCCCAAACCCTCACAGGTGAGGGATGGAGAGCAGACTGCAGGGATGGATGGATGGATGGATGGAGAACTGACTGGTCAAGGTGGGGGTCCAAGTGCCAGGTAGTGAGGCTAGCCATCTCCATGCTGTCCTTGCTTTCCTACCAGCTGGGTCGGCTATCAGTATCCTGGCTACCGCGGGTACCAGTACCTCCTGGAGCCTGGTGACTTCCGGCACTGGAATGAGTGGGGAGCCTTCCAGCCACAGATGCAGGCTGTGCGCCGCCTGCGTGACAGACAGTGGCACCGTGAAGGCTGCTTCCCCGTGCTGGCCGCTGAGCCCCCCAAGTGAGTCTACACACCATTCTTCTCTCGTGACCCACCCTTCCGGAGGCTCATCTTCCCCATGCAAATAAAAGTTCCTGAAGCCAAAATGTCTCCTGGGTCTGTGAACAGATGGATGCCTCAAGGTCCCCTGTCATTGCTGGCATGTGACTTCCTCTGTCTTGATAATTATAATAATAATCAAAACCATGAGCACTGCTAAGTTCTTTACATTCTCTTAGTGTATCTTTTGGACTACTCTAGGAGGCCAGTATTATATAATTATTCCTATTTAAAAAGTGAGGACATTGAGGCTCAGAGAGGGAAAGTGACTTGCCCAAGGTCACACAGGTGTCAAGTCAAAATCTGAACCCAGGCAGTCTGGTTCCAGAGCCGCGCTCTTAAACAAATCTGTGTTTTCAAATTCTACTCCTTCAGGTACCACTCTCCTGATTTTTGCCTTCTCTGCTTACCACCTGTTTTATTAGTTACTTAATATATTTATTTAAATAAATAATATTGTGTGCTTAAATGCACTGACTTGTAAATAAAATTTGATAACACTACAGGATGTGGAAAACAGGCATCATATGGTATAGATAGAAAGCAGTCATATAAGTAAATACAATTTAAAAAGGCCAAGTATTGAATTCTCAGCAGACACCACCGCTTGCTGAAGGTTTTAGCCTGCATCCCGCTTGCTCTTTGACAAAATGGGTGATTAGCAAGAGTCAGAGAGAGGTCTGAAAGACACGCTTGCCCAAACTGACATGTTTCTCCCTGATTTAATCAAAGAAGAGTAAAAAGAGGCTTATTTCCTTGTATCTGATTTAGTGTTATTTAATCCTGGGTCCAAGTTCCACCTAGAATCATCTCTCCTGCTACAAATGGCACATGCCCTGCTCTGGAAATCTCCATCAGGCAGTATTGACTCCTGAGTCAACAAGTAGCATTGATTGATGTTATTAACCATTAATCTATGCAGAAAGCCTAGGGGAGGTGTTGCCATGGATACCTTCCTGGAGGAGGGGATATTTGAAGGGGGTCTTGAAGGATGGACTAGGAGCTTGCCTGGTGGCGAATGAGGGAGATGACATCCCAGGCAGAGCAAACAGTATGGTCCCTGCTACCCCATATGGCACCTTTGTGCAAACGATAAAAAGATGCTACTTTCTCAGGACATTTGACGGCCATCTGCCAGAAAGTATTGGAATAAATCTGTGATGTCTACGATGTCATTATGGTACCCTTGTGCAGTGCCCAACCTGCACAGCTGTACTCGGCAGCCGTGGAGCAACATGCGCAAAGGCACAGAGGCTGAGAGAGCTTGTGGTGGGTCCAAGCTTATTAAGGTGGGAGGAGTAGTTTGGTGGTTGTGTGGATGGATGTCAGGGGTGGGAAGGGAATGCTAAGTGTGGCAGAAGAGGAAGCCGGAAAGAAAAGTGGGGCCTCATGACACCCCGCTCCGTGGTTTTGCTGAGCTTCAAAGTTGAAGCACCACCTCCGATCTTACCTTCTGAGACATGCATTTTCCATCTTCTTCCCACCCTAGTTCTCCCAACATCCACTCTCCAGTTTGACCAGCATCTTGTGTTAGAAGACAGGCTGTCTTGTCTTGGACCAGAAGATAGGATTCCTGGGTAGGAATCAGGAGATATGGGTGTCAGCCCTGCTCTACTGCTAGAAGCTACCAAGTGTTGGGCTTATTATACTCCCGGGGACTTATTCTTCTCATCTGTAAAATGACAGCTCCAATGTCCATCCAGCCTCAAGATTCTGATGCTGGGATTCTATGGTTCCAAAGTTCTGTGATTCTCCAAGATTCTGTAATTTATGTCTAAGTGTCCACTATTCTCTGATTCTGGTGTCAGGCTACATAGATTCCCATCCTCGATTCCTAAGGTGTGTGAGGGCAGCTCTAAAATTCTACTGTGGTGGAATCACACAAAACCAACTTTCACATTTCTTCGATGCTAAGACTTCATCGATGGCAAGATGCCCCATGATTTTATGATTTGAGAAAGAAAAAGAGAATTACTATCCATTCAAATATAACACAGCTGCTTTCTGATCACTTAGAATTTTTATTTCGTCCTTATTGAAAGAACTGTTTTAAACTTATTTAGACATAACTTTTTCAGTGTGTCAATCTTGTGAGTCCTATAAAAGAAAAACACAATAGGGGACTTCCCTGGTGGTCCAGTGGTTAAGAATCTGCCTTCCAAAGCAGGGGACGCGGGTTCGATCCCTGGTCTGGGAAGTAAGATCCCACATGCCGCAGGGCCTGCACACCGCAACTTCTGAGCCCACGTGTCACAACTACAAAGCCCACGCACTCTGGAGCCCGTGCGCCACAACGAAGAGCCCATGCGCCACAACTAAGACCCAATGCAGCCATAAATAAATAAATAAATATTTTAAAAAAGAAAAACACAATAGACATCCATCAATGAAGTGAGTCCTTAAGTTTTTTTGCATTCATAGTCTAGACCTTCCAGATTGCTTTCAACTCAAAGCCGTTGATGTCCTTATTTTCTCACAGGTGTTATATAAAAAATATGCACATTAGCATTGCTGAAACAATATACACACTTGGCAAAACAAACCAACATAACTTGGAAGAAAATAACAAAGCAATTATTTTATATTTAATTTGTTTTATCCATACATTTATGTAACTTTTGCTACTGAATTTATGAATAAATAAAACACGGTAATAGAAAACAGAGAACAAATAAAAATTACAAGCAAAAATAAGTAACAAAGATAAAAAGAAACAAGTAAAAGAAAAGAACATCTAAAAGGGCCAGGAGTGTGACATGAGAGTTATAAGCCTATTGTTCCTTCCGTGGGTCCTGGTTCCAAAACGTCTCTTGAAATGTGAGCATCTCCCCACCTGGAACAGAATTTCAGAGCTTAAATATGTCACATATTTGCCTCAAAACAGAAACTTTCAGTTTCGACTTCATCAGGTGCTCAGCAGAAGTGATGATGGGTACAATGCTGGAGGATAGCAGTAGAGCTGGACTTGATTGAGTGGCCGTGGTGCCCACAGCCTTCTCGGGGGCTTCTCAGCGTTGTTTTGATTCTGCATGAGTTTTGCTGTAAACGCTGGCTTCAGGATGCAATGCCTGGGCAAGCTGGGACGTCACCATGTTTCCATGCTAGATCTCAGCTCATGAATCTTTGAGTCTCAGGCCTTTGGGAAAATAAAGCACCTTGGTTATGGAACATCATCTCGCACCCACAGTGACCGGAGGCAGCCCACAGCCTTTTGGGTATAGAGACATGGACACAAAGTCAGCGATGTGTGTGCAAGAGCAGGATGGGGACGGAAGGACCACCTGAGGCGTGATCCCTTTTGTGCTAGCGCTAGATGGTGATGGATACACAGCAACTGAGTTTTGGAAAGAGGGCATGGTGCCAGGGTGCCCTGAGGAGGTTCTAGAGAGATGAGCATATTTTTAGGGCCATGTTGCCATGACAGCCAGTCATCTGGATCAAGAACCCAAGATCAGGGTACTTTATGAAGCCTGGGTACCCAACTAGGAAGGATAACCCCACATCCTTCCAGCACGAGGAGGGAACCTGCCCCTCTATCCTAGCTTCCTGCCTGCTGCTGGACCACCTCCTTCCCCCACTGTCCTGAGTTTGCATCTCAGCTCTGACATTTACTAGCTCTTGCCCTTGGTCGAGCCCAGTTACCTGATGGAGCCTCTGTTTCCTCATCTGTAAAACGGGAGTAATGGTAATAAAATGTTGGAGGTTGTTGGAAGGAGTAAATGATTAGCTTGAATGTAATTCTTATAAGGTGCTTAGAGCATAGCAAGCATCTGAATCATCATTGTCATCATCTTCTTGAATGTCAAGAGATGGAAAGGGGTTTACAATCCACGTGATTGATTGATTGATTGATTTAGCCACACCGTGCAGCATGCAGGATCTTAGTTCCCTGACCAGGGATCGAACTTGTGCCCCCTGCATTGAGAGCTCAGAGTCTTAACAACTGGACCACCAGGAAGTCCCAGAATCCACATGCTTTATGCTACATTTATTCTTCCTGCTTTCGATGAATATTGACTGAGGGGCTCCCATATGCCAGGCTTTGTCTAGAAGCTGGGGAGACAGGTTGGGGAAGAGAGAAGAGGCCCCCGACCCAGTTGTCCACAGGCTGGAGGAGCAAACAGTAATGAGCTCGTTCATCTGCCTTCAACGTCACATCAATTTCCCCGGCTGCCTGGTCCAGTGCCCGTCTCATCAGGACATTTGCCAGGGGTGGGGAGGTGGGGTTAGGCTTCCTCAAGGCAGGGACAGCCAGCTTGAGACCTGAGGGGGTTCGCTGAGTTGGGGTGCTGAGAGGAGAGGCGCAACCTAGAAACCAGGCGATCATTCTGGTCCCATTCTTTAGCGCCGCCGCTGAGATCTGCCAGTTCTGTCTTCCAGACATCTCTGGAGCCCGAACACATCCCTATGTCCCCAGCCCCACCTGGGTTGATCAGCTTCCCCTGGAGAATTTTAACAGCCTCCAAACCAGTCTCCCTGTCTGTCCTCTTCTGCACAATAGCCAGAGGATCTCTGCAGAAAGCAAAGCTGGCACGTCCTTCCCCCGCTGAACGCCTTCCATATCTCTCCACCTCTGCAAGATAAAGTCCTGACTCCTTCTAGCCCACAAAGCCCCGCAGCATCAGCCCCCGCAGACCCCCGCAACCTCCTCTCACCCGCCCCACATCCTGTCCACTCTGCACTTCATGCAGGGCCCCTTGACAAAGGTCCTTCCTGCCAGACCTTTGCACCTGCGGGGCCCTGTGATTAGCACAATCTCCTATGAACCCTCAGCCGTGCTTCAGGCCTCAGTGTAAACACCCCCGGCCTCCCTCCTTGGACCAGGTTGATCACCCTGTTCCCAACTCCACCATGCTTGTTGGAGGGTCCAGATTACCCCAACTGGATGCAGGACCCTAGACCTCCTGTTACCTGCTGACTCCCAACACCCAGCACAGGGTGCTCAGGAAATGCATGTTGCTAGAATGTTCTTAAACACATGCCCCATTCAGACCTCTTCCTTTGATCTCCATTTCTCCACCCAGAAAGGGACATTATAAAACATCCAGCAGGGCTACCCCATAGTGAGTCATACAAAGCCTGTGATATGTGCACAATAAACACTATATAACATTATTCCATTGTTTCCAGGCCAGTAACAGCTGGCTGCATGGAAGCAGGTGGTTTCATTTTGTCAGTTCCAGCACTTTGTACAGGGCAGGTACTATTTATTAGACATATAAATGAATGAATTAATGAGCTATGAATGAACACATGGTTGGTCATGGACAAAATACTTCATATCTGTATGTCATCTTTTCCTTATCTGTAAGATGGGGATGATAATAGACCTCTCACAAGGTTATTAAAAGTTTAAGTGTGTAAATATAGAGTGCTTAGAGCAATACCTAAATAGTATGTAATTATATAGATATACTATAAAGGTAATTATATATATATATATGCATTTGCTGTTATGGTGGTAACTACTATAGAAATTTATTTTATTTTTTGTTTTAATTTTTTAAAATTAATTTATTTTTGGCTGTGTTGGGTCTTCGTTGCTGCGCGCGGCATTTCTCTAGTTGCGGCAAGCAGAGGCTACTCTTTGTTGTGGTGCGCAGGCTTCTCATTGCGGTGGCTTCTCTTGTGTGGAGCACGGTGGCTTCTCTTGTTGTAAAGCACGGGCTCTAGGCGCGTGGGCTCAGTAGTTGTGGCTCGCGGGCTCTAGAGCACAGCCTCAGTAGTTGCGGCACATGGGCTTAGTTGCTCCGTGGCATGTGGGATCTTCCGGGACCAGGGCTCGAACCCGTTTCCCCTGCGTTGGCAGGCGGATTCTTAACCACTGTGCCACCAGGGAAGTCCTAGAAATTTATTTTAAATAGGTAATATATACAAATGGTAAAAAAAAAAAAAAATTCAAAAAGAACAAAGGTTCACAGTGAGAAGTAAGCCTTCATCCTTTCCTCCCCTTCCTTCAGGTATTCAATGCATATGCATATGATGCATAGATAGGTCTATTATCTTCCCAGTTTTACAGACGGAGAAACAGAGGCACAGAGAGGTTAGACTGAGTTGAGCTCTACCAGCCTGGAGTTTTATTTTATTCTTATCTAACAGGGTTTCTCAACCCTGCACTACTGACGTTTTAGGCTGGATGGCTTTTGGTTGGCAGGGTGGAGGGCTGTCCTGATCATTGTACGATGTTTAGCAGCATCCCAGGCCTCTATCCACTAGATTCCAGTAGAAACGTATCCCCTCCAACCCCCCAGTTGTGACAACCCGAAATGTCTTCAGACATTGCCAAATGTCTCCCTGGGAGGTTGGTGGCCCGCAGGGCGAAATCACACCCTCCTTGAGAACCAGTGATGTATATGAATTGTATGATAGCCCTTCCCAGTTTTCCTTTTGTTTTCTACAGACAGTAGCATTAAAACTCTCTGCTCAGGGTCTAGTTTTCTTCTTTTACACCACTTCTTGGCGATCATTCCACTCCCCTGCTTGTAGACAGAGGGAACTTCTCTTAAGCAGAGTAGTAGCAGGGGGTGGGGAAAGCGATGAGCTGCCCGCCCTGTGGGTAAGCCGGCCGGCCGACCAGAGTTTCCGGGGCGGGCAGTCAGCTGCCATGGACGCCCCGCCCCACAGCGCGGTCTGGAGGCGGGACGGGGGGCGCGGGGAGCGGCCGTGGGCGGACCTGGGGGCGGGGCCACGTCCCGGACCGCCCCCGTGTGACGTCACGGCGCCGTGGTCCCGCCTCCCCCGGCCGGGGCGGCTGGCGAGCGCTGAGTCGCTGGGCACGCTGGGCTGACGCGCCGTGCCTCTCGTGGTAGGTGTCTCCGGGGCAGCGAGGGGGGGGGGCCTGGGCTGCAGCTCCCGGCAGGGGGCCGCCTGCGGGTCGGCCTCGGGCGGCGGGGAGCCCTCGGCCCTCGCAGCTTCTTCCCGGGCCCGGCGCAGCTGCTCGGGTTCCGCGGCTGGGTGCTGGTAGGGAGGCGGCGCGGGCGGGCGGGAGGTTCGCGGATTCTCACCCGCCCGGCGCTGCGAGCGCTTTCCCCCGGGTGCGGCGGACACCCGGCCCCCGTGACTGCGATTCTCGCTTCGGACCTTGCGCGGGGGAGACGCTCAGCGTGCGTGTGTTTTGGGGGGGAGGCGGCGTGTCTCCGCTGTCTGAGCCCCGGACCCCTCCCCGGCGCGCCCCACACGCGGGCGCCTGGACGCGCGGGGGACGCGTTGAAGTTAACTTGCAGCCGCCGTGGAGTTACGAGGCGTATCTAAAGTGAAGGGGTTGGGGGTAGGAAATCGCTGCCTGGGGAGGGGGGCGCCGAGAGCATGGGATAGGGGCAGCCCTGGTGAACTTGGGGGTCACCCGCAAGGAGGGGGGGCGGAATTTGACCAGAGGATCCCACCGCCCAGTAACCTCCCCTTCTCAGTGTGCACAGCTGAACGGGAGATGCCTTGTGAAGCTGGGACGTGAGTGGCAGCAAGGGAAAGGGGTCATGGTCACCAAAGTTGGGCACGCCTGACCTGGCAAAGCCTGTTATTATTATGTGGGACAGAGGTTGAGGTCTGGCTTTTCCACTCAAAGGCTGGTCCCCTCGGGAGGAAGGGTGGGAACCATCCGATTGAGTGCAGTAGTTAGAAGGGCTGATCACCTTGTCTACTTCCCCTTTTACAGACGGGGAAACTGAGGCTCA
This sequence comes from Lagenorhynchus albirostris, assembly GCF_949774975.1. Classification (NCBI taxonomy): domain Eukaryota; kingdom Metazoa; phylum Chordata; class Mammalia; order Artiodactyla; family Delphinidae; genus Lagenorhynchus; species Lagenorhynchus albirostris. Next base: position 68,480,896 of record NC_083108.1, read on the forward strand.
GAGAGGTCTTGTGCCCATGGCCCTAGGTCCAACAGCTAGGATGTGGCAGAGCTGAAACTCACCCTTAGGCCCCCTGACTTCATGCGTCTTATAGAGGTGTTGGGGCAGGAGGGCTGGTAAACTCCTACTCATCCTTCAGAAGCCTCCTTGGGCAGCACCTCCTCCTGGAAGCCTTCCCTGGCACTCCCCAGGCATTGTTGGGTGCTTCGTGTTTTGAATCCCACAGAGGTATCTGGCCCTTTCCCTCACTTATTAACCTCTTTGCAGGTCTGTCCCCCATTCTGGGCTGTGGGCACCTCTCCCCATATCCCATCTCAAATCCCTTCATTCAGCTGCGTGTCTAGATGGTTAGGCCAAGCTTCTGTGTTTGGACAAATTTTGGTGTGACTCACTCTGGTTTAGTAGTGATGTGGCCTGGGCGAGTCATTCCCCCTCACTCAGCCTCAGTTTCCATGACTGTGAAATCGGGTTTATTGTGTCATTTATAAATGAACCGTTTTAACTCATCGAATCCCAATTGTATAATATTGATACTATTATTTACTTAATATATATATCACCTTTTTAAAAATCTCATGTAATTTTTTTATAGCAGCCTTATTGCGATGTAACTCATATGCCATACAGTTCACCCTTTTAAAGTATTTAATTTAGTGGTTTTTAGGATTTTCAGAGTTGTGCAACCGTCACCACTGTCTTAATTTTAGAACATTTTCATCACCCAAAAGGAAACCCTGGGCCCATCAGTGGTCACTCCCAAGCCCCCCACCCCCCACCCCAGCCCCTGGCAACCACTAATCTACTTTCCACCTCTGTGGATTTGCCTGTGCTGGACATTTCCTATAAATGGAATCATGCACTATGGCCTTTTGTGATTGGTGCTCTTCACTTAGAATGTTTCCAGCGTTTGTCCGTATGCTAGTATGCAGTACTTCATTACTATTTTATTTCAGCATTTCATTCTTTTTAGTGGCTGAATAATATTCCATTGTATGGTTATACCACATTTTATTTATCAGTTGTTGGGCATTTGGGTTGTTGCCACTTATGGGGCTGTTACGAGTAGTGCTGCTGTGAGCATTCGTGTACAAGCCTTTGTGTGGCGTATGTTTTCAGTTCTCTGGGGTACAGCCCTAGGAGTGGAATTGGGGGGTCATATGATAATTCTGTGTTCCACCTTTTGAGGAACCGCTAAAACATTTTCCAAAGCAGCTTCACCATTTTATAATCCCAGCAGCAGCAGATGAGGATTGGGGTATAATCTTAAACAAATTTAGTCTTCAGCAGTCCTAATCTTTGAAATCACTGGCTTTGATGTGCTAGTTAGAAATTAAGGTACATGAAATTAACGTACATGAAACTAACACAAATGAAATTAAGCTCCTCCTTAGAGTAACTGGGAATGCCTCTGGGACCATCAGTTAGGGAAACAGATCAAGCCTGTGGGCCTCTTAGCCGAGGTACGTGTGCACTGTGTCCCTTCTGTTCCTGAGCGGGACCAGAGGAGGCCATGAGGAACCCAGGGGCTCGCAGTGCCCAACCCAGGACCCAGCACAGGATCTGGTGGTGCCTTTAGGGACCTCTGCATGGGATGAAGGTAAAGCGGGGGCAGGGACAGCTCAGACCTTCCCACACCAGGCCAGCGGGGGTCCTTTGACAGCTGAGGCTCCATGTGGAGGCCAGGGAGACCCTTGGCGGGTTTCCTAGACTGCAGCCCTAAGGGAAGGCCTGTCCCTTGGCTCGGAAGTGGGGTCTGGTCCTGCCTATGTTCCACCCGCTACACTATGCTCATTCTGAAGGTGACCTCCTCTGGTGGCCATGTGGTTCCCTTAGATATACCCTAAGTGAGCCACTGCTTATTTCCAGAGCTGCCACCCCTAGGCCTGAGGACAGCAGTCCTGAGCGACAGATGCCCCACCCGTGACACGCTGGACACACACACACCCCCGTCCCTCCTCTCGGGTGTCGTCCCCCCACCTGGGATGCCCACCTCTTCCCACATGCTCTTTGCCTTCCATGAGGCCAGGCTGCAGGGAAGATCCTTGGTCAGAGGGTGGCAGCATCACAGGATAACAAAGGGGCTTGAAGGTCATCCGTTCTTCATGAGGTTCAACCTATAACCTGCTGGTTCGGGAACTTCAACCAGCCTTGGGCTCTGCGTTCCCAGGTCCCAGCCACCGGCCTCCTCCCACCTGGGCAGCTGCCCTTTGGGAGGGCTGTGGAGACCAGGCCTTCTGGTGGCCGTGTCCAGCCCCTCCTGCTTTATTCACTTGTGCATACTTTCACTCTCTTGGCCTTTTAAAATCCTGATTTCCTGTGCACGAAGAAGGCAGCCTGGGGAAACGGAAACAGGGTTGAGGAGGCTAGTCAAGGGGCTGCCCCTTGCTGGGCCTCAGTGTACCCTGCTGGGGAATGGGCATGGACTGAATGCAGTACCACTTTGGGAATCATAAAGTGTTCAGATGCTTTATTGACGTGACTCTGTGGATCAATTTGTAGCAGGAGTGGCAGGTCAGAAGTGGCTGGTATTGACGACTTGAAAGCCCGGGTGTGGCCTGTGTGGCTTTGATTTGCCCTGTGGCGGCGTGGAAGCTTGTCTGGGTAGCTGGCTCCTGGCCTCCCCACTTACCACCCGTTCCTACTGCCTGCAAAGCCCCTTGCTCTCTGCAGACACATCCACCCTGAATGGGGCTGCTCCAGAGAAGGTTCTGGGATGCCTGCCCCTTCCCATGCCCCTGCTTGGGTCTCCTCCACCCTGGGCTGCTGCGGCCCGAGGACGATTTGTGGGAATGATTCATTCAGAGCAGCCCGAGAGCTGGGCCAAAAATTGCAGGGAAGGACCGAAGAGGGCAGTGCCCACGTGCCCTGGGGGACGTCTGGGGCTGCCGCCCGGAGAAGCTGCTTGTTATCATGCATGCTCAGAAGGTGGGCAGCAAGGGCAGGGCAGCTGCCCTGGCTGCCAAGTGAATTTTGCATCAACCAGACTTTTGACCCACGTGGCTATAGCCAGAAGGTGGGCAGGTGGCCAGAAAGTGGGCTTGGGTGATAGCATCCTCCAGGGCTCAGGCCTGTGTTAGAATCCGGCCAGTCCACTTAGGGGCAATGGGTCTGGGTTCCCTAGCTGCCTTCCTATGCCTCAGTTTTCTCATCTGCAGAATAGAAGCGCAAATGGGACCTACCTCCTGCAGTTGTTGACGGGAGGGATTGGGGATAAAGTATTGCGGTTGGCCAAAATATTCGTTCGGGTTTTTCCGTAACATTTTTTTTCCTTAATTTTATTTTATTTATTTATTTTTATTTTTGGCTGCATTGGGTCTTCGTTGCTGCACACAGGCTTTCTCTAGTTGTGGCGAGCGGGGGCTACTCTTCATTGCGGTGCGCAGGCTTCTCATTGCGGTGGCTTCTCTTGTTGCGGAGCTTAGGCTGTAGGCGCACAGGCTTCAGTAGCTGTGGCACTCAGGCTCTGTAGTTGTGGCTCGTGGACTCTATAGCGCAGGCTCAGTAATTGTGGTGCACGGGCTTAGTTGCTCTGCGGCATGTGGGATCTTCCCGGACCAGGGCTTGAACCCATGTCCCCTGCATTGGCAGGCGGATTCTTAACCAATGCACTACCAGGGAAGTCCCTTTCCGTAACATCTTATGGAAAAACTCAAACGAACTTTTTCGCCAACCTAATACCTACCCTTCTATCGGGCAAAATGCAAGGCCCCAAGGTCAGACAGGATCTTTGGAGACACTTGAACGTGTCCCTTTGTGAGCCTCGGCTTCCCCATCTGTCCAGAGGCAATAATTATAAATAAAATGTCAACAGGGCTTACTGGGTGCCAGGCAATGTTCTAGGTACTTTATGTATTTGAACTCATTTAATTCTCCCAGCAGCCCTCTGAGATGTATACGCTGAGGCACAGAGAGGTGAAGTAATTTGCATAAGGTCACCCAGCTAGGAAGTGGGAGAGACAGGGTTTGAATCCAGAGTCTACACTCTTAATTTTCATCTTACCCCCTTCTTGATACCCTGTCTCAATGCCTAGCACACAGAAAACGCTCAGAAAATGTCAGTTGCTATTATTACATTATTATAGAATTATTCTTACATATTATATGATTGTAAAATTATGTTTTTAATAATTGTTCATCCCTTTTCCTGCCTCTTTGCCCACATTCTTTCCTGGACGGACAGAACAAGCAGGGTTCTTGGCTTGTGAAGACTAGATTCCTACCCCCCTCCCCAATGTCCCCCCACTCCCCCCACTCTCATGAGCAGTTGGGGGCTGGACAAGAGCTTGGAGGCAACTGAGTCCCAGCTGTGCTTCCACATTGCTGTGTGACATTGGGCAAGGTGCTTCCCCTCTCTGAGACTCAGTTTCCCCACCTGTGGAATGGGCAGGTAGGGCTGTAGCAATCTGCTAGTCAATGGCTTTGCCCTGCAGGTTGGTTTTTGTGTAGCTCCCACAGTGCTGTATTTTATTTTATTTTAATTAATTTTTATTGGACTGTAGTTGCTTTACAATGTTGTATTAGCTTCTGCTGAACAGCGAAATGAATCAGCCATACATATACACATATCCCCTCCATTTAGGACACTACCAGTGCATTAAGTAGAGTTCCGGGTGCTATACAGTATGTTCCCATCAGTTGTCTATTTTATACATAGTATCAATAATGTATATGTGTCAATCCCAATCTAGTGCTGTACTTTTTTTTTTTTTTTTTTTGCGGTACGCAGGCCTCTCACTGTTGTGGCCTCTCCCGTTGCAGAGCACAGGCTCCGGACGCGCAGGCCCAGCGGCCATGGCTCACGGGCCTAGCCGCTCCGCGGCATGTGGGATCTTCCCGGACCGGGGCACGAACCCGCGTCCCCTGCATTGGCAGGCGGATTCCCAACCGCTGCGCCACCAGGGAAGCCCCTAGTGCTGTATTTTAAAACGAGAAAACATTCAAATATTTTTAGAGAATAATTCCAGTGTCTCACTTCTTATGGAAACTCAAGAGCTTGGGCCAAACTAGAGTGGCTTGAAGCTGGCGTATCGATGGCCTGGGCTGTCCTGGTCGCTCCCCACGGTCCCCTGGCCCCGAGAGCCCCCTGGCCCAGTGCACGCCTTCAGGGCTCTGAGGACACCAGGGACCTGCCTGGGTGTCACTTGAACAAGCAGATCCGTTGCTTTAAAAAATAATATAGGGCGTCCCTGGTGGTGCAGTGGTTAAGAATCTGCCTGCCAATGCAGGGGACACAGGTTCGAGCCCTGGTCCGGGAAGATCCCACATGCCGCAGAGCAACTAAGCCCGTGCGCCACAACTACTGAGCCTGCGCTTTAGAGCCTGTGAGCCACAACTACTGAAGCCCACGCACTACAGCTACTAGAGCCTGAGCGCCCTAGAGCCCATGCTCTGCAACAAGAGAAGCCACCGCGATGAGAAGCGCACACACCGCAATGAAGGGTAGCCGCTGCTCACCGCAACTAGAGAAAGCCCACGCGCAGCAACAAAGACCCAACACGGCCAAAATGATTAATTAATTATTTAAAAAAGAAAGTTAAAAAAAATTGATATATTTTTTAAACCACTGGTTTTGATGTTCTCCAAGAGTCTTTCCAGCTCTGCTTTTCTAGGTTATTGGAGGCTGTCTGAGGCCTCTGATACCTCTTCTGCCACTGTAAACCCTCAAGGCTTTTAACACACCCTTGTCCCCATCCCACACTCCCCGGGTGAGGAGCCCCTGTCTCTGGGCCCCAGGGTCCCGCCTTACCTGGTCCAGGTCCCTGCTTAACCCACAGAGCTATTTGGGGCCGGCCGAGGTCCCTGTGCCATGAGCACTGGCGGGTGTGTGTCTGTGTACCAGCGCATCCACACCAGCTGCACAGCTGCTGGGACACCATCCCATACCCTCTCCCTGTCCTCACAGGGTACCAGGGAGACATTTTTGTTATTGACAACTCCATTTCCTGGAAACTGAGACTCGAGTCACTTTCCCGAGGTCACACAGGCCTGAAGTGACAACACCGGGATTCGAACCCAGATCTGCCCAACTCCACTGGCTGCCCGAGCGAGTCATCCATCCATCCCATCACTGCACGGAGAGCCGCGGAGTGATGTCTGCAGTAATTGGCGTGTCCCCTGCACCTGGCCCTGGGCCTGGGTCATACTGGGCACTCAGTAACTTGCTGAATAGGGATATGCTACAGGTTCTCAGCTAGAGGCTGGGTGCAGGATTCAGGAAGCCACCAGGTCCCACTTTTTCCGCAGTGCACCTTCTGGTGGAGGCAGCAAACAAGAAAAAGGGTAAATCACATCTCTGACCCGAGGTGCTGAGCTGGGAAATTGGGGACCACACCTCTCAAACTTTTAAACACTTTCACGAATCCCCTAGAGCTCTTGCCAAAGTGTAGATTCTGATTGAGTCGGGTGGGGACAGGGCCTATGACTGCCTTTCTTGCCAGCTCCTAGCAGGCTCCAGTGCTGCTTGTCTAAAGACCACACTTGGAGCAGTGACAGCCTATATCAGAGGTCAGGAAACTACAGCCCCTGGGCCAAATCCGGCCCATTTGCTTGTTTGTGTAAGTAAAGTTTTATTGGAACACAGTCACGCTTTTACTTACATTTTGTCTCTGGCTGCTTCCATGCTACAACAGCAGAGTAGAGTAGTTCCAACAGAGACCCTGTGACCCACAGGACTGAAAATACAATTATTGGGCCATTTACAGAAAGTCTGGCAGTCTCAATCTACTCATCTCTTGGGTTCCTTCAAGTAATAATATTTTGTGATTTGGTGAGTATAAGGTGGTAATAAAAAGAATGATTGCAGTTAACATTTGAGGGCCTCCAGGGTCCTTAGCTCTTTACGGGTAGTTCACTGCTGTATCCATTTTATAGGTGAGAAAACTGAGGTTCATAGGGATTGGGTCGCTGGCCCAGAGACTGGGGGGCCAGGAGCTGGGTGAGGCCGGTTAGAACCAGGTCAGCTCATTCTTTTTACATGAGAGCTTCTGCCTGGACATTTTTTACGGAGCACAGAGAAGCTTTTGTTTTGATTTCAACCCATCCAGGGGTGCTCAGGTACCTTCATTTCTTTATTTGTCCTTCCATTGAGTCAACAAATACCCTCGCAGCCCATACTGGGAGTTGGGGGCCTTGCTGAGTCCTGAGAAGATGTGGGGGATGCCTAGCCCTTCGCCTTGCGGTGCAGGAGGCCATGCAGGCTGCTAAGCACTTTGAGGGACATTGACACAAGAATGGGAGGCAGTCAGGGAAGGCTTCCTGGAGGAGGGGGTATAAATTTACCAATAGGAGTTAGCTGGGTAGAGGAAGGCAGGAAAGGTTTTCTAGGGGAAGGGAACCACAGCCACAAAACTGTGGGCTTTGTAGGTTAGAGTTCACGGCACTGAGATTTTAGTATGTTTGCCTGTGTATGTTGGGGGTGGGAGGGTGTTAAAATTGGCCAGGTCAGAGAACCTGGATTTTACCCTGGAGAATGAAAAAGAGTTTTCCTCTCCAAGTCCCCCTCTACCCTCTGATGACTCCCTGGACAGTCTTCACTAGGTGCTACCTCGATGTTTCTCTCCAGAGTCCTGTGGATTAACAAAGAGCAGACCCCCACTGGGTGCCCCTGGGGTCCTTGGGCAGGCGGCAGTCTCCAGCTAGAAGGCAGAAAGATCGCTTCCTTTGCGTGTGTTTTTGCAGTTACTTTTTAATTAGAGCGTGTTTTTAATTTAAGCTGGGAGGTACAGTTTCCTTTGGAAATGTTTTAACGATATTGAATCCATCTAACAAAAAAAGTAGGTGAGAGTAAAGGGGGTTCTGGCTGTAGCCAGCGTCATGAATGAAGGTGGTCTTCAGCAGGTGGGAATTTGGGGAGCCCCGTGGCAGGAGGGGGCCAGACCAGCAGCAGCCTTCCTCTTAATATTCTGCTCTTTCTCTGAAGCCGCAGGGGCCTTGACCTGGGGTGGGGGTGGGGAAGGACTCCGTTAGCCATGGTGGTGCAGGCGCGGGTCCTGGTTCTCGCTGCGCAGCTGGGGTTCCTGTTCCAGGCTACTCCCTCTCCGCGTCTTGCTCCTCCTCCACGCCCTGTGTCTGTCTTCGTCTCTATTTTTGTTGCTCCCTGTCTGTCTCTCCGATCCCTGTCTCCCTCTTGTTTATGTCTCTCCCCTGACTGTCTCCCCTGTCTCTGTCTCCCTTCATCGCTGTCTCTCCTTGTTTCTCTCTCCCCACATCTCTCTCCCACCTCTGTCTCTCCGCATCCCTGGTTCCCCCATCTCTATCCCTGTCTGTCTGTCGTCTCCCTCCCCCACCTGCACTGCTTCCCCTTCTCCCCACACGCACACACCCTAACACCGCTCTTCCTTGTTTTCCCTTCCTCCATTTCCGTCCCACTTCCTTTGGCCGTGAGTGATATCCTGCCTCAGAACCATCAGGGCCCTTGCAGAGCCCGGGGACACGGCCAAGCATCCCCAGTGGAAGTGTGGGAGACTTGGTGTGGGCCACATCCCCAGTGAAGAGAGGGAGATTAGGAGGTCTGTGGAGGCCATGCCGCAGTCCAGGGTTTGGAATCCAGCCCTGGCCCTGGGCCCTTCGCCCGGCCCAGCTGGCCCCAGGGCCGTGGGGGCCCGGGGTGCGGAGAGGAAGCCTGGGTTACAGCAAGAGGGCTGAATGCCGCTTTGGGTTTGATCGAGGATCCTGGCTCCCAGGAGTAGGTGCGAGGCCCACGGCATGTCGCCTTCGCCCTTCCTTGGGCCACCGAGAGGCTGTGAGCTCCATGGGCAGGCACCAGGCAGTGTGTCCTTGGCTCCCCTTGAGCACACAGTAGGCCAGCAGTGCATATTTAAGGGCTGAGAGTTTGGGGGAGCATAGCCAGCTTAGAGGTTGGGTCCAGCCCCTTCCTTTCGCCAATGCAGGAACTGATGTCTAGAGAGTTGAGGTGATTTGCTGAGGATCATGCAGACAGGTTTGGAGCACAGAGCAGAATCTGGGTCCCCGACCCCCAGCAAGACAGGGAGAGCAGGTGGGTGCTCTGGTGGCCCTCTGTAGGTGTCCTGTGAAAAGCACCTCTTAGGAGGCGGGAGACTCGGGTTTGAGGCCACCTTGCCCTCCTGCTGGGGGACCCTGGGCAAGCTTTTCCTCCCTGGAGGTCCTCTCTGTCTCTACACACCCTCCAGGTGATGATGCACAGTCCTGAGGATTGCAGCCGGGGTCGGGTCTCTGGGGTCAGAGCTGCTGACCTCACAGCGGGTGGACAGCGTGCTTGTTCTCAGCAGGGTCTGTGGCTGCCCTGGCCTTGGGAACCTCAGTCCTCTGGTTATGTGTTGCCTGGTCTGTGTCACAGGGAGGATGCTGTTGTAATCACAGGCCTATTGTGGGTTCGCTGGGGAAACCCAGAAGGAGAAGACGTAGCTCCCTGTTGCCTGCAGAGGAGATGGGATACTCCTCCTCCCCCAACTCCAGGCCCCGAGATCGGCCCCCGCCCGCCTCTCGCCTCCCCACCCCTTGTGAGAGGGTTCCTGGTGGTGCAGTGCCTTTGAACAAGCAGCAGCACCCCCTGGAGGGCTTGTTCTACACAGCTTGCTGCACCCCATACCCAGAATCCCCCATCCAGCAGGTCTGCAAGGGGCCCGAGAATTTGCATTTCTTACCGGTTCCCAGGTGCTGCAGGATGCAGCTGTCTGGGAACCCAGTTCGAGAACCACCATGGTAGTGCATGCTCTAAAACCAGGCAGTGTAGGCTTAAGACCCTGCTCCACTATCTCCCTGCCTTGAGCTCTCAGACGAGGACTTACCTCTCTGTGCCTCGGCTTCCTCGTCTGTAAAATGGGATAATAACAGCACCGGTCTCGTAGATTAGCTGTGAGAATTAAATGAGCTAATACGTGTATACTGCCTAGAACAGTTCCCCGGGCACGGAGTAAGCGCTATATCCATGTTTGCTGTTATTACAATTACTGTTGTTGTTATTTTTATTACAATTATAATTTCGCTTCTCCCCCACTCCCACCCCCAGACTTCTGCTTACGGGGAATCCTTTGCCGGTCTCCTAATTTCCAGCGCAAATTCACACCTCCAGGCCTCTGTGATCAAGCTCTGCCCTCCCCCTGGGGTGCTTCCCTTCCTCTCTGCACCTGCTAAAACGCAGCCCATCCTTTTAGACTCAGCACAAATTCCTGCTTGGGCCTCACCACGCCCCCCACCCCCCACCCCCCCACGGCCCAGCCAGAATCCACAGCCTTCTGACTTCCCTGATCACATGACTTACTTCCCTAATCCAGCTCTCACTTCATTCAGCCCGTCATCCAGTTACTTGGGCATCAGTCTCCCGTGGTGACCCACAAGTTCCCTCAGATCCGACTTCTCCAGGCTTTGATGGCACGAGGAAGGTCCCCTTGGAAACGTTACCCCCAAAGTACAGCCTTGATGTGTTTCAAGAAGGCCGGCCCCACCGGCAGCCTCCCAGGTTGCGAGGTGGAGCCCTGTTTTGGATGTGAGATTTCCCTAATTCGTGAGAGTATGAACTTGGCGTCTGAGAGCCCCAGTTCACATCTGAGTTTTACCATTTAGTGCTGTGCCGCCTTGGGTAATTTTCTTAGTTATTTGTACCCTTCACATCTTCAGTTTAAAGTGACACTGTCATCATTGATGTCAGTAGGTTTTTGTGAGGATTCAGTGGGGTCTCATTTATGCAGCAAATATTGAGCACCTTCTGTATGCCAGACCCCGTGCTAGGCACTGGGGATCCAGCAGTGAGCAAGACACACCATCCCTGCCCTTGGGGCGCTGACGTTTTAGGGGGAAAGACAGATGCACAGGGAGATGTATTAGGGTTCGCCAGAGAAGCAGAACCAATGGGACCTATGTAGAGAGACAGATGTATTTTTTTATTTTTTTATTTTTGCGGTACGCGGGCCTCTCACTGCTGTGGCCTCTCCCGTTGCGGAGCACAGGCTCCGGACGCCCAGGCTCAGAGGCCATGGCTCACGGGTGCAGCCGCTCCGCGGCATGTGGGATCTTCCCGGACCGGGGCGCGAACCCACATCCCCTGCATCGGCAGGCGGACTCTCAACCACTGCGCCACCAGGGAAGCCCGAGAGATGTACTTTAAGAGGAGATTTATTGCAGGAATTAGCTCACCCATTTATGGGGGCCGAGAAATCCCATGATCTGCCATCCGCAGACTGGAGACTGAGGAACGCCGATGGTGTAACTCAGTCCAAGTCTGAAGGCCCGAGAACCAGGAGCATCTGTGTGTGAGGGCAGGAGATGGATGTCAAGCAGGTGCATCTCCAGCAGAAAAAGAGCAAATTCCTTCCTCCACGTTTTTGTTCTCAGTCGATTTCCCACCCACATTGCTGAGGGCAATCTTTACTCCGTCTAACAATTCAGACGTTAATCCTTTCCAGAAACACCCTCACAGACACACCCGGAATGTTTGACCAGCTATGTGGGCATCCCTTAGGTTGCCCGTACAATTAACAGGTTGACACATACCATTAACCATCACAGGAGAAGTACAGGAATCACAGTGGCATTGTTCCAGGAGGATGTGCTGGGAAGGAGGTGGTCCGTGTGAAGAACTCTGGGCACAGTCTGGCAAATAAGAGGCCCTCAGCAATTGGTAATTGTGATTATTGCTGTTGTTATTACCGTAATTATTAGAGGAGATGAGAAGGGAAGGGAGGTGTCATAGGAAGAAGGTATAGTGTCAGTGACAGTATAGGGACAAGAAGGCATTTGGTGTCACAATCATGATATTCGTAGCCAGTGTTTACTGATGCCCTAGTGTGTGCCAGGTATTCCGCTGAGGGCCTCCTAGGGACAGAAGTCATCTCACCCTCCAGGGAGGTGCATTTTTATCCCCATTTTCAGATGAGGGGAATTGGGCCTCTTATCTGGGGAAGTGGAGGGATGAGATTTGAACCCGGCCCTTCTTCGGGGGGCCTGCGGGCTCCATAGGTGAGTGGTGGGAGGTGAAACTGGTGGGGCCGGGGCAGGTGGGGAAGGCTGGACTCCTGCCTTGAACGCCAGAGGTCGTTTAGCATGTCTTCCTGCTGGAGACCCTGGGTGGTCCTGGGCTGCTTGGGGCGGGGAGGTCCACAGCACATCATCTTCTCATCTTATGGTCCAGAAAAACCAGTGTGGGGTAAAGCCCCACACGGATGGGTGAGAAGGGATGGCTCTTCCCTGGCCCGCTTCTGGTGAGGACGGCCGGTGGGTGGCAAGTTCCCCATGGGGCTGGGGGTGTGGCAGGAAGTGGTGGGCACAGCCAGACCCATGGCGGAAAGCCCACATTGTGGAGGGTGAGGACACCCAGGTGTGTGCACCTTTACTGAAAGGATGTGATCGCTTGCTGTCACTGTCTCCCAGCTCTGCTGTCTGGGACCTTCTCCACTTAGGACTAGGGACAGCAGGAGCCCAGATGAAGCGGGTAATGAGGACTCAAGAGGTTTCTCTGTGTCTCCATCCATCCATTTCTCAAATACCTAAATCCCTGTGACTTGCCAGTTTCTGAGCAAACAGCTGCATCGTTATCTTTTTGTGTGTGATGTCATTGACCCCTCACGGTGACCCATGAGGCAGCCATCGAGAGGAGCCCTTATTTGGTGGAAAGATGGGGCTTTTGGGTCAGCCGCACTTGAGTTGGCTCGTGCACAAGCTGTGAAACCTTGGGCCAGCCCCTTCCCCTCTCTGGGCCTCAGTTTCCTCACCTGTAAAATGGGGATCATATTAGTGACCATGTCTTGAGTTCTTGGCACGATTATAGATAAGGTTATGTGGTGCCTGATGCATAGACATGCTCAGTAATCCACAGCGATCAGGATTGTGTTGTTTACCCATTTTATAGATGAGGAAACTGAGACTCAGAGAAGTTCAGGGACTCTCTCCACCGCATCTTGCCCCCTGGCTCTGTTCCTATTGATGTCTGGGCAAGTCTGCAGATTCAGATACTCTCCAACAAGGTCCCAGGCCCCCTCAGAGCCCCAAACCATTTTCCTTTAAGGAAAGGCCATTCACTCACTCTGAATCTGGCTTCCAGAAGTCGGTGGACTGTGAGGAGATGGTTCTCCTCACGGGTTCCTCCCTTTGATTTTTGAAGTGTTCTTGTTCTGAGCGGCTCTTGAAGCTCTTTGAAATTCTTTCTCTTCCACCTGCTTCAGGAGCACGTGAGAGGGAGGAGGGTCTCCCAGTCCTGGGCTGTGTTTGTCCAAGAGGGAAGCAGCAGGGCAGGTTGATGTCCCAGGAAACTAGATCCCCAGGGATGTGCTGCTTGCAAATTGTGCTCTTAAGACCCCCACCCAAATCCCACCCCTGTCCCCCGCTCAGATGCCCTAAAGATCACCTGGACGAAAGACCTGTCTTATCTGGGAACATTACATCAGCAAGTATTTATTACCCGCTTGCTTTGTTCTTGGTCAAGCCTTTCTACCTTTTTGGCTGTCTGCCACTGCAAAACCTCTACAACAAAGAAATGCAATCAGAAAAGCCATAAACTACAATTAAGGGGCAGGGGAAGGGGGAAGTTAATCAAAGACTTTCTAAGCATGAAGTATCAGAGCAACCTTCTGACCTCTGCTAAGGATATTCTCTGGTTAGTTTTGCTTGAGGAAAACTCAGATCCACACCCTTGGGGCAGAAGTGAGAGTGGTTAGCTGGCTCCAGCCATCACTGTGAGTCTTCAAATAAGACTTTGGAAATCAATGTTGCTTAGATTGTCAAAACAAATTTTTTAAAAGTCATGCTGGGGCCTGGGAGAAGACCACTTGAATGGTAAGTGTGCAGAGGTCAAAAAGAGCCTGTTATGTGTCTGTATCAGTTGGCTTTGAGTGGTAAAATCCGAATTTAAAATAGTTAAGGTGAAAAATAAGGGCATTTATTGAGTTAGGTAAATGGTTAAGTCCAAAGGTAGACTGCCTTCAGGTATAGCTGTATCCAGGTACTCCACTGTCTCAGAGCGCTCTCTCTTTTGCTCTCTGTCTCTCAGATGGGCTTTCTTCTGTGACGGCTTCTTTTTCAGGCATGCTCTCCCCAGTAACATCTCCAGGCATACATCCTGCTAATTTAGCTATCTCAGCTATAAGAGAACTATTTCTCTAATAATTCTTGCAAATCCTGGGATTGATTCCGATTCATCCACCTGGAGTCTCTTACCCATCCATGAGCATCTGTCCCCTCTTACTGACCAGACCTCAGCTGCTGGTCTTGGGCATGGGGTCAGTCCTACCCCAGTCACAAGGACAGATCCCAGAAGACTGGAGAATGCATTCTCAGCAGGCAGGTTGACAGATGCCCACACCAGTGGTGGAGCAACAATGAAAGGGAAAGGCAGGGTTTATGTCCTGGGGGAGAAAGTGGAAGCAGGCACCGCCCTTAATGGAGTATTTAATCTGCTCCAATATGGTATTAAAGCCTTTATGTGTATTTAGTTGCTCTCCTCTTTCACAGGTAAGAAAGTGAGGCTCAGAGAGGTTAAGTGACTCACCTAAGGTCACAAAGCTGACAGGTGGAGAATTTAAACTCACCTCCATCTTCCTGCAAAACGCATTTTTTTTCACAGCTCCCTGATACCTGGGGAAACTTAGTAACCTGCAAAGTGAGCTCAAAAAATAAAATATGAATGCCTTTGGGTGGGCCAATCTCTGTGTTAAGGTTGGGAAGAGAAAAAAAAAATTTTTTTAAGACTGCAGGACCCCTCAGTCCATCAGCTCCCGACCTTCAAGGAGGTGCAAACAGCAGTTATAGAGAATGGTAAGGGGTAGACATAGGGGACCGGGAGACATAGTGGAGTGCTTACTACAGGCTGGGTGTTCAGGGAAGATTTTCTGGAAAAGGTGATGCTTAAGCAAAGGCAATAACAAACAGGCCAAGGTAAGGATGAGGAGAGGGTATGTAGGTACCAGTTAGTTGGGGCTCTTGAGTAACAGAGACAGAAACCCAGTTTCCATGGAATTAAGCCAAAAAGTAAATTTATAGGCTCATGTAAAAAGTTGAGGGTTAGTGATGGCTTCAGGCATGGCTGGATCCAGGAGCCCAACTAATATCAGTGATTCATGTCTCTATCTCTCGGCACCACCTTCTTGGGTTGGCTTCAGTCTCAGGAAGGCTCTGAAGTGGTGACTAGAAATGGCCCTGTACCCTAATTGTTTCGCCTCCCCAGAGGATCTTGCAAGAGTCTCTAGCCAGCTGCCATTGACCTAGATTGAGTCATGTATCCATCCCTGAACCAGTACTGTGACCTGGGAGCAGAATGCTATCATTATCCAGGCCCGGGTCAGGTGTCTGCACCTGGAGTCTAAGGTAGACTGAGAATGTGGATAGGAAAATCAGGTGTGCGTGCCACCCTCCGGGCTGATAGTAGTTCTGTTTGGCCAGAGCTCGGGGTCAGATGGTGAGGCCCCCATAAGCCATGTGAAGAATTACCTCCTGAAGGTAGTGGGGAGCCTTGGGGAGTCCTGGCAGTGTCGTACAAGCAGAAAGTGACAGGCCCGCTGTGTAGAGATGGGCAAGAGCCGGGGGCCAGGTTTGGGGCGCTGGACAGGGCTAAGTGGTGAGCTGGATCAGGCTCATGGAAGGGAAGGGGTTCACAGGGATCTTGTTCGACAGGGAAGCCTGGAAAGGAACCAAGGTCAGGAGATAACGTGGTGAGTTGAGGTCGCCCTGGGAAGTTGGGTATTTCATGATTGCTGTGCAGAGAGGGGCCCGGAGAGGGGCCCAGGGCGAGAATTCTGTTCAGTAAGTATTTAGTGCTAAGTATGTACTATGCTCCACTCTGGCGAGCAAAGCACTCAAGGACCCCAGACAGTTAAGTATGGGAAGTCAGTTACGGGCCGTGTTAGCTACTGGGAAGTGCTGGGGAGGAAAGACAAATGGTGCAGGTTAGGGGGGTCTGGGGTGCTGTGTTGGTGGGGGCAGGTTGCAGTGTGAAATGGGTGATGGGGCAGGGGCATGAACGAGGACAGGAAGGCTAAGTGGATGTCTGGGGAAAGGGCATCCGGGCAGTGTGCGTGTGTGTGTGTGCACACGTGTGTGTGTGTGCACACGTGTGTGTATGGAACAGCAAGGGGGCCGTGTGGCTGGCGGAGAGCGAGGCAGGGCAGGTGCGGAATGAGGACAGAAGGCAGCGGGCAGGGTTGAGCCTCCAGAGCCTGTGGGCCGTGTGGGGACTGGCTTCTCCCGAGTGAAGTGGGAGCCATGGGAAGATTCAGAGCAGAGGAGGGGCTGAGACCTGATTTCCACGTTCATCCAGTCACTGGCTGCTCACTGACAATGGACGGAGGAGACTAGGGCGGAATCAGCGAGGCCAGTTAGGAATTAGGCAGACAAGAGACCTGGGTACCTTGGTCCAGGGTGATGAGACATGGATACACAAAATATAAACGCCCAGCAAGTGTGAGTGATGTGGAGCAAGTGGGTTCTGGCTCTGGTTTGGTGGGGTTTTTTTTTTCTCTTTTTTTATTGTGTTAGAATACGCACAACATAAAATTTATCATCTTGACCATCTTTAAGTGTGCAGTTCAGTGGTATTAAATGTCTTCACATCACCACCATCCATGACCCCAGTAACTCTTTCATCCATCTTGTAAACTGAAGCTCTGTACTCATCAAACACTGGTTCCGCATCCTCCCTCCCCCAGCCCCCGGCAGCCACCATTCTGCTTTCTGTCTCTATGAATTTGGCTGCTCTAGGGACCTCATATAAGTGGAATCATCCGGTATTTGTCTTTTTGTGGCTGGCTTATTTCATTTAGCATAATGTCCTCAAGCTTCATCCATGTTGTAACATGTATCAGGATTGCCTTCCTTTTTAATGCTGAATAATATTCCATTGTATAAACTACCACATTTTGTTGACATATTCATCTATCGATGGACACTTGGGTTGCTTCCACATTTTAGCTATCGTGAGTAATGCTGTGAGTAAAAATACCTCTTTGAGACCCTGCTTTTCAATTCTTTTGGGTAGATACCCAGCCCTGGAATTGCTGGATCATATGGTAATTATCTTTGTAATTTTTTGTGGACCCTCCATACTGTTTTTCACAGCGGCTGTACCACTTTACATCCCCACCAACAGTGCCCAAGGGTTCCAGTTTTTCAACATCCTGACCAACTTGTTATCTTCTGTTTTTCTGGGTTTTGTTTGTTTTTAACACTAGCCCTCCTGATCCGTGTGAGGTGGCATCTCATTGTAGTTTTGATTTGCATTTCCCTGATGAGTCGTGACGCTGGGCATCTTTTCACGTGCTTTTTGGCCATTTGTATGTCTTCTTTGGAGAAATGTCCTTTCGGGTCCTTTAGCAGTTTTTGAATCGGGCTGCTTGGTTTTGGTTGTTGAGTTTTAGGAGTTCTCTATAGATTCGGGATATGAATCCCTTATCCGTTGTGTGATTTGCAAATATTATTTTCCCGTTCTGTGGTTTGCCTTATTACTCGGTGGATAGTATCTTTTGAAGCGCAGAGTGTTCTCATTTTCATGAAGTCCAGTTTGTTTATTTCTTTTCTTTTATTACCTGTGCCTTTGGTGTCAGATCCAAGCAATCACTGCCTGGCTCTGTTTTGAAGGTGCAGTTGACAGGATTGGCCGCAAGGTTGGGTTGGGTTGGAAGAGACAGAGAGGGGTCAGGCCTTCTTGCTGCCTCTGAGGCTTTTGGCCCGGGCATAATGAGCTGCCCACCACTGGAGTGGAGTGAGTTAGGGGTAGAAACGAGGAGATTAGCTTTGGATACATTAAGTTTGAAGTCCCAGCTCGACGCCAAGTGGAGGTGACGCGGAGTCAGTTGCTGGCCAGGTCTGGTGTCGAGGAGAGAGATTTGGGCTGGAGGTGACAACACAGGAGTCATCAGCCTGTGGGGAGCAGAGGAAAGCCTGGCAGGAGGGAGGGAAGACGGTGGCAGACAAGTAGCAGAGTACGAAACCTTTTCTACCTGTACCAGAGTGGCCAGGATTGGTCCAGCATAAGGAAAAAGCCTGAAAACTTTCTCGCACCAAGCGGGAGAGAGAGAGCAAAACAAGCAGACGTCACCTCCTTGGCTCCTGATCAGAAGCCACCCCGGCCTGGTGGTTCATTTTTTGCGTGTGGGTTTGGGGCGTGTGTGTGCCAGGCACTGGGGTGTGAGTGGCAAAATCGGGGGCCGAGGCTCAATCCATGTTTCTGCCCCTGGCACCTGGCACCAAGCTGGGCCCCGGGAGAGTGTCTGGCAGCCAGAGGTCCTTGAATGAATGAATGGAGTCCTGTGTGTTCCTCTGGAACAGACAGGAAAGGTGTGTGGGTGGGAGGATGACCAGCTGCATTTGGCAAAGTGTGATTCTTTAAGACTATTTTTATTGAAGTCAAGCAGACATACAGAAACGTGCACACATCATAAGAGGACCACTCGATGAATTTTCAAAAGATAAACATGCCCGTGTGTACCCAGATCAAGAAAAACACATGCCCGGCACCCGCCACCCAAGACATCTATGCCCCCTCCAGGCTCCACGAAGGGTGACCACCATCCCAAAGTCTCCTACTAGAGATTAATTTCACCTGTCTTTGTACTTTATTTACATACAAAGTGCTTTACATACATAAAAGCTTATGTTCTCTTTTGTACTGGCTTTTGGGGCTAATATCTCAGCATAATATCTGAGCGATTTACCCATATTTTGTGAAGTTCTGGCTTGTTTTCTCTCCTGGCTGTTCAGCATGGATGGATTTATTTGTATTTGCTTATTTATCCATCCTCTTGTTAGTGAGCATTTGAGTGGTTTCCGGTTGAGGGCGGTTGCAAATAATGCTGCCAGGAACGTGACATGTGCTCTGCGGTGAACAGTTAGATGCATTTCTGATGATATATCCTTAATGGTGGAATTGCTGGTCATAGGGAAGGTGCAAGGTCAGCTTTTGTCTCTTATGCCAAAGAGTATTTCCAAAGAGATTGTGCCAGGTTACTCTCCCACCCGTGGAACATGAAAGCTCTGATCGAATCACATCCTTGCTAACACTTGGTATTATCCTCTTTTTTTTCTTTTTTTAAACCATTCAGAGGTATAGTGGCCCCACGTTGTACTTTTATTTTGCATTTATTTCCCTGCTGGATAATGAGATTGAGCAGCTTTTCACATGCTTATTAACTATATAGATAACGTCTTGGATGACGTGTCTCTTAAAATTTGCCCCTTTTCCTGATGGGTTGCCTTTCCTGTTCTTATTGATTTCCCAGAGTTCTTTATATATTCTGGATACAGATATCTTGTTTGCCATATATATTGCAAATATCTTCTTCCATGTGTAACTTTTTTTGATCAGTAAGAGATAGAACCAGGAGTTTTGAGCCTCCGAGTCATTGATTTGAACACAGGTCAAGCGCTCACCTGTCTGAGCCTCAGTTTCCCTCTCTCAACACTCTGCTAGGCTAGAGTGTTTAGCCTAGTGCTTGGTGTGTAAACAGAGCTGGGACTGTTATTAGCACCTTTGCAGGGATGAAAGCCCTGAGCTAAAACAGGCAAAACTAGCCCCGTGGGGCTTTTCATAAGTCATCCCTGTTTCTTGGGTCAGTTCTATAAATATCTATTAAGCATCTACTATATACCAGTTGCCGAGCTAGGGATTGAAAGTATGGCAGTGAACAAGACCCAGTTCCTGCCCTTGGAGGAGGTTGCACCAGGGTGAGTGCGGGGGGCTGTGGGAGCCCAGAAGAACACTAACCGGGCGAGGGCATCATGGAAGGCTTCCCAGAGTAGGCGAGCTTCATAGTGGAGTATACTTGGGTAAGCCTGTTCTGTTTAGGTGCACGCTTGGGTGCCTTCTGTGTTCCAGGCACTGGTTTCCAGTCAGGAGTGATTGTGTCCCCAGGGGACACTTGGAGATAGTTTTGGCCGTCACCACTTGGGGAGGGGACGCTACTGGCATCTAGTAAGTAGAGGCCAGGGATGCACAGGACAGCCCCATAACAAGAATGATCTGGCCCAAATGTCGATAGTGGTGAGGTTGGGGAACCTCTAGATGGCCGATGCCAATGCCATGTGAAATTATTACAAGGGGGATGAGCAGAGGGACCGGGAATGTGATCTTGTGCAGTGGATGTCAGAGAGGGCTTGAAGCGCGGGATGCCGAGGAAGGACGCGGATGAAGGAAGTGGAATTGGCAGGAAATGGGGGACGCCGAGGAAGGACGCGGATGAGTCACGGTGATGGGAGCTCAGGGCATGCTTGGAGATTCCCCTCGTGTCTGGGCCAGGCCTGGAAAGGAGGTGTGAGAGGGCTGTGGGGACCAGACAGCTAAGGACTGAACGTGTGTGTCTGGTTCGGGAGCCACAAGCCCCTTGTGGCTGTGGCGCCCTCGAAATGTGGCTCATGCAGCTGCGGCACTGCATTTTCTATGAATATGATTTAAATTTAGATTTCAAAACAGATACTCCATTCCATTCTTGGCAAACTTTTAAATATGTGTAGAACTATTCGGGGATGTGGATGTACTTTTCCATCTGTGAATTTTATGAACTTTAGCTGCAGATTGGGTATTTCTACTGACAGTGGGTCATCCAAATTGAGATGCATTGATGATAGAAGATACAGCCCCAATTCCAAAGAATGAGTACTAAGAAAGCAAGTAAATTGTCTCATTAATCATTTTTATATTGATTAATAATATTTTGGGATATACTGGGTGAAATAAAATCTATTATGAAGTTTTTAAGTTCACCTTTTTCTTCTTACCTTTTTAATGCGGCTGCTGGAAAATTGACTTTCACGGGTGGCTGACCTTGAACTTCTACTGGATGTTGCTGTTATAAACCGTGGGGAGGAGCTGCAGCGTCATGCCGAGGCTGAGGGCTCATGGAAGGGTTTAGACAGGGGGGGACATGGTCAGGTTTCCGTGGCAGCTACACCCTCTGGCCACAGTGGCGAGAGAAGATTCCAGATAACAGGTCAAGACCAGCCATAGGGAGACCAAATAGCCTGGAAGGCCTGAGCTCTGGCCGCAGAGGGAAGCTGTGATGTCCCAGACAGGTAGTGTCCACTGCCAATCCATGAACAGGTGGCCAGGCTGGGCCCCCAGGGAGGAGGAACGTTTGGGGAGAAGTGGGCACGTCCTGGGACTGACCAGTCCTTCAAAGGGGCCTCACTGCTAAGAGCTGGTAGGAGAGACCTCGGCCGGTACAGGTCCACCTGTTCCTGGTGGCCACCGCTCCAGACACCCACCAGCCCCGGCCTGGCCTGCACCCCTACGCTGGCTGCTGCCTGCACCCCACTCAGGTTGGATACCCCGCCTCTTGCTGCCTGGCCCTGCTCTCCACTGCTTACCAGTTGTGCGACCCTGAGCAGGTGGCTTTCCCTCCCAGCAGGCCACCGGCTCTGCCTGACCTCACCCATGTTGTACAGAGAGTACAGGAGAGATTATAGATGCTGACAGGTGACGGGTCTTCCTGGGCTGGGTCTTTTGGGGATGACAGCATGGAGCCCGGGGGGAGGAACATCTGGTACGTTCTCCAGTTTGCAGGGGTTTCCCATCTCCGATCCCTGCACTACGTTCCCATTTCACAGCTTTGGAAGCTAAAGCTCAGAGAGGCGAAGCAGCTTGCCCTGTGTCACACGGCACAACAGAGGCAGGGTTCTTAGGAGGAGTCTGACCTTATAAGGTCCGTGGCCACCGCTCTCATGGCCACCGCTCAGTGTGTGATGAAGGGCAGGGTGCGGCACCTCTCTGAGCCTCAGCTTCCTCATCTGTCAAGTGGGGAGGATGGCGATGCGGAGGACAGCCGACTGCCGTGTCGCGGTAGTGAGTTGAGTGCAGCAGCGCGGTGCCAGCCCAAGGCAGGGCTCCAGACGGCGGCTACTGTTTGTTGACTGATCTGCACATAAGTCCTCACGGCAGCTCTCCAAAGTGAGTGGCATGAGCCCATTTTTCAGGAGAGGAAACTGATGTGCAGCTAGTGAGAGCGAAGCTGGGGTCCCCACGAGCTCCTTGGCTCCAGAGCCCTTTCCTTCCCCCATCCTTGCCCTTATCCCAGAGTCCTGGCACCTAGCAGGAGCACAGTCAGAGGAAACCATTGTTGTTTTATTGTGTTGCATCCCTCTGGCAGCCCCTAAGCATATGAAGCAGTTAAGCTCTTCTTTCCATATGGGCAAACTTGAGCTCAGAGATGGGAAGGGACTTTCCCAAGGTCACACAGCAAAGTAGGAGCTAGGCTTGACTGAAAATCGGTCTTCATGGCTCTGATGTAGGGGCCACTTCTCCTCTGCCACCCTGTGTTCCCTGCCGGACATCTGGACCTCCTGATCATCACATGTGAGGCTGTGTGGGCTGCTTCAAGTCCCCCAGCTTGTTGATCACTGGATGTTCACCAGCCAAACTGGCACCCAGGAAGCGGGCAAGGCCGGAGGTGGCAGGGCTGTAGCCTGTGGCAGTTGCACTGTGGTTTGGCCCAGCAACTCTGGGAGGACTGCCAAGGGTGTGGAGCCTGTGACCGAGGACCTTGGCGGAGACTGTCCCCGTAGGTGGGCGCTGGCTGCCAGCCCTGTGCAGCTGCAGAGTCGTACTGCTCCTCTCCTGCTCAAACACCTACCATGGCTCCCTAGTACCCAAGTCGAAATTTCCTTCCTGTTGAGTTAGCATTCTGTGCCCTACAAAAGATTCTCTATGACATTGCTAGATTCCAAATACTAATACTGATAGTAATAATAATAGTAACAACAATAATAATAATAATAGGGCCTAGAGTACCTACTGTTTGGTAGGCATGGTACAAAATGCTTTTCATGTATTATCTTATTTAACTCTTACAAAAGCCCTATGGCACTGCTGTAAGTCTGATTCTCATTGTACAGAGGAGGAAACTGATGCCCACAGAAGTTAAGCGTCTTGCCCAGGGTAATGTAGCTCATGGCCCCGCCAGGATCTGCAGCCTGACTCCAGAGCCAGGCTCTTAACCAGGAGGCCAGCCTACCTCATCTTACTAGGAGAATGAACCAGCATGATGCCAGCAGGGAGGAGCCTGGGTCAGGGTGTCTGGAGAGCTGGGCCCAGGCCTGGCTGCACCATGACCTTGCTGTGTGACCTTGGCCAGACTCTCTGGGCTTTCACCAGGCTTCCTCCAAGGCCAGCTCTACCTTCCGAGGCTTCAGGTCTCAATATTGTGCAACAAGCCTAGAAATCACCCAATTTCTTTTTTCCATTCTTTTATTTTACATCACACCATTGATAAACATCCACTGTAGAATAGTTAGAAAATCCAGAGGGAAAAAAGGAGAAATTAGTGAAGCCCCAGTTAGCAGTTTAGGGTATACCTTTCTGGAGTATTTTCCCAACATAAATGTCTACCAGAGTGGGATCAGATAACCTTTTTATCACCTAACATCACATCCTAGATGACCCATAGGGTAATGAATCCTTCTTTTTTTACGGTCGTATCCGTAAAAAATACCAGGTCTGTTATTGTTGTGCCGTGGAATATTTAATTAGGGTGTCTAGTTAGAGATGATGATAAATTAAGAGCTGACATTTACTGAACTCCTCCTCCTGCCGGGTCCTGCCCTAAGCACTTGCCTCAGTGGTCATCACAGCAACCCTCTGAGGTGGGCCATTCAGCCCCATTTTACAGATGAGGAAACTGAGGCTGTTGACGTTAACCAGGCCCAGGTCTCCTGGCCTGTCCTTGGCAGAGCCGGATGCGGCCCCAGCCCCTCCCGAGCCCTCCATGCAGGCCCTTAACCACTGGGCATCCCTGCCATGTGCCTCACCTCCCGTGTTCTCAGATGCCCTGTGTCTTTGAGGTGGGTGCGCTGTGACTGTCCAAGGAAAGGGAATGAAGTGGCTGCCCACTGAGCCCAGTGTGTGGAGAGGTGACACGTGATGTATACAGCCAGAGCTCAGTAAATGCTCATCTCAAAGCAGAAGTTGCAGTAGGATTTCTCAGGGCAGGTGGAGACAGAATCACTCCAGGAGGAGTGGGGCTTTGTGGGGACCCATCGCCACCACTCCACGTGGATTTCCTCAAGGGACTCCCAGCAGCCTCTGCTGTCAAGGCCGGGAGCGTTTTGGGGGGTGTCCCAAGCTCCCCGGCTCCTGGGCACAGTGTGAACAGAACTGTGTACTCAATTTAGGGTTTAGTCTGGAGGGATCCCGAGACCCAGAGCTGAGATGAGGTATATGAGGCGCTTGACTTGGGTACAGAATTTAAGGGAGTGCCCCAGAGCTCAGCATCAAGATAGATACTATTTTAATGCAAATTAAAAAAAATCAAAACCAATGGGTGAACCTGGAAAACATTATGCTAAAGGAAAGAAGCGAAAGACCCTGTTTTATGTTATTCTGTTTATATGAAATGTTCAGAAGAGGCAAATCCAGAGACAGAAAGTATTGGGTTGGCCGTAAAGTTTGTTCGGGTTTTCCCCTAAAGTGTTATGGAAAAACCAGAATGAACGCCTGGCCTGAGGCTAGAGTGGGGTCTCTGTGTCACCTCCTCTGGCCCAGAGCATTTGGCCTCTTGGCCACCTTCTTCCCTCTGTCCTCCGTCTCCTCTCCTCTGAGGTGGTCCCTGGATCCCCCGGCACCTCTAACCTGGCCTCCAGCCCTCGTCTACTAAGCCATCCTACACTGGAAGAAGCCGTGTCCACCCCCAGAGCCCCAACCTCACCAGCACTCACCACTTCCCACTGCCCCCAGGATAACCCCAAGCTCCTTACTTACAGCCTGGGCCCCGCCAACCTCCTTTGCCCACCCTCTTGCCCCCCCATTGCTGACTTCTGTCTCACATGTTCATGTGGAACCTCAGCCTCAGCCCTATGTGCTTTCTCACAGTTAAGCCTCCATCTCACTTAAATCCTCGCCGCAGCCTTGCTAGTAAGAGTTGGTGGACCCATTTTACAGTTGAGGAAACTGAGGCCCAGGGAGAGGAGAGGACACCGCTAGGGGCCTGGAGCAGAGGCAGGTGTACACCCGGGCAGACTGACCACGTACCTGGGACTCTGTCCTCTGCTGGCAATGGAGATGCACACGCCTTGTTCTCCTTCCCCTCAGGGCCCTGTGTGCAGTGTCTGAGGCCAAGGTCACCCCCACTCCGGTCCCTGATGTCCTCCACCCACTTCTGACTGGAGTTACTCTCCAAGGTCACGTGCTGGCATGTGAGGCCAGCATGGGTGGACGTCACATGCCTTTCATAATAGTTCCATTGTCTCTGATTTTTATTTATTTATTTTAAATATTTATTTATTTATTTTTTGCTCGTGCCACACGGCGTGTAGGATCTTAGTTCCCTGACCAGGGATCGAACCTGGGCCGCCTGCAGTGGAAGCACAGAGTCTTAACCACTGGACCGCCAGGGAAGTGTCTTTTATTTTTTAAATAAAATCAAAACGGCTAAACCACACCCCAGAATATGCCATTGAGCTTTTCCTGGTACACACCCTTCCCATGCTCTCGTTTGATGGTGGAGCGAGGAAATGGGCAGGGAGAGGGAGGAATGGGACCCAGGGCCCTCCTGAGGCAGGGGTGCAGCTCTTGGCTCCCCGAGTCACAGTCTTTGGTTCCCAGGGGCCCGGGAATCTGGATAGGAAAAAAAATGACATCTTTATTTATATTAATTAACATCTCCAAGCATCAATGTAGGTGACAAATGGCAGTCATGGTAGTAGCAGCAGTAGTTGGGCCTTGGTCACCAACAGAAACGTATGTATCTTCATATCATATTCCTGTTGCCGCAGACACCACTACACATCACAACACGCCAATGACGGTCGTTATGAGGCCCACCCCTCGATCTGGTTATTCATGGCTTTAATGAAGCAGCATGTAGGTGACAGTATCACAGCGTCTTCATCAGTGTGTTCTTAGCCAGACTTGACTATAAATGGTTTCCTTTTACGTAATTGATTCCATTTAAAAACACTCTTCTGGGAAGGGGTCCGTAGGTTTCACCAGATGGCTGACAGGGTCCATGGCAGCAGAAAGGTCAACGACCCCATTGGGCGTGGGTTCGAGTCCTGTCGCTGCCCGGCACCGCCCTGAGAGCATGGGCAGCCGCTTCCCTAGTCTGCATTTCTTATTTGTGCCCTGATCAGAGAGGTGCTTTCTCCCTCCGGGTTGTGGGAGAGTCAGTGATGGTGCTGCACGCTGCCCCGTGCGGGGTCCGTCCGGCTGACCGTTGGGAGTGGCCCTGGGAGCTCTAGCACCCGGATGTGCACTCCCCCTGTCCTGGGGTCCTTCCCCCTCTGGGTGGCTTGTCTGTCTGTCCTGTGTCTGTTGCCCTGACACTCCTCACTGGCAGACCTGTGTCTCTCCTAAGAAACGATGTCACTTAAGCTCACACTGTGTACCAGCCTCACGACAGCCCACCCGGCGGGTGCGCTTTGCACCCTTATTCTGGAGAGGAGGCAAGTAAGGCCCAGAAAGGAGAAGTCGCTGGCTCAGGGTCACACAGCTAGTGGGTGGGTGAGCCCAATTGCACCTGGGCCTGTCCGGCTCTTGGCCTCCATGCTGGGACCACTGCAGTCCCCGAGCCTGGCCAGTACATAGCCCTCAAATGCTGAATTCAGTGCCCACGCAGTGTTTCATAGCTCAGGGGGAGGGGCAGCGCTCGGCAAATGCAGATCTCTGGGCTCCATCAGGGAACTTCCGAATCAGAATATTTGGGGGCAGGACCCAGGAATCTGTCTTTTAAGAATTTCAGGTGATTCTGATGCGCGCAGAGGTTTCGAACCACCTTAAAGGGGAGAAATAACAGTGATACAGTAACAAAGCTCTGAGCGCTGTCAGTTCACGTTAGCACCCACAGATGAGAAAACTGAGGCACAGAGGAGTTAGGTAACATCACTGTTTACCTCCCCTGCTCCAACCAAGGCTGCATTGCTAGTAACCACCAGAACCGGACTCCAAGCCCAGTGTGTACAACTCCCAGTACAGTGCTCATCCCACCCCCCCACCCCTACTTCTGGAAGCTTCTAGACAGAGGAATGGAGACAGGTCGTGTGTGTGTGTGTGTGTGTGTGTGTGTGTGTGTGTTGTGTGGCGTGGGTGAAGGAAACCCGGGCCTTGCAAGGTCACCCTGGCCTTTTCCTGTTTATACTCTTGATCAGGCAGGGGCCCATGTGTTCCCGAACAGGAAGCCCAGAGGGAGGGCTGCACCAGGCGCTGGGGGCAAGCCTGGGACACGGGAGCCAAGAGGCTGAGCTGGTTACTGCCCCGGGCAGCTGCATGACCTTGGACATGCATCGCCCCCATCCGTGAGTTGGGCAGGGTAGAGGTTTGGGGGTGATGGTTAAAAGCTTGGCTTCTGGCATCAGACAGAGCTGGGTTCCACTTCAGGCTCAGACCGTTCCTGTCTGTGTGACCTCGGGCTGCACGCTTCACCTCTCTGAGCCTCAGCTTCCGCCTCTGTCAAACGGGGCTAATAAGCGTGCCTCGCCCTACTCCCCGGGTTGTTAGAGGCAAAATGCACAGCAAAGTGCCAGGCACACACAAGTCTCTCTCCTTAAATCTTTACTTGGCAACAGGCCAGACACCGGATGATTCTGTGTGCGCACATGCATTTCTTTTTCTAAAAAATATCAAATATTTTCCCAAGTTGTCCATTTTTCTCACCAGAGTCCGGCTGCCTGAGTCCTCCCACTAGGCCTTCTGAGATTGGGCCCAGAACCTGAATATGCACCGGCTTCCACGGTCACCCACGGCATTTGCGTTTTGTGAGTTTGTCCTAGTTCCCCTGGGAGCTCTTACAGAGCAGGGGCCTGGCCCACGATGGCCTGAGGGACGCATCGAGGTTGCCGCCTGATTTCGTTAATAGTCTCGCTGGAATCCAGCCGTGTGTGTTCCTGGATGTGCTGTTTCTGGCTGCTTTCATGGTGCAGAGGCAGAGTGGGTAGCTGTCACAGTCCCTCTGACCCACGGGGCCAAAATCATTGGCTTCCTGGCCCTTCACAGAAGTTTGCCAACCCCGCCTCACCGGGCCACTGGCTTCTTCGTCTTCGGGTTCCTTCCAGTCTTCATCCGCTTGCTGTGATGACAATAATATTCAGTGCTGACGTTTTTGCACGTCTGTGCTGGGCACAATGAAGTTATGGAATTTGTCATGACTCTCTTTGTCCCAAGTGTTACTCCCATTTCTCAGATGGCAACACTGAGGCTTGGAGAGCTGGATTGACGCAGGACACCCAGCCTCTGAGTACAAGAGCCAAGAAGTAACCTCCGCCCTCATCACTCCCCACCCTGAGCTTGTGCCAACAGGGTGCTGAACTGGGCCTCTGAGAGGGAGGCAGGGTGGCACGTGGGGGTCCAACTTTGATCATTTTAGGTTAAAAAAAATGCAAAGCTCGTCAGGAAGGAGAGATCTAGGAGCATGGGCTATGGAGAGAGAGGAAGATTTGGGTTTTCCTTTTACTCCCCTGCTTACCAGCTCTGTGGCCTTGGGCAGGTGAACCTACCTCTCTGAGCCCCAGTAAAGAGATGGTTAATAAGGGGACTTCCCTGGTGGTGCAGTGGTTGAGAGTCCGCCTACCGATGCAGGGGACATGGGTTCGTGCCCCGGTCCGGGAAGATCCCACATGCCGCGGAGCGGCTGGGCCCGTGAGCCATGGCCACTGAGCCTGCGTGTCCGGAGCCTGTGCTCTGCAACGGGAGAGGCCACAGCAGTGAGAGGCCCGCGTACCGCAAAAAAAAAAAAAAAACAAAAGAGATGGTTAATAAGGGAGAGTCAGGTGGGATCATGGACAGGGTAGTGAGGACAAAATTCCGTGATATATGCAAAACCCTTAGCTCAGTACCTGGTGCACAGAAAGTGCTTGGTAAGTGTGAGCTAATACTTCTGAGGCCGCGCCCCAGCCTGGCTTTTATTCTTTCCTCTTGAGCCACCTCATGGTGCTCCTTATGCTCAAGCATCATCCAGAACCTCAGAATTATTCTTTTGCCTCTTCCTCTTGCCCCATTGGATCCTGGCAGGCTCTTCTTGGCTGGCTTCCCTCCGGAGTGGGTTGGAGGTCTCTGATCCCCAGGGATCCTGAAGGGAACTCCGGTCTCCCCTAATCTGCTCGGGAGGCTTGGGGCAGTGAGGTCGCAAGGCCCAGCGGCAGGTGGTTGCCATGGTGATGGAATGTTTGGGAGTTGGTCCCCACTGAGAGGGCTTGCGAGGCTGATGGCTGAGCTTAGGCATGTGGCTACCAGGTACCCCTCCAAGGCTCCTCTGCAAGTGCCATGACCTGCCCCCTGAGCTGGCGTCCTGTGCTCCAGCCCCCCACCCCTGCCCCCCAATCTTGGGAACCTCTTGATCAGCCAAGCTTGGAGAAATCATGCAGAATTGGAAAGTTCAAATGAGTCTGACCCCTTAGGGCATGTCTTCCCCTCCCACGGGGGGCATTACACAATCACAGTCGTGATTATCTGATGTGCTGGTTTCCTGGATCCCCACTAGAACATCATCTCCGTAAGGGCAGAGGCCTTGGTGTGCCGCCCTTGAGGTGTTCCAGCATCTACTTCCAAGCATAGTACGTGCTCAGTAAACATTTGGGGAATGAATGAATCCGGCCTAAGAGCATCTTGAAGACTGACCAGCCCCCCTCCCCTCCCCTTCCTTCCAGTGGTCATTCAGGGCAGCCCATGGGTCAGTGAGAAGGGAGCGAAGTCCTCTCCCATCCTCTCCTGCTGCCCCCGTTTTATGAGCCATGTGACATGAGACCAAGGATGTTATTGTTAAGACAGAACCACATTTGGAAACTGGCTTTCCCTCTTAGTAAGGTGCACTTGCTGTGGGCCAGGTTCTGTTCTAACACGTTCTAACATTTATACTTCCCAATACTCGTATGAGGCTAGTTCCACATTTACACTGGCCACATTTCTAGTGCCCTGGGGCCGTACATGAGCCTCCTCGGAGGTATTGTTGTCATCTCCATTGTACAGAAGGAAACTGAGGCTCAGAGAGGTTAAGTGACTTGCCAAGATCACACAGCCAGTAGCTGGTGGAGCCAGGATTTGAGCCCAAACAGTCTGACCCCCTACTATGGCTGGCATACAATTCAAAAAATACTAGCCATTTTATTATTATATAGATCAAGGTAATATAACAACACCGTGTGTTCTTTTTGTTTGTTTTTTTTTAAATAAATTTATTTATTTGTTTTTGGCTGCATTGGGTTTTTGTTGCTGCGCAGGGGCTTTTCTCTAGTTGCTGCAAGCGGGGGCTACTCTTCGTTGCGGTGCGCGGGCTTCTCATTATGGTGGCTTCTCTTGTTGCGGAGCACGGGCTTTAGGCGCGCAGGCTTCAGTAGTTGCGGCTCATGGGCTCTAGAGCACAGGCTCAGTAGTTGTGGCTCACGGGCTTAGTTGCTCCGCCGCATGTGGGATCTTCCCAGACCAGGGCTCGAACCCAGGTCTACTGCATTGGCAGGTGGATTCTTAACCACTGCTCCACCAGGGAAGCCCAACACCATGTGTTTTTAGGAGAAAAATATTATCACCTACCACCCCTGTGGCATTTTGAGTCTGTTCCCTTCTCATTTTTCGTACATGGGGTTTGTGTTTGCTGGTTGGTTCTGTTGACTTGGTGGTTTCGCTTTTTGGCACAGTCGTGCTTACCCTGAACCCCCTTGGGCCTTTGTCATCCGTAAATTGGAGAACCAAGGCGCCCCCTCCCCACTCCGCCCTGCCATTGAGTTATTGTGAGGAGAAAATGAGGTAGCGGTGTGGAACTTCCTTGGTCTGGTGTTAAATGTACAGTGGTGCTTAATAAATGCTGATGTTCCTCCTGCAAGAAAAGGAGGGCTCAGTGACCCCTCCCCATGCCTCTCACGTGTCTTCCAAGTCTGCGTTGTCCAGTAGAACTTTGTGTGAATGATAGGAATATTCTAAATCAGGGGCCTGAAAACTTTTTCTATAAATGACCAGATAGTAAATATTTCAGGTTTTGCAGAACACGTAGAATTTTTCTTATTGCTGCTGCTTCCCCCTCACCCTCACCCCAGCCCCGCCCCGCATCCTCTTCCTCCTCTTTCCCTTAAAAAAAAAAAATATGTAAAAGTCATTCTTAGCTTGCAGGCCTTACAAAACAGGCTGAGGGGTGGATTTGGCCCAGGGGCCCTCATGTGCTGACTCCATCCTAAATCTGCTCTGCCCAGTATGGTAGCCCCCAGGGGGCCACTGGGCTGTTGAATTGTGACCAGTGCCAATGAGGAGCTGGATTTTAAATTTTATTTAATTTTACTTTATTTATTTATTTTTAATTATTTTATTTTATTTTGGCTGTGTTGGGTCTTCGTTGCTGTGCACCGGCTTTCTCTAGTTGCGACGAGCGCGGGCTACTCTTCATTGAGGTGCGTGGGCTTCTCATTGCGGTGGCTTCTCTTGTTGTGGAGCACGGGCTCTAGATGCGTGGGCTTCAGTAGTTGTGGCACGTGGGCTCAGTAGTTATGGCTCGCAGGCTCTTGAGTGCAGGCCCAGTAGTTGTGGCGCACGGGCTTAGTTGCTCCGTGGCATGTGGGATCTTCCTGCACCAGGGCTCGAACCCGTGTCCCCTGCATTGGAAGGTGGATTCTTAACCACTGCGCCACCAGGGAGGTCCCCATTTTACTTGGTTTAAATTTAAATACTGACCTGTGGCTAAAGCGTCATGTTGGAGTCTTGGCGTCGCAGCTCTGAGTGACTGAAGGCTCTGACAGCCCCGTTTCACCACCCTGAAAGGGGCCATGGAAGCTGCCCGCCTGGCAGGCCTCTTGAACTCTCTGGCATTTCAAGGGCCGCCTGAGGGCAGCTGGGCCTGAGCCATCTCGTCTCCGGAAAAGCTTCAAGGGCCCTGGTCCCTAATTGTGTTTGTTGTTGTTATTCCAAGAACCAGGCTTCTCTTCACTGGCCACCCATATGCCCTGGGAATGCCAAGCCTGTGTATTCTGTAGCTGGGAGGAGGGGGAGGGTCTGGGAACCCTTCTCCTCCTGGGGTTAGATATACTAATCCCTGGTATTTCAGGGAGAGGAAAAAAAACTGTATAGAGGCAAGGAGAGAGCGAATAGGAAGGGAAAGAGGACCCCAAAAATGGTCCTACGCCCAATGTATTTGCATCATGGCACAAATAAAATAATTGCTGAGATTTTTGAGTATTTGCTATTGTCTTGTTTAAACCTCCCAATAGCCCATTTTACAGCATAGGAAAACCGAGGCTCGGAAGAACAACAATCTACCTAGTCAGGGAATCATCCAACTCCAGAGCTGCATCCTTAAACCCCCCCACCCCACCTCTTGGGCTGGGACTAAGCAGAGGGAAGTTGAGCCTCAGACTCTGTGACTCTGTGAAGAGATTTTTGCTCCCAAACCTCAATTTTCACATCTGTAAAATGGGAGAAGGTGAGAATTGGACTAAAAATCTGCCACCCACCCCCTCCCCCAGTAAATGGTAAGGGCATAGCAGTGACATGTACACCAAGATCCCATTGGTTCCCCATCAGCCAGGCTTCACGCCAGACCCCATGAGTTCACGGCCCATTCCTTTAATGCAGTGGTTAAGAGCTGGGCGTCAGAGTCTCACAGATGTGGATGGCGATCCTGGTTCCCCGGGTCAGTTGCTCTTCCTCTTGGTGTCATTTCCTCACCTGTAAAATTGGGAGTATCGTACTTTCCTCGTTGGGGGATTAAATGGCACAAGGCACTCACAGCAGGCATTTGGTCAGTGTTAGGTGGCAGTGGCGACACGGCATTGTCCAACTCCAGGGGGCGCCATATTTGTCATAGGCTGGGTACGCAGTGCCCTTTGGAGTTGAGCAGTGCGCAGCCTGTTCAACCATACCCAGCAATTCCAGATGGTGATTCGTGGTACAGTGGTGGTGGTTGTTGCTTCTTGTTATATTTACTTTTCCTGAAGTCCAAGGTCCCTGGGCCAAGAAGAAGGGAGAGCCCGGTTGTAAGAGACCCATTACTTCCTAAGGCAACAGTGCCTTAGCTCAGGTTCTCAGCTGACACCCCTCTGCCTGAGAAGTGAGCCAGTTCACTCCCTGGCTGAATCAGTGAATTTAGACCCCAGCTTCAACATCTTGGGCGGAGGTGGCCTGTCCCTGCCTTGCCGCTCGTCTCCCAGAGTCACTGTCGGGCACCCTTGGGAAGCCCAGCATCCCCTTCTGCCCCTCCGAGGGGGCCCAGCCCCTCTCCATAGCACCCACCCCTAATGCACCTAATGCAGCGTCTCTTCTGCCTCTGCAGGGCTCAACCCGTGGAGAGTCTTAGCAAGCAGCCACGAGGGCTAGATCCCAGGGATGAGAGTGTCCAGGGGAGGTAAGTGCTTCCCGAAGGTCCCCCAGAGACCCGGCTCCTCCAGGGACAGCCCCCAGCCTCCTGATTGGGCAGCCGAGCAAACTCCCCCAGGCAGCTCTCTCCTCTGTTAGAAATCCAGACAAAGCTGGATCCCAGCAGCGTGGAGAGGGCAGGCCTCTGTTCTTCCTCACCCCTTAGGAACGTGATTCTCCTGGAGATGGGAGAAGGCTGAGTCCCCGAGCAGGCAGGACTTACCCAGCATTCGTGGGCAGATTCAAGCACGGCCAGAACCCAGCCGTCTGCGTGCCACCTTCCAGCCTCAGTGTTCTTGGCGTGCGTGCTTTGCCCTTCACACAAAAGCTCCCTGAACCTCATAACAGCTCCCTGAGCAAAGCTTCTTATCATCCCCCGTGTTTTTGGAGGAGAAAACAGAAGCTCAGAGAGGCGAAGTCCCTTGTCCGGCTCTCCAGCTGGCAAGTGGCAGGGGCTGGATTTGAACCTGGGGCTGTAAGACTCCAAGTCTGAGGGTCTTAGCCACCATCCTCACTGCCAGGATGCCGGGACACCTCCCTCGACAGGGTCCAACAGGGTGGTGGGGATGGAGGGCAGGCCGGAGTCCCTGGGCTGGGCCCTCTGGCCCTTCCTGGAATGGGCGGAGTCTCTGATTCTGGGTGGTCAGGAGGCCACCTTCTGCTTCCTAGGCTCCCAGCTGCTTTCCCTCTGCCAAGTGGCCCTGCCTTTGCTTCTCAAGCCATCCTCCAGGTCTGTGCAGTCTCCTCCTCACGGCTGACTTGCCCGCTTTGAGCTGTTTTCTCCTGGCGACTGAAATGAGCCCTTCGCTGGGTGCTGTCCAAGGACAGTGAACAGCTCAGCCGCAGCCTGGTCTGACCCAGGCCTGCCACTCCAGCCATGCCATCCATCTCGGGCTAGTTGCCTCTTCTCTCTGAGCTGCTTGCTGGGCAGGAGGCATCCCTACCCCAGAGGTGGCGGAGAGGATCCCGCTACGTGAGGCATGGAATAAGCTTTAGCAGAGGACGTGCTCAGTCAATGTAAAAACACACAACTCAGTGCTTTGTTTTGAAGTGCTGTAGCCAGATGAATGCTCAGTATTAAGCAAAACTCATGAGTTGATAACATTTAAAAAAATTCTGTCTATCCCTTCTTCCAGGCCTTTTCTCCTGGTATTTAGTATCCAAGTCACTTCCAACCCCAAACAGAAGCTCGAAGAGTACATAAACACACACACACACACACACACACACACACACACACACACACACACACACACACACACACACACACACACACACACACACGGGCAGGCACACTGTGTCTATCCTTTTTGGAAACCACTTTCCCAAATTATCCCCTTTTCTCCCTTTCTCTGCATCCCCCATCGCCATCTGTTCCCCAAAGCTTCAGTCTCTCACTCCCCACCAAGTGTCAGGAAGAAAGGGTGATTGTACTAATTCAAGCTAAAGTGTGATTGACAGTCCCCCAGGGTTTTGACACTGAAATAATAATCATTGGCAGAATTCTACTCTCAGGTCTAAGGGGAGAATTTCAGTGAGCATTTAAAGAAGCCGAGAGCTCCATAGAGGGATTTCTGAGGGACTTTGTGTCCTGTCCAGCCTGCTTCCCCGCTGAAAGTAGCCCTGGAATTAGATTTCCCCATGCCAGACATGAATCCAGTGTACACATTAACTGCCAACAGTTTCAGCAGCATATGATAGGCTCAGGTTTCTGGGGAGAGGGTCCCCAGCTATTTTCTGATGCTCAGAGAAGCCAGCAACCCCCGGATGAGACTCATCTTTGCTTTGTCAGTTGCTTCTAGAATCCTCACAGCAGCCTTTGAGGTCAGTGGACCCACCCGTCTTTGTAGCTGAGGAAACTGTGGCTTAGATGGAGGAAGTGACTCTCCCAAAGACACATGGCCAGGAAATGCCGGGGCCTCTTAGCAGTTTCGACCCCAGGCCCCAGGCTGTGTGCTTCTTCAGCTTTGATGTTTATTTTCCACTTGCTATGGCCTGAGGGGCCCCAGGCAGCCCAGGCCCTCGTGGGTGGATTGGTCCAGCTGCCAGCCGGGTCCTTTAGTGGTTTCCGGTGAACCTCCCATCCAAAGAAGAAGGCCGCCTCCCACTCCTTTCCCTTCAGACCCTGTCCCATCCGCCAAGCCACCTGAACCCCCCGGCATGCTGGGCTCTTTCCTGCCTGTTACTTTGCACTGGCTGTTCCCTTTGCCAGGAACTCCCTTCTCTCTCTTCTCCACCTGGCTGTTCAGAACTTCCCTGTCCACTGCTTAGAACTCGGCACAAGGGCTGCCTCCTACAGGAAGCCTTCCCTCACCTACACAGGTCGAACCTGTCACCCCCTCCCTAGTGTGGGTCCACAGTATGAGTGGACTCGGGGGGCTGAGGCTGTGTCTCTTAACTCCATAGCCCAACTCCCGCACACAGTAGGAACTCATGAAATGTTGGGGTAAATGAATAACCAGTCAGTGATCATGGCTAATATTCTTTCAAATGCTCCCAATGTGCCGGGCACATTCTTAAGTTCTTAAAGGGGGTCATTTAGTGTTCATAATAGCCCTTTGAGGTGGACACTCTTAGACCCATTTTACAGATGAGGCTCAGAGAAGTGAAGTCTGTTGCCCAAGCTCACACAGCCACACAGGAAATGGCAGAGCTGGGATTTGAACCCAGGTCTGTCTGACTTCTTGAATGCCCAGAGACCTCAGGCCCTCACTTGGATTCTAGAAAGAGGTGAGAGAGGAAACGAAGGTTCTGAAACACAGCGGGGGTGAGGCAGAGAAGGGCTGGGTGGTCGGAGGTGGGCTGTCTGTCCAGCATCTGGGTCTGCACCTTTTGCGTTGGGCTGAGGTTGCGTAATCAAAGGGCCTTGAGGGTGAATTGGGGAGGAGGATAGATCTGACATTTGAGTGACTAGAGAAGGGGTGGCTGGGCTGGGTGGACCCCTACTCTTTGAAACCAGCCCCTACCTAAAGAATTGGCATTGAGGTCTCATCATCTTTATTAGTGACATTTGGGAGGGGTGAGGAGCTAGGCTCAGGGTCATAATTCATGTCCTAAGTCATCCCCTCCCCCTGTTCGCACGTCACCCCCCCCCAGTCTGAGCATCCCCAAGTCTCCGCAGGACATGGGCAGGAGCCTCCTGACTGACCTCCCCGCCTCCGTTCCCACCCCTGCAGGCCCTCTCCCCAGGGGCTGCCCGTAGAGTAAGTCCAGCTCCTTCCCCATCCCCTGAGGACATGCCTGGCAGCTGCACCCCATCTTCCCCTTCCCTCCCCTCCAGCCCCAGAAGCCTCCTCTCAGGTTCTTGAACACACCAAACCCTCTCTCTCCCATCTTGGGGTTTTGCACTCTCCGTTCCCTCTGCCTGGAGCACCCTTCCCACACATTTTCACACCGCCAGCTCCCTCTCATCCAGGTCTCAGCTTGGACGTCACCTCCTCCAAGAAGTCCTCCTTAACCTCCCTCTTCCTTCCCCTTCTTGATCTCTCTCATGGTGTCCAGCTTATTTCTTTGCAAGCCATTATCACGGTCTGGCGGTAGCTTGTGTACCGTCCACATCCCCCACTCAGTTGTAAGCTCCTTGAGGCCAGAGGCCTGGCTGTCTCGTCCACTGTCCTGTCTCCAGCCTCGAGCAGGTGCCTGAAACCTTTTTATTGCTTCTGAGTGAAGGCTGAACGAACGGACGGCGATTCTGGAAGAAGCCCAGACCAGGATATTTTGCACCTTCTGAAAAGCCTGTCCTGCAGAGGCAGACTGTGGTCACTCAGAGCAGACACAGAGCTGGCTGATGAGCCTGCTGGCCTGGGTCAAAATCATGGGCCCTGGCTTGGCCACTTTCCAGCTGGACAACGGTGAACAGTCGCTCTGTACCTTGGTTCCCTCCTCGCTGTACCATAATCATTTCCTAGCACTTACTCTGTGCCAGGCCACGCTCATTGGACCCAAGCACATTCTGTAAATGTTTGTTAAGCATCTACTAGGGGCCAGGCACCGTGCTAGGAGCTGGGGAGACAGCTGTGAACAAAACAGGCAAAACCCATGTCTTTATCAAACGAGTGTGCTGCTGAAATCTGATGTTCTAGTGCTTTATTATTTTCACATTTCAAAGAATTTCACATAAATGTATTTCAAGAAAGTCCATTTTTGAAAGAATTATTACTCTTTCCATTTATCAGTTGGGGAAACTGAGGCATTGAGTGGTTAAGGAACTGGGCAAGATCTCACAGCTAGGAAGTAGCCAGGAGGGATTTGAACCCAGGCCATCGGGCCCCCTGAGGTAATAATAGCAGCTATGCTTACGGTTGTTGGAGGACCGCATGAATTAAGATGGATGCAGTGCCCCGCAGCGTTCTGCTCTGAACGTCAGCACCCTCATACTTGCCGCTCTTGGGGTCTGGATGGTAAAGCGCCTGCAGCCCTGAGGCCTCCCTGACCGCCCGTGTCCCTCTCTCTCCCCAGATGTGAGCCCGGCGGGGCTCCCGCCCACCTGTCGCTGAAGCACGCCCCCCGCCCCGGGCCCAGCATGCGCCTGTCGGTGCGGAGGGCACTGCTGGCAGCCGGCTTCGCCCTGGCCCTGGTGCTGGCGGTCCAGCTGGGGCAGCAGGTGCTGGAGTGCCGGGTGGCACTGGGGGGCCCCCGGGGCCCCCGGCGGGCCATGCGGCCGGAGCAGGAGGACCTGGTGATGGTGGGCGCGGACCACGTGGAGTACCGCTACGGCAAGGCCATGCCGCTCATCTTCGTGGGGGGCGTGCCTCGGAGTGGCACCACGCTCATGCGTGCGATGCTGGACGCCCACCCCGAGGTGCGCTGCGGGGAGGAGACCCGCATCATCCCCCGCGTGCTGGCCATGCGCCAGGCCTGGTCCAAGTCGGGCCGGGAGAAGCTGCGGCTGGACGAGGCGGGTGTGACAGACGAGGTGCTGGACGCCGCCATGCAGGCCTTCATCCTGGAGGTGATCGCCAAGCACGGAGAGCCGGCCCGCGTCCTCTGCAACAAAGACCCCTTCACGCTCAAGTCCTCTGTCTACCTGTCGCGCCTGTTCCCCAATTCCAAGTTCCTGCTGATGGTGCGGGACGGCCGGGCCTCCGTGCACTCCATGATCACCCGCAAGGTCACCATTGCCGGCTTCGACCTCAGCAGCTACCGTGACTGCCTCGCCAAGTGGAACAAGGCCATTGAGGTGATGTACGCCCAGTGCATGGAGGTGGGCGAGGACAAGTGCCTGCCCGTGTACTACGAGCAGCTGGTACTGCACCCCCGGCGCTCCCTCAAACTCATCCTCGACTTCCTCGGCATCTCCTGGAGCGACTCCGTCCTGCACCATGAGGACCTCATCGGCAAGCCCGGCGGCGTCTCCCTGTCCAAGTGAGTGGAGCCCCCACCTTCCGCTCAGACCCCTGATCCCGGAGTCAGAGATGCTCAGTGGGAAGGTCGGCTCTGCCCCTCCAAGCTGTGTGGCCTTGGGCAAGTCACTGTGCCTCTCTGAGCCTCCTCTGTTGTACTGGAGAAGATCTGGGAAGAGAGTGGTTCAGAGCACAGCCTTGAACCAGATCTCCCACCTCATAGCTCTGTGGCATTGAATAAGTCACTGTACCTCTCTGAATTTCGGCTTTATTATCCAAAAAATGGGGCAGTCACTCCTCTCCAAACTGTGAATATGCTTTGTAGTGAGCTGTATGTAGCAGGTAAAGGTTGAGAGTATAGTTTCTGGAACCAGGCTGTCTGGGTTTGAATCCCAGGTCTGCCACTTTTTAGCTGTGTGACCTTGAGCAAGTAATTCTCCCTCTCTGTGCTTTCATTTCCTCATCTGTAGCATAGGGATAGAATCTACCTATGTTCACGTGTGAACATCAAATGGGTTAATA
This sequence comes from Lagenorhynchus albirostris, assembly GCF_949774975.1. Classification (NCBI taxonomy): domain Eukaryota; kingdom Metazoa; phylum Chordata; class Mammalia; order Artiodactyla; family Delphinidae; genus Lagenorhynchus; species Lagenorhynchus albirostris. Next base: position 68,519,968 of record NC_083108.1, read on the forward strand.
CACGTTAGGTGGTTTATTCCCGTTATCATCGTTTCAGTGTTGATCTTGCTTTTATTGGAATACTCATCAGGCTCACCTTCACTCTCGTTTATTGAGTGTCTGCTGTGTGGCCAGCACTGAATGAAGCCACAAACAATCATTATTCCTTTAATCCCCACAGCCACCTAGAACATAGGAACTGCTCTTATCCCCATTTTACAGATGGAGAAACTGAGTCTCAGGAAAGTTACTGGCCTAAGGCCACACAGCTAGCAAAGGGTGGTGCCAGGATTTGAACGCAGGTCTGTTGGACTCCAGTGCCTGTGTTCTCAAGCCCTCTGTGGCTGGGACCCATCCTCCCTCCCTTTCTGTCCCTTGCTGTCTGCCTTCCTCCTTTGAGGAGGCTGTCCCTTTCCTGAGACAGTGCAGCACCAGAGTGTGCCATCCCCATGTCTCCATCCTGGTCAGTTGCAAGCATCTTTAACAGCCCAGTGGAAGGGCGGTCCTTCCTGGGACAACGCCTCCCATTTCTTTCATGGCTGGACCCTCCCAGGCTCTGCCCCCAAGAGCTCCTGATCCCTGAGCAGAGCGGGAGGCTCTCAGCAGCTCCTGGCAGCGAAGTGCCCATGGGCTGGGTACCCCCACCAGTTGGTGCTGGAGCCGGGATTTTTGTAAATCATCATGACAAGACATCAGATGACCAAAGGAATACATCCTGATTGCAGGAAATTGGGAAAATACATAAAACAGGAAAGAAAAACCACCCATAATCCCAACACCCAGATTTTGATTTGTGGCTTGCTGGTCCTTGATCAGTGTATATTGATAAAACTGGAGTCCTGCTAGTCATGTTCCTGTGTAACCTTTCTTCACCTTGTATTTGGGATGCTTGCCCATGGCCCCCAGCACTCTGCAGTGACATCATTTTGAATGGCTGCATAATATTCCACTACACGATTACCATATTCTATTTAACATCTGTTTTTGGACACTTTGTTTATTGACTTGTATCAAGCCTGGCTCCCATCCAAGTTCTGGGATGTATCTATGTGATTTCTGTCCTGTGAAGTCCTGGAGACACAAGGCTTGTGGCAAAGGCCAGGCACATGTTTGATCGTGTCTGGTATGTCCACTGTAAACATCTTCGCAACAAGCGTTTTGTTATAAAAGATGAAATCACTGGTTGATTGACAGTTCTGGTTTCATTACTCTAGGAAATGATAATATATCAGTTTCTGCAAATACTTCATTGAGCACAGTTATCCCTCCCACCTGTCAAAACCAAAAGGTTACTGAGCTGTGGTTCATAGGAAAGGGACAGCTGCCTTCGAGAGCATTAATGATGATTCTTTAGCTAATTTAGATACACTTGCTTTCTCTCTCCTGCCATCTTTGCCAGATTTATCACACAGTATTAGACATTGGAGGCCATGTTCATAGCAGCACTACTCACAGTAGCCAAGAGCCTGTGTCCATCGACAGATGAATGGATAAAGGAGATGTGGCGTATATACAATAGAATGGTACTCAGCCACAAAAAAGAATGAAATAACGCCATTTGCAGCCACATGGATGGACCTAGAGATTATCATACTAAGTGAATTAAGTCAGACGGAGAAAGGTAAATACCGTCTGATATCGCTTATATGTGGGATCTAAAATATGACACAAATGAACTTAATTCATGAAAAAGAAACAAACTCACAGATGTAGAAAACAAATTTAGGATTACCAAAGGGGGAAGGGTGTAGGGGAGGGATGGATTGGGAGTTTGGGATTAATAGATACACACTACTGTATATAAAATAGGTAAACAACAGGGACCTACAGCATAGCACAGGTAACTATATTCAATATCCTGTAATAACCGTAATGGAAAAGAATATGAAAAAGAATACACACACACACACACGTATGTATAACTGAATCACTTTGCTACATACCAGAAACTAACACAACATTGTAAATACTTCAATTAAAAAAAAAAAAAAAGAGGCAAAAGAAGAACCAAGCTCCTCCTGTCCCCTCAGAAAGGAATGGTTACTGGATCCCTGATGTATCTTGAAAACGGTGAAAATTCTAACAGAATCTGGCTTGGATTAGCTCACTGAAGGATTTGCAGAAACTGATATGTTATCATTTTCTCGTGTAATGTAGCTGTCAACCAGTGATTTTATCCTTTATGGCAGAATGGCCTTATGGCCGATTGTGGGGTGAAACTGCTTACAGTGAAGACGTTTATGGTGAAAATACCTAGAACTGTATTTGTGATTTTTTGACACACTGGCTAGAGTTGAGATTTAAATCCGGGTCTTCAGACTCCACATCCATGCCCTCCCCACCAGTCCACACCCTCTCCCCTCCCCAGTTCCCCTCACCCCCGCTTCGCATCTTCCTTTTGCTCCATCTGTTTGCTTCTGTTCTTTGTTCCCAAGTTATCTCTTAGTTGGGATGGAAGTATCTAGAAATAGGTCCTCGATCCTAGGAGTTCCCCACCCTGTATCCTATAAAGCCTCTGAACTATAATTGATAAGATCATCATGATTTACACAGCTTGGTAACCCTGTTGTATGGGAGAGCGAGGAAGCACATATAAGACGATGACTGTTTCATCCTAACAGCAAAATGGAAACAACGTAAATGTCCATCTTTAGGGGAATGGAAAAAGAATGAGGTATTGAGAGAGCAGGGGAAAAAAACACCCCACCTACAAACTAGTACTATGTATAGTATATAATTTCTGTTTTTAAATCTGCAAGCAAAACCACAGATTTTCAGTGTGTATATGTGTGGGAGAGAGAGAAAGAGAGAGCTAACACCGAGACCTTAAAATGTACCAGATACTCTTTTATTATTAACTCATTTACTCCTCAGAACAGCCCCGTGAGGTAAGTACTATTATGATTCCCATTTTACAGGTGAGGACACTGAGGCTCAGAGAGGTTCAGTCAGTCTCCCAAGGCCACACAGCCAGCGTTGGTAGAGCTGGCATCTGCACCCAGGCAGTCTGGCCCCTGAGTCTGCGCTTAGCCACTCTGTTTTTAAAAGTACAGAAAACAGATTGGTAGGGTACGCTTCAGAATGCTATGGTCAGGTCCCTGTAGGGAGCTGAAGGACTCGGAGTGGTGACCCCAGGGGCTATTCGCCTTACCATTTGTGTCTTAGAATTACTTCTCAAGAACAAAATACTCATCTTAGTCATATAAATAAAAAGTAATTTTTAAAAAGTCAGAGAGGTCAAGGAAGCAGAATTTCAACACCACTGAAGTGGTGTGCCTTGTCTAGCCCTTTCTCCCAGCTTCCCACCCCATGCTTTTATCCCCATTGTACAGAGCAGGTATGAGGAGGCCATATGACTTGCCCACATTCTTATACTTGATAAGAGCCAAGTGGGCCCTGGGGACCAGTCCCCCCAACCTTTCCTGCTGCCCCAGAGTCCCTGAGCAGGGAGCCCACCTGAGCACCACCTGGGTCTGCCCGTGCCCCGTCCAGCCCGTCCTCTCTCCCCAGGATCGAGCGATCCACAGACCAGGTCATCAAGCCCGTGAACCTGGAAGCTCTCTCCAAGTGGACTGGCCACATCCCTGGGGATGTGTTGAGGGACATGGCCCAGATCGCCCCCATGCTGGCTCGGCTTGGCTATGACCCCTATGCAAACCCGCCCAACTACGGCAACCCCGATCCCATCGTCATCAACAACACACACCGGGTGAGTGCACGTGCACACGGGGAGATGCGTGCTCAGGCTGTGGTGGGGGTGGAGGCTCCAGCTACCCCAGAAAACACTTAGTTTCTTGATTCCTATGCAGCTGGTCTGTTTCTGTCTCAGGGACACGGTGATCCGTATGGCTGCTTGTATTTCCATTTTTGCCTGGGCCACAAGGAAGCTCAAAACCAACTGGTAGCCTGCCTCTCACACTGTATAGCATCTCACGGCAGGCCCATTCGTGCACTAATTCTATCCCATTTCTGTACTTTGATTTACCCTTTTCCCCCTGCTTCCCTGGCTGTTTGTTTGTCTGTTTGTAAAGCGCTTCAGGTCTCTGTTGAGACTGGGTGTGAATAAACCAACGATAGGTCCCTTTATTGCCCCCGTAAGGTTTAATTTTTAATTTTATTTATTTATTTTTGGCCCTGCCTCGAGGCATGTGGGATCTTAATTCCCCAACCAGGGATCGAAACCATGTCCCCTGCAGTGGAAGCACAGAGTCTTAACCACTGGACCGCCAGGGAAGTCCCTGCCCCCATAAGGTTTAATATTTACTTCTCAGACAAATGTAAGTTTAGGGTGGTTTAAATTACTTTTTAAGTTCTCCTTAGTGTAGGTGGTCAAGGGGAAATGACTTTGAGAAGATGTTTCTGGAGCATAGAAGTAGGCTAATCCTGGGTGTGGAACAGTTACCAAGTTGATATTATTTACATGTCACTGTCACTTCTCCTTTACTCTGGTTGCTGTGTTCTGACTTCCTCAGAGACACGAAGTTAATGAAAATATCTGAACATGGGACCCAGGCCTGAGGAAGAGCCCTCCTACCCCTTATGTCATTGAGACCCAGAGTTTTAATTTAAGCTGAGTTTGGCATTTCTTTTTTGCTCTCTTTTTTTAAAAATTAATTCTAAAGTCCTCTGATTCTACTTTCAGAGAACTACTTTGTGTTTGGTCTGTTGAACTAGAGAAGAAAAGGCACGCATCTTAAATTTATTTATTTAATTTATTTATTTTTGGCTGCATTGGGTCTTCATTGCTGCGCGCAGGCTTTCTCTAGTTGCAGTGAGCAGGGGATACTCTTCTTGCGGTGCACGGGCTTCTCATTGTGGTGGCTTCTCTTGTTGCGGAGCACGGGCTGTAGGCGCACGGGCTTCAGTAGTTGTGGCACATGGGCTTCAGTAGTTGTGGCTCACAGGCTCTAGAGCGCAGGCTCAGTAATTGTGGCGCACAGGCTTAGTTGCTCCGCGGCATGTGGGATCTTCCTGGACCAGGGCTCGAACCCGTGTCCCCTGCACTGGCAGGCGGATTCTTTACCACTGCGCCACCAGGGAAGCCCGAGTCTGGCATTTCTGAGCACATGCTGATTTTAGAAAGTAAACGGTTCTTTTTTTTCTTTCTCTTATTGCCTTATAACTGACTTATTATATTATTGTAGTTTCAGGTGTATGACAGAACAATTTGATATTTGTGCACATGGCAAAACGATCACTACAATTTGAGTCTCGTTACCCACTGTCTGTCACTGTACAAATTTACAACATATGCAGTACAATATTACCGACTATAATCACCATGCTGTACATTACATCCCTGTGGCTTGTTTATTTTATATTATCTTGACCCCCTTCACCGATCTCACCTCCCCTGCTCCCAACCCAACAGTTCTTGTATTGAATCAGAAAGGGAGAGAGTCATTACTCTTTATTCTCCTTTAATTCTTCAGTGGACTCAAGGAGAAAGACTCCATTTGATGCCAACAAGTCCTTAACACGTGCAAGCTTTCTCTCTCTCTCACTCTTTCTTTTTCTATTTTTTGGCCACGCCGTGTGCCATGTGGGATCTTAGTTCCCTGATCAGGGCTTGAACCCGTGTTGCCTGCATGGGAAGTGCGGAGTCTTAACCACTGGACCACCAGGGAATTCCTGCAAGCTTTCTTTTTAACGGAGAGAATTTACTAACACTGAGCGTAGGCAGCTCTGCCCTTGTCCTTGAAATGCAAGCCCATCTATAGGTCTCATTACTTCCTCTTCCCCCGACATTAGTTGATTTTGTAAACATCTACTTGTGGAAATACTCAGGGATCCAAGGTAGATACCCAGAGTGCATGGAGAGCGTGGGTGTTGGCAACCTGGATGTGGCTTATTTTTATGATTTTATTATTTTTGTTTTAAATATTATTAATTTCAATGTTTACTTTTTAATAATAGTTATCATTCTTTAAACTGTACTTAGGCGCTTTATATACTTTCCTGTATACATGCTATATTTCATAATAAAAAATTCATTAACAGGATTAGGGACTTCCCTGGTGGCGCAGTGGTTAAGAATCCACCTGCCAATGCAGGGGACACAGGCTTGAGCCCTGGTCCGGGAAGATCCCAAATGCTGCAGAGCAACTAAGCCCGTGCACCACAACTACTGAGCCTGCGCTCTAGAGCCCGTGCGCCACAACTACTGAAGCCTGCGTGCCTAGAGCACGTGCTCCACGACAAGAGAAGCCACCGCAATGAGAAGCCCGCGCACTGGAACGAAGAGAAGCCCCCTGCTCACTGCAACTAGAGAAAGCCCGCACGCAGCAATGAAGACCCAACACAGCCAAAAATAAATAAATAAATTTATTATTTTTTAAAATTCATTAACGGGATTAAAAAAGCAGCAGCAACTGGTGATGACCTTGAAATCCAGCCCCCAAATGCTTCTCAGAAGGGGTGGCTGGGACAGGATGAGGGCATCAGAGAAAGCTGGCCTCTCCTTACCTGCTTTTTTAGCCAGGGGCCCAGCTCCTCTGAAGTCCGTCTAAAAGGCAGAGGCCCCTGGCAGGTCCTAGACTATGGGTCAGAAGCTCCCAGAGTAAGGCCTGACCTTGGGTGTTGTATAAAAAAAACTCTGATGAGCAGTGATGGGTAGGAACAGCTGTTTGGAGCTCTGTTGTTTATTTAAAACAGAAGATGTCTCTGGGTTTCTTCCAAAGAGGTTTACTCCCCAAAGAAAAACTCTGTTTTCTACTAACTCATTTAATGACACAAGTGTTAAGAGAACCACAATTCCCTGATTCACTTATTCTCATCCCTAACTGAATTTTTGTGACAAATACACTTGTACTACTGAGAAGAAATATTTTGACACTTCATCTATCTATGCAAGTAGAGAATTGATAGGGTCACTTTCAAAAGTGATTTTTTGTATTTCAAGTTTCTGGCTTAAATATCCAACGGGGCAGATTTTTACATTTGTAAGAACTAAATTTGGTTTAAAAAAAGCCAAAAACTTGCTCTAGTTTTGTGACCCTGTGTACTTTTAAAATAAAATCAAGAAAGCAAAAAAAGGAAAAACAAAAACGAAACAAAAGAGCTTTACTCCTTGGGGGTTCCACAAGTTTTAACAAGTGCCAGACACCTTATTTAGTCTTTACAGTGGTTTTGCTGTAACTACAAAGGTAAGTCCCCTCGTTGAAAGCCACAAGGGTGTGCGTGCGTGTGTGTGCGTGTGCATGTGTGTGTGTGTGTGTGTGTGTGTGTGTGTGTGTATACTGAAGGCACAGAATGTTCCTGTACTGGATCCTAGGCAGTACGCTCAGTTCTGAAATGATCCCAGTGCTAATGAAACTGTCTGTACCTGTGCTGTTCATTACAGCCACTAGGCTTGTGTGGCCACTGAAATGTGACCAGTGAAATGTGATGAGTCCAAATTGAAAGGTGCCGTGTAAGTGTGAAACACACACTGGATTTTGAGGTCCTCGTACCCCCCAAAAGCATGTAAAACTTCTCCTTAATCATTTTTATATTGATTACATAGGGAAGGAAAACTTTTCCCTTTTTCCCTTCTAGGTTCTTTGGCTGGTCTGATAATGAAATTGACATAAGACAGATTAATAGGAGACAAAACAAATTTAATATCGTACATACAGGGGCTCATAAAAATAGGAGATTCATAAGAAGGGGCCAAAGCAGGCATCTTTCATACCTTTTAGACGAAGAAAGAATACATTTGTGAAGTACTGATAAGACAAAGACATCTGGGCTTGGGGTAGTAAATTACTGAAGAAGTAACAAGGTTTGTGTACACAGCCCTTTTGGCCCTGATTTCTCCATCTCTGGTGATAAGGATGGCTCTCTACCTCCTGTTGCGGGGAGGGTACCTTTCACCTGGGAGATTTATTCCCTGCTCTCAAGGGCACTAAGGAGGGTCAGAGTGTCCTTCTGGCACCGGCTGTTTCTTAAATAACTTTAATTCAAAATAATGAATATGCCAAAGTGGTAGATTTGGGGGCAACCTGCCCTGAACCCCATCAATTACATGTTGAAGTATTAATATTTTAGCTATATCAGGTTAAATAAAAAATACCACTATAGGGAATTCCCTGTAGGTCCGGTGGTAAGGACTCCACGCTTTCACTGCTGAGGGTCCAGGTTCCATCCCTGGTTGGGGAACTGAGATCCCACAAGCTGCGCGGTGTGGCCAAAAAAAAAAAAAAAAAAAAAACCCACTAGAATTAATTTCACCTGTTTCACTTTGTTTTTAAATGTGGCTACTAGAAAATTTTAAATTACAGACTAGGTTCACATTATATTCTATTGGACAGTGCTGGTCTATCCAGTGCCTTGTATTTCGAGAGATATTGGAAAGGCCTGGAATTTTCTGGTTCCCACCTCAGGGCCTTTGTCCCTTCTGTGCCCTCTGGCTGGAATGCTTCTCCTTCAGAGCGTAGCCTGGCAGGATTTCCTTGTCACTCAGGTCTCAGCACAAAGGCCATGCGTTCCAAGGGGCCCTTTCTGACCACCCATTCAGAAGAAGCCCCCTGGGCACTCCTAATCACATACTTTCCTTGTAGTACTTCCCATGGTTTGATATGTTCTTGTTTAATTGTGTTTGTTGTCACTTGTGGATTGTCTGGCCCTCCCCACTCCAGAACGGAAGCTCCAGGAGGATGGGACTTCTAATTGTCTGGGCAGTGTTGTAATGGCCCCCAACCCCTCCCCACCCCCGAGCTTAGAATAACGCCGGAATAAGAGGAGCTTATTAATACATGTTTGTTGGATGGATGCATGGATGAGCAGGTGGATAAGCGGATGGGTGGGTTGGGTGGATGGATGGATAGGTGTGTAGATGGGTGGGTAGGTGGACGGGAGGGTAGATGGGGGGCGTGGATGGGAGGGTGGACGGGGGGATGTGGGTGGATGGAGAGGTAGATGGATGGGAGGGTGGATGGGTGGGTGTGCAAATGATGGACTCAATTTTATTTTTGATCATTTCTACAATAGCGATAATTTTTTCTTTCCTAGGTCTTGAAAGGGGACTATAAAACTCCAGCCAATCTGAAAGGCTATCTTCAGGTCAGAAACCCCAGGGGGAATTCTGCGTCACCACTAGCTTCCTCTGTGCCCTTGAACACTTCACTTCTCTCATATGGTTGATGGTTTGTCCATCAGAAAATTGGATGGGGGTGGGATTCCGGTCAGAGGCTCTCAAGTGTCTGATCCACCTGGAGCGACATCTCAGTAGCCCTTCAGCCTGAGTCCCTTCCTTGTCCCCTGGCTTGAAAGCAGTTGGAGGAACTTAGTGGCGACTTTCTGTCAAACTTTCTGCCTCTAGCCTTAAATTCAGCTTCATTTAAAGTGGCAGTTCCTGGACTTCCCTGGAGGTCCAGTGGTTAAGATTCCGTGTTTTCACTGCAGGGGTGTGGGTTTGATCCCTGGTCGGGGAAGTTCTGCGTGCCGCACTGTGTGGCCAAAATAAAAAAGTATGAAGTGGCAGTTCCCAGCCCAGCACAAAAATTTCACCAGTCTACCAAAAAATGAGGGTCATGTGATGCAGGTATGTGTGCAAAAGTAGACATAATACAGTCCTGTGTCCCCACACGCATCGCCACAGGCTGGCCTCCCATGCATCCTGGGCGTGTCCATGGAGGCTGTCCCTGAATCTTGTCAAGAAGTACCACACCCAGGACTGACGTAGCATCCTCCTTTTGGTGCCAAAGTGCTCCTTTTTAAATGAAGGGTGGTGATGCTACAATCAGTAGTTTCAGTTTGTGTGTGTGTTTTATTTAACTTGGCCAGGAAAGGGTGGGGTCACCCTACGCTAATCCCCAGTTTAATCATGAAACTCTCAAGACTCTCATGGGTCGGGCAATGAGATTTTGGTCCTTTGGGGATGAGTCCACACTCCCTTTGTGGGAATCAGAAACCCATCTCTTGCCACTGTGAAAAAATATTGCCAGACTTAATCAGCACTAATCTGTTATTTGTTTTAGCCCAAAGAGGATGTAACAAGAACAACAAACAGAAGTGGGGTAAGGGGAATTAGCCACAATCTGAAACTCTTTTCATTTTTACATGCAGTCTTTTTTTTGCCCACCTGGATATGCATTTTTGTGTTCCTTGCAATTCCATTGTATGAGCTGCTTTGTTTCACTTTCTTACTGTTTCTCCATCTTGGGGGTCTCACGTGGCCATTTCGGATGGCTACATAGTTTTCTCTGGAATGCATTATGTGTCACCAATTACTTAACTGTTGCCCTATGTAACTTTTGCAATATTTTGCAATATTTCAAATGATGTCATGCACCTATCATCCTGATTTTGCCTCTCTTCTGTGGGGCGAGGGCTGGGGGGGCCTCTATGGAATTGTTCCCTTCGAATACAATTTTTTGATATAAATTTATTTATTTTTGGTTGCATTGGGTTTTCATTGCTGCGCATGGGCTTTCTCTAGTTGCAGCGAGCAGGGGCTACTCTTCGTTGTGGTGCGCGGGCTTCTCATTGCGGTGGCTTCTCTTGTTGCGGAGCACAGGCTCTAGGCTCACAGGCTTCAGTAGTTGTGGCACTCGGGCTCCGTAGAGTTGTGGCTCACAGGCTCTAGAGCGCATGCTCAGTAGTTGTGGCACACGGGCTTAGTTGCTCCGCGGCATGTGGGATCCTCCCAGACCAGGGCTCAAACCGGTGTCTCCTGCATTGGCAGGTGGATTCTTAACCACTGCACCACCAGGGAAGTCCCCAGATACATTTTTAAGGAGTGGAATCAGAGGATGGGAGGGTCTTTTTTTTTTGGCCGTGCGGCATGTGGGATCTTAGTTCCTGGACCAGGAATCATACCCGTGCCCCTTGCAGTGGAATCGTGGATTCTTAACCACTGGACCGCCAGGGAATTCCCCATGGGAGGGTCTTTTTTGCGACTCTTGAACTACAAGGTTAAAATTGCTTTACAGAAGAGTTGGACCAGTTTACACTCTCCTGCACTGTGTGGCGTATTCAAGCTGGCCTGGGACTGTTTTTTGCTCTCTTAGAAGCAAAATGTAAAGGAATAGCATATGCTCTGTCATCGTGAGCAGTCCCACCTTCTGGAGAGCTGCCCCACAAATTACATCAAACCCCTACTTTCGGCCCTTTTCTCCTCCACTGTGCACGTGATCTCCTGCAGGATATTGCAAAACTTGGAAACAATCTTAGGGCAACAGTTGAGTAATGGTGGTGTGTACATTGTATAGAATATTATGTAGCCATCCAAAATGGTAATCGTGAAACCCCAAAAATAGGAAGATAGGAAGCAAGCAAAACAAAGCTGCTCACACGTTAGAATGGCAACTCATGCAAAAATGTATACTCAATCCCTAAACTCCAAACACCCTCTCCTTTCCAGGGCTTTGCTAATCCCTCTGCTGGGAATGCTTTTCTACCCACATCCGTGCATGGCCGGCTTCATTTTCATCTTTTAGCTCTTTGCTTATGGGGTGTTTTCCAACACTAACAACTAATTCTCTGATTATCTGGACACCAACTAGGTGTTGCGTAATTCAGTTCAATTCTGACGCTGATTTCCGGAGATAGCCTCTGACCCCACAGGTTAAGGGCCCAGTCCCACAAAACTGCCCCCACTTCAGATGCCCAGGCTACCTACCTTTCTGCCCAGCCAACTACACATTTGCGGGGTCCCCATGCCCCACCCCCACTCAGGTTTGGTAATTCACTAGAACAACACACAGGACTCAGGAAAACACTTTACTTCCTAGATCACCAGCTTATCATAAAGGCTGTAAGTCAGGAACAGCCCAGTGGAAGAGATGTGTAGGGCGAGGTATGGGGGAAGGGCGTGGAGCTCCCATGCCCTCTCTGGGGGCACCACCCTCCCGGCACCTCCCTGTGATCGCCCACCCCGACTCCCTGAACCCTATCACTTATGGATTTTTATGGAGGTTTCATTAAGGAGGCATGGTTGATTAAATCATTGGCCGTTGGTTATTAACCTCCAGCCTCCTCCCTTCCCCAGAGGTTGGGGTGGAGGGCGCTGAAATTTCCAACCCTTTAATCATGCCTTAGCCTTTTTGGTAACCAAGCCCACATCCTGAAGCCGGGGGGCCCCCAGCCACCAGTCATCTCATTTGCATACAAAAGATGCTTTTTCTCACTAGGGAGATTCCAAGGGTTCTAGGAGCTTGGTGCCAGGAACCCAAGGGCAAACACATGTAGGTTTTTCATTACACTCCACCTTAAATGTCATCCCCCGGTAGTGGCCTCTCCGAACCACTTTATCTGAAGGAGCCCCAACACCAGTCACTCATATCAGCCCATTGTATTGCCTGGACTTAATAGTGTCTTACGGATGTGTTTGTTGAGCAGGCTGTCCCCACTAGAATGTGAGCTGGGTGGGGATAGGATAGGGTCTATCATGTCCACAGTAGCCCCAGCACCCGGCACATAGTAGGTGTGCGGTAGCTACTCGGTGAGGGAGTGTGCCCGATTCAGTGACGCTGAGGGCTGAACCTCAGGGCAGTGAGACCCTGGTACCACCACTTGGCTGTGACCCTTCCTCTGTGTGTTGTCTTCCTCCAGGTGAACCAGAATAGCACCTCTTCCCACCTAGGAAGCTCATGATTTCCAGGTAGGCCTGCGGACTTTGCCGGGACCTTCCGACACTTCTGAGCCCAGGAGTCACTTTTCTGAAAAGCTTGTCCTTCCTGAGCCTCCCTGGGGAGGAGTGGCCACCAAGGTGGGCTGACCCAGCCCCATCAGGAGGTTTCCCTGGCCCCAACCTGGGGAGCTATTTATAGAATCAAGGCTTAGTCTCCTAGCTCTGGATCAGGGGTGTGGGCAGGGATCAATGCTGAACCAGCCAGAAAAAGGTTTATCTGGCGTTGGGGAGGGGGTACAGAGGACAGGTGTGATGGGGGGATTCTAGAACCATTTTGCACAGAATGCTGTCTGCCAACCCAGCTTCTATAAACAGCATCAGGTTGGCCCAAAGCAATTAATGTTGTAATAATAGTCGCAAGCAGTTCTGGTCTAAGAATAACCCCTACTGCACTGGGCTGAGTGCTCTTCCTGTGTTACTCCTTTAACCCTCAGCATCCCTGGGAGGCAGGTGACATGACTGTCCCATTTTATGGAGGAGAAAACCAAAGCCCAGAGAAGGGCGTTGATTGGCCTAAGGCCACAGAGCTACCAAAAGTCATCTCCCCCTGAGTTTGCTTTTCACAAACGATTTTAAGTGCATATTCATCCATCCATGTTTTGCCAAGGGGCAGGGAAGCAGGTTCTGAACTTGGGAAGTCAGAGATTTAAGGACTCACTCGAGGTTCAACTCCTGTTGGCCTCTGTTTTCCCCATCTGGAGAATGGGGATTCATCACTGTCCGCCTGCAAGAGTGGTCGTGAGATGAAGTGAGCCGGCCCGGGTGGGAGCGCTGGGACCTTGCGGCAGACGTGGGCCCTGGAGTTAAGGCTCCAGCGAGTGAGCTCACTTCCTTATGCTCCCCAGCCTCTCTGATCAGGCTCAGGGAAACCTGGGGGAGTCAGAGAGGCCAGGACCAACTTGCCTGGGTATTTGGCCTATTCTTTTAAACTGTAAAAGAGCTTCTAACCTCTAGTCGATTTTTAGTTTCCTTTTCTTATTTTTAAATAATCAGCATATTTTTTCATTTTTCTTGAAATCCACTTTGCACCAGCCCACAAGGCTGGAGACACAAAGTCACCCTGACTCTAGCATTCCCATCTTGAGTTGTGCTAAGATCCAGGACTTCCGTTTAATTCCTAAGAAGTCTCACGTTGAAAGCAGTCTTTTTCCAAGTTCTTCCCCAACTCGATTTCCCTCTCTCTCTTTCTGCAGGTTCATTAGTAGAATCCTGAACCTTCTCGTTGACGAAAGCCAGATCTATTTCTCGCTTTACCCTTTAGATGAGGTCCCAGAGACAGGGTACTTTAGCTAATCATTGCCATCTGCTCTTCATAAATCAGAAAAGTGATATCTTTGAGGTCAGGTGGCGACAGGTTGAGATGTGGGTAAGGACCCAAGAAACATTTTTAAAGGTAAATTCTCTCCAGCCATCTGGATGCTATAGAAAATCTCACATGCTTACAGGAATGCATGAAGACCATCTGTCCTGCAATCGCACATATAAATATACAAGATCTCTTTCAGAATTGTGACTCTGGGCCTAACACCCGTTTTTCTCCCCTTTCAGATCTTTGCAAGTGGCTTTGTTGCCAGAAGAGAAGAGACTTTGCATTTGAGTGGAAATCGGACCTCAAATCCAAGCATATTGCTTGCTATTAATCGCCGAAACAGGACTGCTCATGAGGAATGTATTTGCATATGGTTGCAAAGGCTGAATCATTGAAAACTTAACCTTGAAACATTCTATCTTAGGATAGT